>NC_045662.1:4187433-4487433 GCF_009829145.1 Chiroxiphia lanceolata
AGGCGATGATTTGTTCGGTGTTCACACAGGGCAGTCAAGAGTGTGTTAGAGCAGCAGCAGCGACCCCGACAGCGTCCAGCGAGAGACGGACCCCGGCACTTGTGCAGCACGGCCGGGGCAGCGGGAAGGGCTCGGGACCGGAGCCTGCTCACCTGCCCCAGCCCCCCGTCCTCCGCCCTGCAGTGCTTGGCTTACTCACCTTGCCTGTGGCAACTGCTTCTTTGTTTAAGGGCTCACACTCTGCTCGAAACCCTTCTCTAATAAACCTTTACTTCTGCAACGCAAAGCACAACCACGTGTCTGAGAAAGTGAATTCAACCAACCCGGGGTGGGTCCTCCCCCAGCTCACCCCTCAAACACGGGCTGTGCAGTGGTTCTGGGTGACTCGGTCCCGGGACAATCCATTTTGCACTAAGGAAACTGTCACGGTGCTGAGATAAAATCTCCAAGCAAAGGGAAATGTCAGGAATTGTGAGCATGGCTGTGTGAGGTGTGACAGATTCCAGGCTCTGCCTGAGGGAACTGCCAGGTGACACTGTCAGAACTCTCTGCTCAAAAGCAGGAGGTATAAGGTTGAATGAATGATGTGAGTGAAAGGAGGAAGAAAATACCAATGCTGGGGAACTCAGAAGATTCTTTAATTAACTGTTAATGTACTGAACTGTGTTCAGTGGTACTATTGTGACAGATATCTGAGTCCATCAGTCTCATCCCAGCTGGAGTCCTATGGGAAGGTGTGACTCAGTATGTAGGGGCTTCCTCACAAGTATTTCTACACCTCTGACTGTGCAGACAATCACATATTGCTGCCTTCTGTTGGGAAATACAGACAACAATGCAATGGGCCTGTTTCCTTTACTGTCATGCACCAAAAACATTCCTATATTTTATGATAGAAATTTCAATTTAAATACTGATTTAATACCAAGAACACAATTTCTGTCACTACACGCAGCTGGTTGATATTCTGCCTTCAGCAGAATTTTATTTGCTGAAGGTATGTTCTATATTTTACTGCTTAAGAAGATAAAATACGCAATAGAAGTAGAGATGAGACAGCAATACTAAATTAAGGTAGCTCTTTTACACGCATTTTGCTTTCTGAAGATCACTGTGAAGGCCCTTTTCAATCTGTGACTGATGCCCAGAGTCAGCCGGGTGTCACTCCCTTACAAGCACCTGTTGGTCCCCTCTGTGACTAAACCTGCTCTTGAGTATTTCCTATTTTATCTCAGATGGAGGGTACTGGTCTGTTAGGGCAATGAAATTTAAGATTCTCTCATCACAACCAACTTACAAGAGTATGATTTGGTTTAGGTCTTCTTTCAGTAACCACATGCCAAACAGCACCGGGACTGCAGCCTGCAGTGAGTGTCCACAGAGACACTTCCACTCATTGAGCAGCCAGTTGAAAAACTGACTTTTATCAGTCCAACAACAGAAATTTTTGTGAATAAAAGCCCGACTACAATGAATAAAAAGCTCATTTCAGGTTTTAACAGTGTATGTAAAGCAAATGCAAATATGACTTTGGTCTCCAAAGGCTGCCAGAACTCAATCAAGTCTCAGCTGTACTTACTGTACCAAAGCTGGTGAGGGACACATCTCTTTTGAGGCAGGATTATGTCCTTCAACTACAGTTAATGTGTATAAGTAAGCACTGAATGTTAATGCATACAGGTAAGCTCTCATGTGACAGGAGTCACATAAGAGAAAAATGAGCCCAGAATGTGGGGCTGTGGAAACCATTCAGCTCTGGATGAACTGAAGAAACACTCAGGTGAGCGATGCTGCAGGGAGAGGGGTGATGGATGAGGAAAGCACAGATGGAGTTCCTGATGAAACTCCTGGGAGTAGCACTCTTCTTACCAAGACCACAGTTGACTCATTTGCTGTAAAACAATTAATTACCAGTAATTGTTTCTGAGGTTGTCCTCTCCCTCTTGTGTGACTGAAGACATACATCCAGTAATGCATCACAGCTTCTGGGGAAACCACAGACTGCTTTTAGTTCTTTTGCCAATTCAGAGTATCTGCTTGTGGCTCCACATCCAATTTCACCAGTGAGTAAAGAGCACCGGGAAAGGATCCACAGCACTCCTACTTCAAACAAACTTCTGACTTACAGAGGTCCACGGGGTGCACTGTGAGCCAAAGGCCTGCCGGGGGAAGATGTGATTTCAAAGCTCTCACAGCCCCTCTGGAGGGCTGAGGAGCCTCAACACCTTCTACAGCAGAATGTCTGAGCTGCCTTTGTCCTTGCAGGGACTGTGGGAGGATCTGAACAGCCCCAGCTCTTCTGGCTGGTGACGTAAATCAGTGTGTCCAAACTGACTCACAACAGCCAACTCCAGCCAAGAGCCGTGTCCACAGGATGGTGACAAGAAATGCACAGGGAGACAGGGAAATGCCCCCGAGTTACAGAGCAGAAGGTCTGAAGTTTGAGTGTTTAGGATGCAGCTACAGCAATAAGGATGGTTAGATCAGCTGTTCAAAACAAGAAGAGAGGGACAGAGAGACAGAGAAAAGGCTCCTGGTGATGGTATGAAATTACAGCATTGGGAAATGTCAGGAATTGTTGGGTCGGGTATTGTGATGCAACGGTGCCAAGAAGGAGATACAAAGTCAACACCTCTGGCACTAAGGCCAGTCAGCAATAAACATCTCATAGGGGAGAATAAAAGTGCATTTCAACAATCTAATGAGGAAAATATGACTAAGGAATCACACCCTGTGAGAAAATAATTTTTATTTTTTAATAATGATGACTCAGTCTCAATAACATATGCAAAGCAACTGGTTCTGACGTGCAGATAATTAGAGAGATACCAATAAAACAACAATCATAATTATGCAGATCAAAGGATTACATTATCTGTGATCTGGGGGTGGTGGTGTGTCAAGAAAGAGGGCGAATGGCTTTCCATGATTCTTCAGTCAGCCATGACACACGTTAGTAACTTCCATGGGTCTCATAAACGCTGTGGTAGGAGAGAAAATGCTGCTGGAGCCACAAGTGCAGGGTGTGTGTAACACTGTAAATGGAGAAGCCATTTGGAGAACCCTGACCAAGAAGGGTTCATCACATCCTGCCCCCTTACGGGAACGGTGCAGTTGTGCAGCACTGAGGGACAAAAGACTGAAGGTAAGGAGGGTCTAGAGGATCATCACAGCTGCCTCTGTTACACAAGGATAAAATGCCCACCATCAACTGACCAAGATTAATCTTGAAACTCTTTCTCTCCTCCACCCAAAGCTCCTGCAATGGAAGCACCTCCAGACCCTTCTGCCTTCTGTAGGTAAAAAGTTCCTCTTAGTTTTCAGGCCAAACTCACTCAAATCCAGACTATGCCCTTTCCTACATGGACAACAGGGCTGTCCTGGATTTCAAACAGCCCCGGTACCTCCTTCCTCAAGAGCTGGCTGATAATCATCTCAGCCTCCACCTGGCCAAGATGAATCCCTTCCTCTCCCAGCAAAGAGCCAGTAAAGCCCTATAGATTTTACACACCTATTTCAGTTTAAAATAGTCTCTGAGTGATTGGAAGTTTGTACAAAATGTTAAAAAATCACAGCTTTAAAATGACATCACTGAATGCCCATCGCTGGGTGTGAGACAGGAGGATTTCCCAGAAGTGACACCACCCGAGTCTGGTGAGAACACAAAGAGCATTGCTGCTTCTAAGGTCACTCTACCGTGATTTACCACTGAGTACCCTGAGAGACAGTACCCATGCTGAGCTCTCCCTTGGAGGGAAGGACCAAAATTCTTAGAGATTTTGTTTCCAGAACTGGCAGTTCAACAGGAAAACTGGAACGAGCCCCACGCACAGGGTGCCTCAGTTCATTCTTCTCCAACTCTGACATTAAAGCAGAGTAACCAGGTGGTGCTTTCACCACCTGTTTTGAGGACAAAAAAATTACTCCAAAGAACAAAGAACAACTATTAAAATGAGTCTCACTCATTAAGTAGCCAGCAACAATCTATCTGCAACAAAATCTAACTCACAGCCACCCACCCGAAATTGCAGTGCAGGCTTGGTGTGAATCAGCATGCAAACACAGTACCTGGGGGGAGGGCTGACCCAAGCCCCAAAAGAAATTCCCCTTAGCACATCACTTCCAGCGTGAGCACTGGGGCTGGCAAAGCCCATGGGAAGCTGGACTGCCTGGCAGGTGACACCCACCCAGCCAGGTATAAAGAGCCACCGGCGAGGACGCCCCACTGCACTTGCCTTCCCTGTCTCTCACTGTGCACAGCTTTGCTTCTGGGGCTGGATATCTGATCCCTTCCACCATGAGCTGCACCATCAAGAGAACATCCAGCACCTCATGCCGGAGTGGAGGAGGAGGAGGAGGCGGCTGTGGAGGCAGCAGCGGCCGGAGCTCCTCGGTGTCCTGCCGGCGCTACGCCTCCTCCGTGGTCGGCGGGGGCAGCTACGGGGGGGCAGCGTGCGGGGGCTACGGGGGCGGCCTGAGCGGGGCCAGCCTGGCCGGGGGCTACGGGGGGGCCTTTTCGGGGGGCTTCTGTGCAGGGGGGGACCTGCTCCTGGGCGGCAATGAGAAGGTCACCATGCAGAACCTCAACGACCGCCTGGCTAGTTACCTGGACAAGGTGCGAAGGCTGGAGGAGGAGAACGCTCAGTTCGAGCACCACATCCGTGAGTGGTACAGGAAACAAGCTCCCAGCGTTTCCAAGGACTACAGCTCCTACTACCAGACCATTGAACAACTCCAGAATCAGGTAGGATGGCCCCAGCTAGTGTGGCTCCATCGCCACATGCTCTTCTCTCCTGTGAGGTCTTCCTCCTTCTTCTGTCCTCCTCCCTCTTTCCCCTGGCCCTGGGCTCCACCCCCTGCGGGTTGGCCATTCTGGTGGTACTGCAGACACAAACCCACTGAGCTGCACCTCCCAAACCCCCACAGCACCCACAGGCAAAAGGGACGTGCTCCAGAAGCACAGCCTGAGGCCCCAGGGAGCTCCAGCAGCCACAGATGCGCTGGCACATGGAAATCCCACGCTGTGCAGGTGTCTCCAAACAAGCCGTGGGTGGTTTCCAGTGCTTCCCTCTGCTCCAACCCGGTTCAGCTGGATGGAGTGCAAAGCCACAGCACCTGGATGGCAGGATCTGAGCTCCCTGCACACCCCTACAGACAGCAAGTAGAGGACCAAGGACTTCCCTCACAATCATCTTTTTTCATAATGAGACGAGCTACAGCATCAGGGGCAAAGCCTACACTGCCTCCTACACCCAGAGTGCAGAACCCACTCAGTGTGGGTGATCTCCCAGCATAACTGTTTTTCTGTTCTTTCCCCCATCAATATACTCTTTCATCAGAACCTTTGCAAAGCCAAAATCTTCACACACTAGTCCCTGTCATAGAGCATTTCAACAACATTCTGCGGCCCCTGCACTCTACTGCAGGAAACAATTCCGAGCCCCACAACAACACCCTGCCAAAGCTCTGGGTCTTCTTTGTTCTTGTCCTGGAAATCTAGGACACAGAAAGATTTCTCTCCACCCTCCTCTTCCGCAGATCATTTCTGCTACTGTGGACAACAACAAAATGATCCTGGACATCGATAACAGCAAGATGACTGCCGAGGACTTCCGAATGAAGTGAGTACCTCCCTGTGAACCCTGACTCTCTCATGCTGTGAATTTTACAAGACTTGTGAATGGAGGTGCTGGTGCCCTGTCCAAATGATCGAGCATTGCAGTAGAACGAATGTGTAACGCTTCTCTTTCCTTTGGTACAGGTATGAGAATGAGCTGGTCATCCGTCAGACCGTGGAGGGTGACATCAATGGCTTGAGAAACATCCTGGATGATCTCACTAGGACTCGGTCTTCCCTGGAATCCGAGCTGGAGTCCTTGAAGGATGAGCTGATTGCCCTGAAGAGAAACCATGAGGAGGTACGATCCAATGACAAACAGCACAGCCAAGGCACCACCCTTGGATTCTTCAGCTTCCCACCCTCACACATGGAGTCAATTCCACTTTAGGCCAAGGGATTGTCGCTCCTTTTTTACCTTCATACTGCTTTGCCCACAGTCCCCAGCACAGGAAATGACCTGTGTGTGCTCTTGTGTCTCTGTCTGGACTCCCTGCAGGAAATGAGGCAGCTCCAGTCTCAGACTGGTGGGGATGTGAGTGTGGAGGTCAATGCTGCTCCTGGAGAGGACTTGACAAAGATCCTGAATGACCTGAGAAGTGAATACGAGCAGGTCATCGACAAGAACCGCAGGGAGGTGGAGCAGTGGTATGAAGTCAAGGTAGGTAGCAGTGCCCGGAGTGGAGTCCCCTCCGGTGGCACAGCCCAGGCACGAGGGCACCGGGACAGGATGAAAGGGAGAGGCTCCCTGCAGAGCTGAGCTCTCCCTTAGCAAACCTGCTCCCCCAGGGGATGCTGTGGCTCAGAAGGTGTCCCTGGCTTTGCCCCCGCAGATCGAAGAAGTCAATCGCCAGGTCACCTCCAGCAGCCAGGACATGCAGAGCAGCAGCCACCAGCTCACGGAGCTGCGGCGCGAGATGCAGAACCTGGAGATCGAGCTGCAGGCACAGCTCAGCACGGTACGTGGGCAGGGGCTGGGCCTGCCCTCCTGGGGCTGGGCACGGAGCACCACAGCTCCCCTCCTCAACTCCTGTCCTTGCCCTTCCAGAAAAACTCTCTGGAGAACTCCTTGGCAGAAACCGAGACTCGCTACGGCTGCCTGCTGCAGCAGATCCAGGCGCAGATCCACTCCGTGGAGGAGGAGCTGGCCAGCATCCGCTGTGAGATGGAGGGTCAGAGCCAGGAGTACAAGATGCTCCTGGGCATCAAGACCCGCCTGGAGCAGGAGATCCAGCAGTACCGGGCACTGCTGCAGGAGGGGCAGCAGGACCTTGTGTACGTACTCTGTTTGCAGATAAGGGCACAAAATCGATCACAGGCTTTTCTCTCTTAGCACTCATGGAAGACAGAGCAGAATCTTCTACTTGTCTGTAGCTGAAACCTAAATTCAGCAGCTTCTTTTTCACAGCATCTGCATTGAAATGTATCTATCAGAAACTTCATAAGCACATCAAACACCGAGGGAAACACAAAGCAGATTGTTACTGAGAGGTTTTGAGTTAATCAGTCCCTCTTGACCTGTTTGTGTGGAGTGAATTCTGTGAGAGGAATCACCCTGCCAAACCAAACTGTAATGAAGTTCCTGCTGTCAGCAGATGAGCAAGAACAGCTGGAGTGGGAGAGTACAAGAATTATGCTGCTAGAGTGTTTTACTGTTTCTGCTTTTATAATTTTCTAGGAAAATACAGCTAGAGGGAAGGAAATAAAAATATAAAGAATTATTTGTGAGGTCCAGGAAAAGCTGTTGTTACACACACTGCATGTGATGTCAGTATGTATTTATTTTTCCCTTTGTTAAAACTCCTTTCCTTTCACAGATCATGTCAAGGAGGGGGAGTGTCCTCCCATTCTCATTCTTCTACTTCCTACTGTCATGGTCAATCTAGTGACAAGGCAGGTAAGAAACATCTTCCAAAGAGGATCCAAACCTATCCTGTTCCCATGCCTTTCACATTTTGTGTTTCATCCTTCTCCTGTTAATACCAACCTTGTCCTATGACTTCCACATCTGCAATTGCAGCAGAGATTAAACCATTCTCTATCAAAGCTCTTCATTTCAATGTGGTTTGGCTCCAGTTCCAGACACAGGCTGATCTCCTTTCCCATGCTTTTGCTCACAAATGGGTATTTAAATAGTGCATAAATAGATATGTCAGTGCTGCAAGAGACTCTTGATTTCCCCATCAGAGCAATCAATTCTTCTTTCTTTCCACAGGGCAGTCCAGAGTGTGTTAAGATACGACCGGCGCGTTGGGCTTCCCTGATCCACTCACTGCCATGGGAGCAGCCCAGCCCACAACAATTCCTGGGCTTCTCCTCAGATGATCTCCTTCTCCCTTTTCATGCTGTCCATCACTGCAATCACTGTGCCTACACACACATTCCTGCAGTGCACTCACTGCTCTGCTGCGTGACAATGCCTCCAATAAAGCTTTACCTTTCTGCAACGCAAAGAAAACTCTGTGTCCAACCGTCTGTTTGGTTCATTAATATTGTATTTACGTTTAGGTGGAACAAGAGAGATAAACCTTCACAGAAAAATTAAGGTTGGGTGAATTATGTGCTATGGCCCTAAAGAAATGTGTGAATCTTAACTCAGTTGATGTCTGGATAAAATCCTGGAGATGAATCCACATTAAACTCAAGAGTGACACCTATGGGGAAGAGAAAGGGGGGGGAACCCCTTTTTCATGGCGTATGTTCCAAGGGCTGTGTGAGTAGTTCAGTAGTTCAGCAGCTCAACTGAAAAATCAGCATCAATTACAAAATTTCATGAAAATTTTGTCAAAACCACTTTCCTTTGAGTGACTGAACAAGAAATCAATCCCATCCAGGCAGCCCTCTCCCAGCTTCTAGATGAGAGCTCTGTCTAATCTTGTTCGATAAAGCAAAAGGTCAGATCAGGAAATGAGTGAGGCGTATGAAAGAAGTTCTCCTACTAATTTAATGTTCAGTTGTTGGGATTATTCCTCCTGCTATGTTGGAAAATCTGGGCTCAGGACTTTTATTTGCTAGTTCCATATTCCATAAGGCCATTCCCAGCTCCATGGCCGTGCAAGCTCTGGGTGGAGGATGGCAGAGTGCAGGCAAGGTTCAAACTTCCTAACCAAAACCACGCTCACGTTATCTGGGCTCAACAGAGGAAGGTGAAATATTTCAGTCATTTCAAACTTACAGATTGCATTTCAGTGTTTGGTTTGCAGGGCTGAGGAAGCTGCTGAACAGGGCTGGTCACATAGCAGGGGAGTGGCTCCACTGCCACCTGTCCCAGACCCGGGTGGGTCTCACAAAGCTCATTGTTCCCTGAACAGCTCCTAAATCACCGACGTTTCCTATCCTGTCACACAGCTGTGCACTTGCACTTCGGTCTGCAAAGAGATCTGGGTCAGGCAAAACATCTTAGATTCGGACAACAGGGTAGTTCTTAGTTTAAAAGGCATCAACTGTTCCATGTTACAATCCAAAGCTGAATTCTCAGCACAGTAGAGATGAGTCAGAGAAACTATTTCCCTGGGAAACAAAGGAGGTTTGTAAAGTCAAAGCAGAAATACCTGTCCCTGGAGTCATGACAGGGCTCTCCTGCTCCTGTGCCAGTAACAGACTCTGCTCTGCCTTCCATTCCCTTTTACTTCTCCTATCAGCCAGTGTTGACCACCCCAAACCCCTCAGCATTAGGCAGGTACAATGGCCTTTGGGATCAAACACCTTCTTCGGCCACAGTTTGTGATCCCAGAAAGGAGCCAACTGTGTTCTAGGCTGTCTGTTGGGAACACTCTCGAGTGTCCTGCTTCCCTTCTGCTCTTTTTTAGGTGGGGCACGCTGGCAGTGTCCATACGGGCAATGCTGTGGTTGAGCCCAGTTCTGCTCCACTGGTGTGTCCCAGGAACCACAGAAATAGGTTCCACAGCTCCATACCATGGACAGGATTTATCCATAGGTGACGGACAGCGTGTCCATCTGGGTCGGCTCACACGGCATCCTCTGGTGGCAATTCAGGAAATACACACTAGGATTTGTGACAGAAACTGCTCTAAACAGTCTCCAAATTAAATTCCAGCCTCAACCCTAAGACATAGTTTGGCCGAGGAAAGAACAGCTTAAAAACCAGTAAAATCGGCAGGTTTCTATTTTCGTTTCGCTGGGGAGGAGGGTGAATCCAAAGGCGCTGTGTTTGACGGCCGGGCCTGCAGGGGGAGCTCGGTGCCGCTCCCGGGCTCCAAATCCCGGGATCGTGGCTTTGGGACGGTTCGAGAGGCTGAGTTCTGGCTTCCCCATGGATCAGGACGTACCTGCAGGATTAACCCACAGCACATGTTTCTTTTTGCAAAGGCAGCTCTTAGGTATGGACAGGTACGACAGCCCACTGCGGCTCCTGGTGCCTTTGTGCACACTCCTGCCAGGCCGTGGCACTCCTGGCCACAGGGAAATGGGACCACGGAGGTGACACAGCAGATTTCCCTCTCGGCCCACGAGGACTCAAGAAATGAGAAAAGGAATTCTGGCTCACTGTGCCTGTGACAAAAAGAGAGACGAGAGGGAGCTGCTCCTGTGATATTTCTCACATTTACCAGCCCACCATAACCATGAAAAATAACAGCAGCCAATAACCAAGTACGAGAATTCCTGCAGGAAAAATCCTTTCTCTCCATATTCCAATTAACAATTTCTACTCTTTCATGTCATACATAACACAATGGAGTGGTAATCCCAACAAACCTCAGAATTCTTTTAAGTATTTTCACATTGTGGTTGTTCCATCCCTGGAAGTGTCCCAGGGATGGACGGGGCTTGGAGCAACCTGGGCTAGTGGAAGATGTCCCTGCCCATGACAGGGGGTGGGACTGGATGGGCTTTAAGGTCCCTTCCAACCCAAACCATTCCAAGATTCCGTGATGAAGGACAAGCACTCTCAGCCTCACTGGGGCTGACTCTCAGAGCTGTTTTAGCAGTGCCTAAAGAGAGGTTTCTGCAGGCTGCAATTACTCCTAATAGCTCCGTTTGGGAGCCCACGCTCCGCGGCTCAGCCAAGCCTGGCTCCAGGGAACACCTTTCCCTGGCACACCCCTGTGCTCCCAGCCCTGGCTGGGATCAAAGGCACCCACAGCCTCAGCAATCAACATTTTCTTACAACATTCCCAATGTTAGTTCAGTTCTTTCCCACAATCCGATGTCGATAATTATGGCAATACCCAAAAGTTCACAGCGATCACACGCACACAGAGATTTTAAACAAATGCCAACTGCTCCTGTCTGTTGAAAATGTTAGAAATCATTTCACTACTTCTTATGTTATTGAAGCTGAATCCATTAGGAAAGAGTGAAAAGGCACATTCCAGTCACTTGCTTTGGTGGCCATGGGCTGCCCAAAATACAGACAACTGGCACAGACCTCGGTTTGTAACGAAAGGAAGATTTAAAGCTGAATTGGGGTGTCAGAGGCTGGTGGAAAACCACAGCTCTCAGTTAAGGTAACAGCCAGGAGTGCCCGGGGAGGGACCTGCCTGGTACACACAAACACAGGGAAAATGCTCCTGGTTGAAAGTGGCACAAACTGTTAAGAGAGTCAGAAATCCCCTTCTCCTCCCCTAAAGGTGTGTGGCCAGCCAGGGCAGCCAGAGCCAGGGCTCCCAAGGGCTTTCTGTGGGCTGACAGTTGCCATGAGAACCACGTGTTTACAAACACCTCCCTGGCAGCAGCTCCCAAACCGGAGGCTCCAGGACTGGCCCTCGCAGAGCAACAGCTGGACTTTCTCACTGAGCCCAAGAGAGATCTGGAGACTCCGAGAATTCCTCTCAAGCAAAACCGAGTATGAAACCGCCTGTAGGACTGGGAAAGCCCAAATCCAAGGATCCATCAGGAGGGTACTGAGAGAGCTCCTTGTTTTCAAATCCAGAACATGTGTTTAAGGCTTGCACAGTAAAATCTCAGCCCTTACTGGAAGCCTTGGCTTATCACTATGATCAGAATATATTCTTATGAAATTAGCGAGAGAAATAATAATCTGTAATTCTGTGAGTACAAATACGTGTGTATAAACATAAATATATGAGCACATAGATAGAAATAACACACATACAAATGTTTTACAGAATAAAGCAGCTCAGCTCTGCTATGAACCCCATCTACTCTCTGTTTCTCCCAAATCCGGGATGCATTTTTGAGTAGGAATTTTCCACGTGGCCTATGGGAAGATCCCTGTGATAGTTCCAGGCCTCCTCCCTCGCTGTGACTGCACTGACGTGGCCAGAGCCCAACACCCAGAGCTCCCCCAGCCCGGGGCAGGCTCAGTCTGCCGGGGTTTGGCAGAGCCTCTGCGCTGCCTCTGCCGCTGCCTGCACAAACCTGACTTCTGGAACACGGCCTCCCGGCCCTTGGATGCTTGGCTCTTAAATAATAGTTTCCAGCCCCATCATACCTTGCTGAGATTTACCAGCCAGATAACAGGTTAAAGGAAGTGTAAAAGTACATCCAGTGAGTTGTCTTTCACTCCTCAGGGCTTGGTGCCCAACTGAGCCTTCATTCCCACACAATCTTTAATCACACGATAAGAAAATCTGTTTTATTTTCCTGTCTCAGGTACTTTAGTCCTTTATGTGCTTTATCGTTAGAGTTCTGGATTGATAAAGACTTTAAAGCTGTTTATGTTTCTAGGGTAACAGGGACAATAATGAGGCTTTTCCACACCACAGCCAGTTTCAGGGATTTGCCAAGTATTTACACTGTTTGCAATTTCTGAAGTGCTTGAGCTCTTCAGGATCTTCTATATATTTTCCTCATACTAATCTATTAAAATATTCTATAAATGGCAACCACTGAGAAATTAAATTCTGTAGCTCTGCAGGAGCCTGGGCAGGAATGGTTCCAGTTCAGCTCAAATCACTGATCCATCATTTCTCTTCTGCCATGAACGACCCAGAGCCCTGGACAGGAATGGTTTGTCCTGTGTCTTACTCTCCTCATTTCTGTTAACACAGAACCCTTACATGACCTTATTTCTCACCTCTTTCAATGCAGAAATTGTGCGTTCCCACATGCGTTTCCCTCCCCACATTCCCTCTACTTTGCAAAAACAGTCATTTTGAGCAAGTTCCCACTGTTGCTCTGCTCTTCCCTCCCCTTCCCCAACCGCTCCCAGCCGGGTGTGCACGTGCTGGGACCTGCCCCTTCAGCACAGAAACATCCTTGTCTCTGAATCTGTTGGCACATTCAGGGACTATACGGCAATGCCAGGTTTGTGAGGATTAAGGGAAAAAGATTAATGATGGGCTATAAAAGGCAGACAGGTGAGAAATGTATTCTGGGCAGACATTCACCACAGTTACCTTGCTACCAGCTGCAGATCAGAGCCTGTTGTCATTGGTTCCTCCCACAAGAAAGTTTAAAGAAAAAAATACGGAATTTTGTGCTTGAATTAAAGAGCTGCAAATGTTTCATGCCTGTGGTCTTCAAAAGGGAAGAAAAACATCCCAAGTTGGGATCTTAAGAGGGCCTGTGGCACAATCGGTTGGGAGGGGCAGCCAAAGTTTGGATGAGCAAGAGAAGAGATGGAGACTAAAAATGTGGATGTGAAAAGGCAGCACTTTATCACTGATGGAAGCAGAGGCGGAAAGGAATAATTACCAGAAGGAACAAACAGTTAAAAATTTAAAAGGTAGATTCAGAATAATAACTCTACATTGCTCATTCATCCACAGAAGTATCACTGGAATTGCAGCCACCAACAAAGCTGGTTAAAATGTTAATATGACTGAAATTGCATTAGCAACTCCTGGTAGCAAATACAGCAGGATGTGGGAAGAGAGAAGGATATGCCAGAGTCACTTGAGGGCAAGAAAAAAGAGTTTACAGTTAACAAAACTACCCTGAAACAACAATAACGATTTTATAAGGCAGAGCTCATAAAAGTAAAGCAGAACCCAGTCCCAGGCAGGAGCTTGGGTGTGACTGGATGACTTTGCTTGAAAAAATGTGTCTCCCTTCCCCTCTGATAAGGTGCAGATAAAGGAAAATCCCTGTGCTGACCATTCCTTACAGGGGAAAAGCTGACCCTACAATAAATTAGGTTTATGGTACTGGGAGAAAATGAGACCTATGCTAAAAGCACATTTTTTCACTGGCCATACTAAAGGCTTTTCCATGTTCTCACCTTAGAGGAGTCCCTACAAAAACAAACACATGCAGCCATTGAGGTAAAACAGAGATGGAAGTTAAAAGAAAAAAAACAAAACCTTTCGGGAAACTTAAAATTCAGTTTTAGTACAAATGCTGTGTGAGGGACTGATTTGGTACTAGCAGTTTATTTGGTGGTACAAATCAGATTAATCCATTTGACAGTGTATCCCAAGCCTTTCCTCTCCTGACATTTTCAGCTGTACTTCCAAACTGCCACAAAGAACTGCAGTTCATTCTTTGGGAGATTCTTCCCTGCCAGCCAATGCAAACCCTCTGTGCCTGCAGTACCTGATCAATACTCTGCCAGTGTAGCACATGGTGATTGCTGCTTTTACTCAAGGCTTGCAGAGGGAGTGCAGAGGCCTTCCAGATCCACATTTTCACGAGTTGGATCATAAAACAGATGTACATTTCATTTTGCAAAACCCAAAAATACACCGCTTTGAGGTCCTGACGTGGGAGTCCAGGGAATGCTGAAGGAGTATCTAAGGGAAGGACATTCCTTTCTCCTTGCAGCAGGAGACAAATCTCAAAAAGGACACACTGGGATTTATCCTCCTTTCAGCTTCTTGCACTTCTGTTCAGTGCAGAAAAGCACATGGACTGATGTTCTTTATGCTCTAACAATGGACTTGAGTATTTAACAATAAAATAACTGTTCTCCTTGCAGCTTTCTCTCTGTCTGCAGTCAGACTGCAGCTTCCTGACACCACCATTCACCTGTTCACAGCCCTTGGAACAGTTACTGGCCAGGCAGGTTTGTCCCACCCGGGGCTGAACAGGACATTCAGGTCTCCAGGAGGAAGGACCGTCGTTTCTCTGGCAGCAGCACTGGCCCTGTGGCTCTGAGGAGAGGCCACACAGCTTCACTGTGCAGGTGGAGAGCTGTCTACAGAGAGGAAAGAACTCAGCTCAATGTCCAGGGCTGAAGTGTGGCACACATCCTGTGTGTATCCAGTGATTTATTCCAGCCCTGAGTCACTGCACGGTTCCTGATAAAGGTGATACAGGTGCTGTTTGTTCTTCCCCTGTGCTGTTTGTTCTTCCCCTCCCTGAAGCTGCCCCACAGTTTGACACCTCTGTACACAGGGAGTGCAGCTCTATTGTGTGGTCTGAAATACCTGGAGCATTTTTCATGGGCATAGAAAGGCCTGGCTGCTCCTGAGAGCTGCAAACGCTGCCAGGACAGCACTCCCTCTGTCTCCAAAGCACTTCTGGGGAGCTCCAGAACTTTGAAGGGAGTGAGAAGGAAGGAGAGTGGAAGGAAGGCTGTGAGTATCCCCTCGTGTGTTAGGGATGCTTAGAGAGGAGCTTGCAGTAGCAAAAGCTTTTGAAAATCCATCTTGCATAACAGAAGACTTGAAAATTTTAGAAATAACATTTTCATGACTCTCAAAGACCAGAAGACTAAGTGATTCTGTTTCTTCTCATCACTTCTCTCTTCGAGCAGCAATCAAAAGACTCAGTGTATAATCAGGCACTTGTTTCTCCTCACTCCCCAGGTGCTCAGAGGTGTTAGTGCTTCTCTTTGCTACAAATGCAGCCATGACTGCTTCAGAAGGATTCTTGTGCCTGCAGAAAACCAGACTCTCAGGTGCAGCAGGTTCTCTGTCAGCCCAAATGGAATGGAGAGCAAAGAAAGAAACAGAGAAAATGTCACTTCTGAAAGAAAAATTTGTCTCAAGGGAAATGAGGAAAACAGAGGGGTAGGAACAGGTTTTGTCCATGTCCACACCAGCTCGGCTCCTTTCAAGCTCTGCTATCAGGCTGAATCACTCTGTTAAAACTCTTTCATGAGATTACACAAGAAAGTCTTTGTGTGAGTCCCTCTGATCGTGGCGCTGGTGGGGCCGTGCACTCCCACCCCTTTGTTTCCATGCAGGTAAACTCTGACCAGGTGTAGGAATGCTCCCCTCAGCACGGAGACGCCTCCTCCAAATCCCACCTTTTGCTTCAAGAGGCGGTGGTCAGGGGGAGGAATCGCCTCCCATGTGTGGAGGTGTTTGGGAAGGAATCAGCCCACTCCACAGCCACTGACCAATAAGGGAATTGCCGTGTTGGCAGAGGGCTTAGGGCTGATAAATTCCACGGGTCTCAGATAACACCTTCTGGAGACAACTCCCATTGTCACCGGCTTAAAAGCAGTGAGGTGGGGGAGCAGGGCACACTCCTGCCTCGGGATCAGGAACCTGTGAGTGCCGCTTGGTTTTCCAAGGTCCTTGGTTTTCCTCGCCATGGCCAGTTACAGCTTCAGGCAAACCAGCTCTTCCGTGGCCGGGGGGCCTGTCGGCTCCTCGCTCCGGTTCGGCGGCAGCTTCAGGGCCCCCAGCATCCACGGGGGCTCCGGGGGCAGGGGCGTGTCCGTGTCCTCGGCCAGGTTTGTCTCCTCGGGCCTGGGGAGCGGCCTGGGGGGAGGCTACGGAGGCAGCTTTAGCAGCAGCTTTAGCTATGGGGGCGGCCTGGGAGGCGACGGGCTCCTGTCGGGAAATGAAAAGGCGACCATGCAAAGCCTGAACGACCGCCTGGCGTCCTACCTGGAGAAGGTGCGCGCGCTGGAGGACGCCAATGCTGACCTCGAAACTAAAATCCGAACCTGGTACCAAAAACAAGGGCCAAGCCCAGCTCGGGACTACAGCTCTTATTTCAAGACTATTGAGGACCTTCGAGACAAGGTAGGTGTTAATATTTACCAAAATCCGTCTTTGATTTGCTCTTAAGAAGCACAGCGTGAAAACCCAAAGAGCAAACCTTCCCTAGGGAGCCCCAAGAGGGCCTTGCAGGGAGGTGAGATGGATGTGCAAGGAATGGGCAGGGGATAAAGAAAATGTCAGTAGGGAATTATCTGCTTTTTAAATGCTAGCCAGGAGAAGGCACAAACCAGTCAGTGTGGGATGTCTGAGTACTTAACTCTCTGATAGTGTTTGCTTTCGTACACACACACGTGCATACACACATGCTGGTCAGGTACACACTTATGACCAGTTAATGTACATATCACCATATATAAACTGATATATAAAGAGAACCAAGCAGTGACAGCAACCTGCTTGTCTCTGTACCTCTCACCTGCCATAAAGCTTGAAAACCCTTAGAGGCCCCATCATATTGCTTTAACAATGAGAATAAAAATGGGCTAAGGACAATTTCTCTTTCATCTTCCTCCTACTTAACCTTGGAATGGAGATAAAAGCACTGAAACATTTGGCATAGGGAAGAAGGAAGCAGCAGACACTAAGTAATCAATGCCATATATAAATGCAGGATTTGCCCCAAGAGCCCATGGGTACCTGATAACAGATTGCTGAGGTGATACACACCCTTCAAAACACAGGCAGTCGCTGATTAAACTATGTAAATAAATCAAAGAAAACTTGAGGTTTAGTTTTCGGAGTTCAGCCTGGAGTTCACGACCGCTCCCATGCAGGTTCCTGCCCCTCCTGCAACCCATCCACCTTCGCTCCTGGTTTAGAATCTGAGCTCTGCTGAAGGCAGAACTGGCAATGAGACCTTTTCCCTTCAGTATTCTTTTCCCACCTTTCTTTCACTCCCCTTCATTAAGAGAGGGGAAATGTTGCTCCAGCTGTTTTTGTGGCTGACCTTTTGAGTTTTAGAAGTGGCAGGCAAAGACATGTTTTCCAGGTAAAACTGTACAGGGATTCATCCTAAATAAACAATATTTCCTTTAGAGGCTTTCATGATGCATTAAAAGAATAAATAAACACTATCCTGGGTGTTCTAGGAAATAAAAATGTGTTCCAAGATGGTACCTCTAAGTCCTCTCCCACTAAGCCAGCCCATAATTTTGTCTTACAGTGGAGAGAGTCTTGAGAGAAGTGGCTTTTCTCCCTAAAGCCATTTCACACACCAGACTCAAGGATATGTCCAAAGCTGCCAATCCTGGCAGAAGTCCACGATAAATCTGTGCAATGTGTTTGCTGCAAATCATTGATTCTTCCCTACACCTCTGTTTGTAGTAGCTACAGATGAAATAGAGTCTTCACTCTCATCTGCAGAGCAGGGAGGCAGAGAACACTTGTTTCAGCCCCAGCAATGAGCTCCCTTTGTTTGCAGATCCTTGATGCCACCATTGACAATGCCAGGATTGTGCTGCAGATTGACAATGCCAGGCTGGCTGCCGATGACTTCAAAACCAAGTGAGTCGTTTTGGAGAGGGGAAAGGTCTCGTGAGTAGGCAAAACCCCCTGCTGAGCCAAAGGGCAATGAAACAAGAACAGGATGGCCATAAAACTCCCATGTGAACACTGGTTTGATCCTGTCTGTGCAGCTCAGCCCTTCATGTATTTGCTAAGAGCACCATCTGCACCACATAAATCCTACGAACCCAAACACATTCACATAAAATAATGTGTTTCTTGTGGGCTGGTTAGTCAGCGAACCTGAATGGGCTTGTTTTGCCTTCTGAAGGTTTGAAACTGAGCAGGGGCTTCGCCAGAGCGTGGAGGCCGACATCAACGGCCTGCGCCGCGTCCTGGACGAGCTGACCCTGGCCAGAGCCGACCTGGAGCTGCAGATCGAGAACCTGAAGGAGGAGCTGGCCTACCTGAGGAAGAACCACGAGGAGGTAAAACCCAGGAAACGCGTTTGAAAGTGGCACTATAGAAACAGCCTGTGGAGATGTGGAGTCCCTCAGGATTGCCCTGGGGTCTCCAGTGGTGAGGAAAAGATTTCCGTGTAGGCTGGGACCCCCCGCCAGTACTTCAGGGCAGTCAGTCAGCCCTAGCCCTTGAAGAAAGAACAGGAGGTTCATAATGTTTTCAGTGATGATTGTGCCCTCTTTTGTCTCCTCTGCCATCCCCACAGGAGATGAGTGCCCTGAGAGGACAAGTAGCCGGCCAGGTCAGTGTGGAACTGGACTCTGCTCCAGGCATTGACCTGGCCAAGATCCTGGCGGATATGAGAGACCAGTATGAACAAATGGCTGACAAGAACAGGAAGGATGCTGAGGCCTGGTTCCACAGCAAGGTAAACCCCCTCCATACTGTGCAAATACTGACCAAAACACCCATGAAAGAAACAAGTGCTAAAAGGCACAGAAAGCTGCTGTGACAGCCCTACACTGCCCATCCTTCTCATGTGGTGTTTTCCCTGTCTCAGACCGAGGAGCTGAACCGGGAGGTGGCCATTAACACCGAACAACTGCAGAGCAGCAAGTCCGAGGTCACTGACCTGAGGCGCAGCCTGCAAGGGCTGGAGATCGAGCTGCAGTCCCAGCTCAGCATGGTACGTCCAGCTCTGCACTGCCTGACCCCCCCCCCCCACATGGGCCCGTACTGCCCTCCCTCCACGGGGCCCTGTACGTGGCACCAGCCCCTCTGTGGTTCCCCCCGGCAGAAAGCGGCGCTGGAAAGCACCTTGGCCGACACGGAAGCGCGTTACGGGGCGCAGCTGGCGCAGATCCAGGGGCTGGTTGGCAGCATGGAGGCACAGCTGGCAGAGCTCCGAGCTGAGATGGAGCGCCAGAACACCGAGTACAAGATCCTCATGGATATCAAGACTCGGCTGGAGCAAGAGATCGCGACTTACAGACAGCTGCTGGAGGGCCAGGAGTCCCAGTAAGAACCTTTTGTCTGACCCTGCCGTGGTGCTCACTTGCCACAGCACCTCAGTAAACACAACTGCCAACACTCCTGGGGACCTACAGTTTGTAACAAATTAATTGTTCTGGACCCTGGTGGAAGTAGAAATGTTACAGCTCCCATTTACATGAGATGAGACCTCAGAGAGTTTCTAAAGGGGAAGACATAGGAGATTAAGTGTAACTTAACAGTTAGAGTGATCAGCTGCTTCACAGTCAGGAAAAGTGCAGTTAATAATGTTTTACAGGGTATAAAAATTAAGAACAAATTCCCATAAACTCCCTGTTGACAGGCAGAGAGCTTTTACACCCCAGGAATCAGTGTGGAAGGAAATACTGTGAAGAGAAGGCAGAGAGGCTGGCCCTGCTCAGCCTCTGAGTCACCCCACATGGGAGCACAGCTCTCTGTCATCTCACACAGCCTCCAGGAGGGAAAAAATGAGGCAGGGGTGGAAAAGTTTTGATTTCCTCTATTCCTCCTTTTCCGTCTTTTCCCAATGTAGTTGTTCAAAAATATATTTCTTACAACAGCTCCCTCTCCCTGGCTGAGAAGGAGCACAGGGAGATGGGTATCCTTGCTCTGACTGCACCACAATGTACCTGACTGACAGAGAATTTGCTCTCATCCATCCTTGTCTCACACAGCATTTCATGTATTCACTCTTTGTTCAACTGTTCTCTCTTTGTTCCACAGGATGTTTGGCTCCCTTTCAGGAACTCCTGGTAAGAATCCTTGCTCTCTCAGGAGAAGCTTTATTTTATAAAAGGAAATACACATAACTCTGGTAGTTTGGTCCATTCTAGAGAGGGGTCTGCATTGATTTGCCACAGAAAAAAATCTAATAAGTAACA
The DNA here is from genome assembly GCF_009829145.1 of Chiroxiphia lanceolata. Lineage (NCBI taxonomy): Eukaryota > Metazoa > Chordata > Aves > Passeriformes > Pipridae > Chiroxiphia > Chiroxiphia lanceolata. The sequence goes on from NC_045662.1 coordinate 4,207,671, forward strand.
AATGATGTCTCTGGCTAAAACTGAACAAATTTCAGCCATTAGAAGATGTCAGACATGAGGAAAAAAAATCCCAGACTGCTACAGTAAAGGCAAAGTAAAGCACAAAACACTTAATCATTTCCCCAGATGAAAGGACATGGGAATTGAAGCTTGGCCAGCTCAGGGGAATTGCAGGAACATGCCACTAAAACCTGCCTTGAGCTGTTAAAGGTCAGCAGTATCTTAAAAGGGATGAGTCAAATCCAGAAGATGGAGAGGAAAAGTTCTGAGAGAAGGGAATGAGAGACGAGGTCCAAGCCAAGCTCAGTGCCCATCACAGAGTGGGCTCGTGTGAGCTGGGCTTAAATAATTGCTGTTCCTTCTCTCCATGTTGTTGCAGACAAAAGAGACAAGCGGGGAGATGGGAAACAGCAGTGAGGATCCTCCAGAGGTCATCTGCAAAGTGAGAAAAAACAGACAACACACGGGGATTGAGACGGAGAGGAATCACTCTGAACTGCTGGAAACGACTTTTAAAGCACAGAAAGTTCTTGGGCACACAAAGTTCAGGCAGCTACACTCACAAACTGGTGATTCAGTTGCAAATAGAGTCAGCTTTGCAATTATTTCTAGGTCTTGCATGTACTGAATTGCTGCATCTGCTCAAATAAAGATGATCTTCTTGCAATCTTTGCTTCTTTGGAGTTACTGTGACATTTCAGTGCAGTTTGGCTTTACTCAGGCAGGAATTAGCCAGGCAGCCTCCCTGAGAGGGGAATGCTCCCAGTGTGGGGGTGGTTTGGGCTCCATCCTGATTCCTTCTGTCTCCTCTTGCTGGCAGGAGCTCAGAATAAGGAGGCAACAGCATCCCCAGCCCCTCAGCGGGGCACACAAGAGTGACTCACGTTTTTAACTACAACACTGAGCACTCTGCAGAGCAGGGGCAGTGGGATGGGAAGTGATTCCAGAGAGCAGCAGGAGCTGGGAGACGTTTCATTAGGGTAAAACATAAAGCTGTTAAACTGGGTTGCAGGAAACTCCTACAGGAACAAACAGGGTGAGCAGCAGTTGGGAGAATTCTTCACTTCCTCCCCCAGTTCACACAGAGGTTACCAACCTTTAGCACCAGTTTCAGCCCCCTTCTCTCTCATGCTGTTGAAGGTGTATTATCCCAGCTGAAATTCCAAATGGAATCACTTTCCAGCCCCGGAAATCAATTATTTCATTTCCTACCACCCCTCTCCAAGCTGACAGCTGAGGAAACTTTTCAGGGCTTGTGCTAAAAGCAACTCATGGCTCCAGCCCAACCGGCACCTTTCCCAGCTCCCGCTGTCACCAGAGGCTCCTCAGCTGAGGGGGAGTGGGAACAGGGATATGCCCAGACTGGAAGCACCCCAACACTGCTCTCCCCCAGAGTGGATCAGGGTGCAGCCTGTGTTTCAGCGACACATCACCAGATCCTTCCGCACTTCTCTCCTTGGCCTTGACAAATGTTCATGAGCCCTTGTTCACACCAGATTAATGGAGTGTTGTCGTGGCTCAGAGCACCCCAAAGCTCTGGACCTGCTCCCTCGACGCAGAACAACCCTCTTCAGTCCCAAGGTGCTGGTGCTTGGTTTTGGCTCAGCGGTGACTCAGGTGACCTGTCAAGATCAGCTGTCAGTACTGACACCGACAATGCCAGCTCCGCCTCTGGAATGAGGCATGGTGGCTTTAGGCAGTGGCTTCACTGTGACAGGGAAAAACTGTGACAGGGAAAAACTGTGACAGGAGACAAAAACAGTGACAAAAACCAGCAAAGAAACACAGAGAAAGGGACAAGATGGGGCGAACAGGGGGAAACAGGGGCAGAATCGAAGGGAGCAGTGGCCTGAAAAGCACATGGGGAGCAGGAGGTTCTTCAGGAGCTCACCCATTTCTGCGGGGTTTGCTTTGGGAAGAGCCAGGAGAAGCAGCTTTCGATGCTTCAGCACAGGCAGTTGCTGAGTGCTGACACATTTTGTACAAAACTTACTCCCTACAACAATCAGACCTGGAAACCCTCTCAGAAGACAGCACAAACAACTCCAGGTTCCTTTTTAATCTTAACAAATCCCATTCCCTGAGAGCAAGTCCTTGTGACAAAACCAGTCGGGGTGTGAGGTCACTGGTGCAGATTTCTGGTGTTGCCCAGCTGCGAATGTGAACGTCTGACAAGAAAATCTTTTTGCTCCAGGAATGCAAACTATAAGAATCCTGAATTCTTGGGTTTATAGCCTAATTTTATTTTATAGTTGTATTGATTTTGTCCCATATCTGTAGGGCAAGGAAGGATTCCTGGTGAAATGTTTAATATAAAATACACGGACACTATAATTTTAGAGCCTGGCTCAGGCAAAAAAAAAAAAGTTTTGTAAAGGTATGTCAGGTTCTTCTCTGAGTGATGGGTCTATCAGTCATAGAGTTATCACTGAGATGACAAACAAGCTGCTGCTTGACTCGAACTTGCTGTCCTGAGAGGAGGGGCTGCAGTGTGTCAGCTCTGTTAATCCCACAGCAGAGGTAACAAAAGGCTTTGTGCAGCACAGACATGTCAGGGGATGTGTTCCAGGAAAGCTCCGTGGAAGATGACAAACCAAGGAGTTCGTGCACCACAGGTACAATGCTGAGACTGTGCAAGGGACAAGTCTGGGTGTCAAGACACTGGATAAGGAATCTCAGAGCAAAGACAGTGAGACCAGAATAAAGGCATAAGCTGGAAAAAGGGCTCTTCTTTTCACTTCAGCAGGGGATGGGCTTCTGTTTCCTTGTACAGACCATAAGGAGAAAACGCTGCAGAAATGGCTGTCTGAATAATGTTACAGGACATGATCTGTATTGGCTGTTTGATTGATTTTTAGTTTCCCAATGGTAAATATTAAGAAACAGCTTTTATCTGCTACCTCTTTTGTAAGTGTCCATCTGATCCAGTCCAGAGTGACGCCCAAGGCACGTTAAAAAGCAGCAAAATGTGTTTCACCAGCGACCTACCAAAGGAGTTATCAAGCCTGAGTGAAAGAAGACTGAATGAAAATTCCCCAAAGTTTCCTGCTGAAGTTTGGGGTATTTTCTAGAGGTCTGTTTGCTGGTTGTTTGTGGTTTTTTTTTTTGGTTTTTTGGGTTTTTTTTAAAGGAATTTGATTTGCCTACTGTGTGCTCACTGGGTTGAACAGCCCCTGGCAGCACACACACCTCGGGGCACTGACATTACAGGGGTCTCAAAGAGACTTCTTTATCTTTGGGAGGATTTGTCTGAACTTGTCTCCTGAGCCACCAACCCTTGGAGACACATAGATCTGGCAAGGTATGCAGAGCCATTAATCTGCCCAGCAGCAAAACTGATGGGCTGTGGCAAAGGGCCAAGTTCGGTTTGAAACATGTTTCCAGAGCTCAGAGCACCCCGTGTTTGTGCTCAGCCGTGCCCAGAGCCAGCCTGGCAAGGGACACCACAGCTGGACTTGGCCACTGCTTCCCTCCCAAGTGCACATCCCCGAGTGAAAAGGCTGCTCATCCCTGCACCTGCAGTACCATCTCAACATCCTTCACTCGAGGAGCGTCACCGTGGTGTGCAGAGAACGGGGCTCTCCAAACTCCCCCCCTGCCACAGTCCCCACGCCCCCATCCCAGCAGGGTACACAGGCAGCTCACACCTCCTCATCTTAAGCCCATTTTCCTTAAGTTTTTCAAAGTAACAGCATCTTAGTCCTCCTACATTTCCTCTTCTAATTATTTCAGTCTCGTGTTACCCTTCTTGACTATCTCACAAGCATTAATAAATTAACTGTGCCCGCTCTCCCTTGCACACTGATGGACACTGATTGTTCCTGATGCCATGAATAGGTGCTTTTTGTACTAAAAATTCGGACTCCAAAATCTAAATATTAGTTCCAAGCAACAATCAAGAATAAGAACATTTCAAATTCAATTCCAAAATTTTAAGGGGAAAATCATGGATAGAAAAGGACAAATAACGGTGAGATGAAGTGATGATTGTATATATTTCAGTGAAAGGAGAATTTTAACTTAGTTTTCAGATCAAGTTGATTTTCAGAATGTAGCCATGGTGAGTGTTGTAAACGGGCAGGTGGGGTGGGGCTGAACTCACTTTGTTTTTCCACTCTCGAATGTCAGAGAAGTAAACTCCAAAGTTTCAGAACTATAGCCCGAAGAAAAAACACTCATCTGATTCATGCCTTTTGTTTAATTAAAAAAAGAAACCCCAAGCCCAAGCCCCTGCGATGTGCTGCCAGCGCTGCTTGTCAGGAATGTCATCATAATTGGCCTCACCCCCAGGGAGGAGGAATTTTGGAGGGAGGGCTGCAGTGGGGTTTCAGATCGTGAGGGTATAAAAGAGGCACCAGGGCAGTGAAGGCACAGCCTCTCCTCTCTGCCCACGCTGCACAGCTGCCCTTTGCTCCTTCCCTTGCTCCAGCCATGGCCACTACCTTCGTGAGCTCTTCCTCCACCTACGGGGGCGGCTTTGGGGGCGCCGGGGGCAGCTCCCGCCTGTCCTCGGTGCGCACCGGGGGCACCTTCCGTGCCCCGAGCATCCACGGCGGCTCCGGCGGCCGCGGCGTCTCCATCTCCTCGGCCAGGTACGTCTCCTCTGCAGGAGGCGGCTACGGCGGGGGCCTGAGCGCCGGCTTTGGGGGAGGCTACGGAGGAGGCTTTGGCGGGGGGGCAGCCTGTGGCTTTGGTAGAGGGGCTGGCTTTGGAGGGGGCTCTGGCTTTGGAGGGGGCTCTTGCTTTGGGGGCGGCTTTGACCTCGGTGGTGGCTTTGGGGGCGGCGATGGGCTCCTCTCCGGCAATGAGAAGATAACCATGCAGAACCTGAACGACCGGCTGGCCTCGTACCTGAACAAGGTGCGGGCTCTGGAAGAGGCCAACTCAGATTTGGAAGTGAAAATCCGAGACTGGTACCAGAAACAAGCCCCCACCAGCCCCGCCCGGGACTACAGCAATTATTACAAGATAATTGAAGATCTCCGAGACAAGGTGAGACATTCATATGTAGAGGAGTTATAAGAACACCAAGAGAATTATGGCACTGCATATTCCATCTCTTTAAAATAAGCTCAAATAATTAGAAAAGAAATACTGAATTCCTCAATCCCGAATACACTGAGGTCATGAGCATTCTAGCAGAAAAGAGTAGCTTGTTTGCAATTTAAACACCAAATATCTTATTGTGACAATGTGGTGCTCGTTGAAATTAAAATGTTCACATTAAAAGTTAGCAAAATGTGGCAAAATGTGTTTAGATTTTTCAATATATTTTTTCAGGAATCAAATCGTAAAGAATGTGACAGGTAGGACTCAAAACCTGGAAAGGTAATTCTCCTGGCTACAGATAAGATCAGGGGTTGTACAAATGTATTTCCTAATTATGGTTCTAGTCCACGTTGCACAGAGTATCTCTGGTTTGCTCACGGAATGTGGATCCGATATTTCACCGTTACTCACAGGAACCTTTCTCTGTGTTTCTGAATTGCCAGATCCTTGCTGCTACCATTGACAATTCCCGGGTCATTCTGGAGATCGACAATGCCAGGCTGGCTGCCGACGACTTCAGACTGAAGTAAGTTCACCTGGGGCACATTTGTCTTCACTCCGCTTGTCTCCTTCTCTCAAAACAGTTTTTTTGAAGCTTGATGTTACTTTTCGTGTAGAAAATAAAGTTCTTCAGTCACTGAAAGGCACATTTTGAAATTATGGGCAGGTATTTTTCCTTGGTAAATTCTGATGCAAAAAACCCTGGCAAACAGAATTAACTGGTGAAGGACCAATTCAGAATATAAACCTGACAGAACACAACCTCCAGATCACTGAGCAGTTTGCATAATGAGTTATAGGCCAGCTCTTCATTTTTTTGTGATGCTCTTAACTATTTTTACTAGCCTGAGTCATGGGGGAAAGAAGGCAGGAATAGGTTGGGATTTTCACTGAGAAGAAACAGAGTGGCAAGAAGAGATCATTGTGGAGCTGCAGAAATTCTCTGCCACAGAGCCTGAAATTTAGAAAAGAAAGACCAAGGGTAACATGGGGCTTTTTCATGCCCCGTGCTCAGCAGCACATTCAGTAGATGATCAAGGTCCCTGCACAGCTGCTCTCCCTTGCACTGGTGCACCTGCAGCTTCCTATTTTCCCTCTCATGTCCCAGGCAGCCCCAGGCTACCCGTGCTTTCCTCCACTCCAAATCCCAGAGGACACTGCAAATGGCCTGTCCTGTGTGAAGGTGTTTCTGTTAATGCTGATAATTCTCATTAGGTTCTGCAAGGTGAATGGTCACATCCTCCTCAGGAACAAAATGAGATGGCAGTGCCTGTTCTTCCATGTGCCACAGCTGGATGTTGGAAAAAACCCACATTCACTCCTTTTACACTTCTTCTCGATCTGTATGTTTTCATTTACAGCCCACTGTTCCTCTTGTATTCTGTACTAAACATGATCATTTCACAGCTGTACTGAGCACAAACTCGGACACGTTCCAGTGCTTGTTTCTGTTTTGAACTGCAGGTATGAGAACGAGCTGTTCCTGCGCCAGAGCGTGGAGTCCGACATCAACGGCCTGCGCCGCGTCCTGGACGAGCTGACCCTGTCCAGAGCCGACCTGGAGATGCAGATCGAGAGCCTGAAGGAGGAACTGGCTTATCTGAAGAAGAACCACGAGGAGGTGAGTCCTGACAGTGCAGAGAGGAGATCACTTCCCTTTGGAATTTATGTCTCTTGTAAATGAAGCATACGTATAAGTCACATGTAAAAACGTGTGTGGTGTGTGAGTACACGGAGAGTAGGGAAGCCTGTGCAAGGAGAGAGAAAATGGGATAAATGTTTCATGTGTGTTGTACCTGTGAGACTTGACAGCACAGGTCCTGTGTGCCATGGCAGGGATCGCTGGGGCAGGAGGGGTGTGAGAGGAGGGAGCCTGATCTTTCTGTGTCCTCTGCCTTCCACTCACGCAGGAGATGAAGGAGTACTCGAACCAGATGAGCGGCACAGTCAACGTGGAAATGGATGCGGCTCCTGGCATCGACCTGACCAGAGTTCTCTCCGAGATGAGGGAACAGTACGAAGCTCTGGCTGAGAGGAACCGGAAGGATGCTGAGGCCTGGTTCTTGACTCAGGTACCGTCACACATGCCTCAGCATTACCTCCCTGGCAGGTGCCTCCCTCCCTTCTCAAAATAATGGAATTTTTTTTATACAGTATATAGGTGATTTCACAGGTTTTTTTTCCTTGCAGACTGACGAGCTGAACCGTGAAGTTGCCACCCACACACAGCAGATCCAGACCAGCAAAACGGAGATCACGGAACTGCGCCGCACCGTGCAGGGCCTGGAGATCGAGCTGCAGTCACAGCTCAGCATGGTACGGACCCGCCCCGAGCACATCTCCAGGCACTGCCTCACACTGTCCCCATCCTCCCTTGCTGTCTTGCCTCTCCTTGTCCCCCTCCGTGGCACAAACCTGCATTGTAACCTGTTCTGACATGATCCTGCTTTAGAAAGCCGGGCTGGAGGCCAACCTGCGGGACACGGAGGGCCGGTACTGCGCGCAGCTGGCCCAGATCCAGGCCCTCATCACCAGCGTGGAGGAGCAGCTGAGCGAGCTGCGCTGCGACATGGAGCGCCAGAACCAGGAGTACAAGATGCTCATGGACATCAAAAGTCGCCTGGAGCAGGAGATCGCCACGTACCGGCACCTGCTGGAGGGCCAGGACTTGCAGTACGTGACTCTGCCCGGACCCTGACAGCAGATCAGGGCAGTCACAGGCACTGTGTGGGGTGGGAGCTGGGGCTGCCGGGCTCACCCCGCAGAGCTGAGTCACTGCACACACAGCCCGTGGGGCACTGGCAAAGCAGGTGCCCAGGAAAATCCCTGGTGCTGCCATAACTCCAGCTAAATCTGCACGTCAGTGGTGCTGGGGATTTGAAAATACAAATGCCACCAATTTGACTACAGTGAATTACAGAAGGCATCAGGCACCATATGTACATCCCACATAACCCTCTGTTTGCACTGGAATTAGAGCCTTCAGCCTGAAACAACCTATAAAAACCTGCTCCCTGTATTTCTTTAGCTCTTGGTTTTCTACATTTGTGCAGAGGTGAAAATATCCATCCTCACACACCAGTACTCCCATCTAGAAAAGAGCTTAGTACAGACCCCAGCTTACTTCAGGAAAATCTGCTTTTTCATGCCCACTCCTCATATCTGATCTATACATGGAATTAGTCCTTATAGAGTTTCTAGAAGAGGCATTCTGAGGAGAGCAGCAGTATATGGAGATATCAGGACAAGGAACTGGTCTGACAGCTGTTCACATTCCCCCTTAAGTACATAAGGGTGGCTTTCAAAGCTGAAAGCACCTTAACACCACCTCAGGTAACAACACACCTGAGAAACCAGCCATTGAGAGCAGCCCTGTGAAATCCTGGCTGTTCATACAAATTCCTAAATGGATCGATGGCTTCAGGGGACAGGGTCAGGGATGGTCATTAATGAAACATTTCTTCTTTTCTACAGGCTGTCAGGAGTGAACCCCAAGGACGGTAAGAAACATTTTTATTTAACAAGGGGCTGAAATGAACAGGCAAAATGGGATTAAACAAACTTATTGGCTTTTTGCCTTGGATTTCTTCTTACTACCACAGATTCCATTCTCCCTGCAATGACCACATTCTGTATCATGTAGAGGCAAAACCATAACACTTTATTTTATGTTCACTTTTGAAACCATCATTTTGCCATAACTATTGCATGGGATTCTAAACCACCAAAATCTCCCAAAGATTTCTAAATTCCTCTGCTATTAACACAACATACAAGATACTTCCAAATCCACGTGAGACGTGCACTCCTAAGTTTTTCTGGATAAGGACCAGGAGGGAAAGCAGATAAGATGTAAAGGCAGTTCTGCCTTTGATATGTGAAATATCTTGTGAGCAAACAAACAAACACAACCACACTGCTCAGCTCCTCAGGGTCTTGGCTGTGAGGTATTTTTTTTTCTTCCCTATTTAATTGTTTTATTCCTCCTCCAGCATCATTTGGGATCAGTGGAAGAGTTCGCGTTAGCACAGAAGACGAGGGAAGATCTGGATCTGGTTCTACCCGTGACAGGAGATTCCCATAAAGAAATACTGAATCCCCTCTTTCACGTGATTCCACATGGAACCAGTGCAGCTTCTATACTGGCTAATGCTGAGAGAAAGAGCCTTTCACTCCCCCAAATCACAAGAATGTACCCAAGAATGTCGTTCCTTAGATTTGCTCTGCCTTTGTACATGAGCATTGACTCGCTGGGTCGGAGATGCCTGTTCTCTGTCAGTGCTCTATTGTTTCCTACATAATAAAGTTTCTGTTCTGCTTGTGCAAATATATCCAGTCTGATGGTGTTTTTTGGAGTCAGTGTGGCACTGCCACACACAGCCCACACACCCTGCCAGTGGGGGTAACAACAGCAATAACAGTCATAACTTTAATAATAATAATAACAGAAATGGTGATGAACAGATATAAAGTGCCATTAAATTCTTCCAGGGATCTGGAGCTGGTATCAGTAAAAAATGGAGAAGATAACATAAAAAACCCTAAAGCTCTTTGTCCTCAATGCCAAGCACACAATTCATGCACAAATAAAACGCCCCTCTGCAAAAACTGGTATTTTTCCATATGTTTGTGTTCCTGTACTGCCTTCAGCACAAAGAGAAATGCCCTCAGCTCCTGAGGAAGCTCCAGGCGTGGTCCAGGTGAAATGAGCTGCTCAGAGTCTGCTGTGACTGTTTTGGTTCTCTCCCATCAGGGAGAACCTCCCCAGCCCGTGTCAGTGCTGTGGCTGCTGTACTGGCCACACTACCTTCTCCCAGCTGCAAATCCACACCAGAGGAACTGGAGATGCTGACAAAGCTTTAAGAACCTGGTGAATCCCAGCCTCAGAAGTACATAAGAAGTTACCTAAATGCTGTACTGTGCTCCCATAACCTGTTTGGAAAAGGTGTCCTTAGCCCCACTGATGGGTATTTCAAGCCACATAACAGTGTCTGCAAAAATGATGTAATTTCTAGAATTTTATTCTCTTTCCAACCTCCTTAGAGCCCCTACTTTCATGTTTCCTATTTCCTGACACTTAAAGAAAAGAGATCTAAACTGCTGGCACCACCAGCTTGGCCATGAGTGAGGCCACAGGATCACTGGTGCCACTGGTAAGAAATGCATATCCCACTGATATTCCCACTGGAAGGAACTGGGAAGAGGTTCTTGCAAAGCAACATCACAGTGCACCAGAAAAGGAAAGCCGAGCAGCACAAATGACCTTTTTTCCTGATCCAAGGTAACTATTGTTTGTATCACTCAAACAGCAAGAGGTGGAATTCCCTACAGCCACAGGCAGCTATCCATCCACTTGAATTCCGGATGGAGGAGTTGGATGAACCAGTGATGGTTGCAGGACATTGACCTGTACGATGTAGGTGCCAAAATATTCTCCTGTACTTAAAGTGCAGCCTAGAAATTCAGCTCAATCTGCTTTCCCTGTTCCAATTCAGTACAACAAGCACAATTCCGGGACAGTGCATTCCTCCATTCCCCAGCTCCCAGGGAGCATCCAAGGGTGCCATCTGCTGACAAGGGTTTATTTCCTCACTCCGATCATCGCTTCCATTCTCTGCTCTGGGTTAAAGAGGTGACTAAACCCCAGACCCACAGTGCAGCCTTACAAAGGGCCGTGTCAGGTTTGGAAGTAAGTTGTTTGGTCTTTTTCATGGATCCTCAACATGGGTGAATGAAAATTGTGTGGTGTCTTTCCCAGTTTGGAAAGGTTGAGCTTCAGAGGAAGCACTTGCCATGTCCCAGACCGCCTGTGCTCTGTATTACTTGTGAGAGAAAATACAGTTCTGGTTTTCACAATGTGGTAACTCCATGAAACTCGCAGGGAGTAGGACAGAGGCTCTCTGGTCTCACACACACTGCCAGCCTCGCTGCCAGGCAGCTTGGGAATATCCCATGAAACGAAAGATTAATTTTATTTTACATACTACTGTGTACATACACGTGCATTTCCATTTCCGTGTAATAGTTCATAGACACCAGCTTGCTGGATGGAAATTCAGCCTGAAAATGATCTCTGGTGAGATGAGTTGAACAGCAGGATATCATCAGTTCTATAATATTTGGGGGTTTTTTTCAAGTTAGGCCCTCAGTTTTTGTCGGGTGCTTCAAGTTCACCCCGCTCTCCAACAGCAGGGCTGACCCTGAACTGCAGCTTGGACAGTGGCTGTTAGCAGAGTGTTTGGGGAGAGCCAAGCCTGGCACTCACTGGATAACCCTGTTTTCAGTGGGTAATTGTCCCAAACAGTTACAAACGGCAGCATCTCTCCACACCGGAGTGCCTGAGGAAGGAGAGGGAGCACGCGCTCCATGGAAAGGGAACTGGGAAAAGGGAAGGAGCAGGTGCTGAGCAGAGCCGAGCCCGAGCCACAAGGAGGAGCCCCGCACCTGCTCCGTCAGGAGAGAGGCCGGGAGGTACCCAGGGAAGGCTGGAGTGCGGCAATTCCTGACTGCTGCAGCATTCCAAATGAAACGGAGAAAAACACACCCCTCCAGGTTTCTGCCAGGACAGTGTAACTCAGCTCCGTGCAGTCTCCCTGACCCCACTGCTCAGGCTGAGCAGCGGGGCCGAGGCAGACCCCGGGAAAGGGCTGAGCTTTCACCTGGGTAAGGAAACCAGCCTCTTCCCAAATCTTTCTCCTCTATCCCATCCCTCAGTTGCACACCAGAACTACCCTTAAAGACAAGGTAATCCTCTAACCCCAGCGGCTGCCACGGGAACACTTCCCAGTTTAGCCCCCCCTTACCAGCAGGAGGAACAGGACTCGCCCGTTCTGTGTTTGATGGAAGCAGCTCCTCAGAAATCACTGAGACTTTTGAGGAAGACTATTCCTGAAGGATTGCCAGGTCTATTTCTAAGGCTGGCAGGTTTCAATAATTACTTGGAGCTTCTGAGTGTTGCTACAAACTCACACTGTAAATATTTTCTCTAGCTAAGGATACAAGTATCTTAACTGTGTTAATGCTGGGAACAGCAGGAAATCCCTGCATTGCTGCTATTGTGACAAGACCATTGAAACAGGACTGAACCTCGAATTGTGAGAAAATCAGTAAAAAATATAAAGTATCTAATTCTCATGTATTTCCCCTCAGGATGGGCAGCTGTGGGGAACAGCTGGGCATTACTGACTCTGGACTGGAGGTTTTTTAGTTTAGAAGTTGAATCATTTCCTTAAAGCCTGGTGTCTCCTACAGGCTGAAGCTGTTGGTCATTAATGATGGCTGATAGGACATGCTGTGTTTGAGGATCCACAGGTCTGAGGATCCACAGCCTGCTGTAATTCTACAGCTGAGAATTTGGACAGAAAGCATCTGCAGAGCCCCATCCCTGCCCCAGCTCCCCATTTATTCCCCTCACGAGCAGGAAAACATAACATGCTAACTACAGGGTTAGAGAGAAGTCTGAGGCAGAGCTGATCCTGTTCCACACCTACGGATTTTGGCCACACCTCATTATTATCATATGAAAAGAAAAAGAAAAAAAAAACCCAAACAAGCGAAAGGAAAGCAATCCGGTATGTGGCTGATTCCAAACAACAACAGTGTGCAGGCTCATAAATGCTTCAGAATTGACCAAGAGGAAGCACGTTTCGTGATGACACAATCTTGTTGCTGTAGTCATTCATCGAAGGGAAACTCCCACAGGAAAAGGCATAAAGCTGCTCAGGGAAGGCGAAGAGGCTGCTCAGTGCTAGGCAGCCAAAGCTGGGGTTCGATTCACACAGAGCTAAGCATGAGCACCAGCCAAGGCCCTTTCCAGTTTTTTTCTGGGTCCCTCAGGGGTAGTTCAGGGTGTGGTTTGGCCCAGCAAGGAACTTCTTACAGAGCGTCAAGTGCAGATGGTGGTGCCAGCAGCACACATCCCTCCTTCTCCTCCGCCAGACCCCTCTGGCTGCCTGCAGGAGGGGCACCCTGGGCAGGTTTCGGCGAGCACCATGGGGAAAGCATCTTCCTGGGGGGCAATGAGAAACAGACCATGCAGAACCTGAATGAGCGCTTGGCTGCCTACCTGGACAAGGTGCGAGCCTTAGAAGCAGCCAACGCTCAGCTGGAGAGCTGCATCCTAGAGTGGCACAGGACAAAGTCTCATGGAAAGAGGCATGACTTCAACCAGTACGAGCAAAACGTCACTGACATGCAAAGACAGGTAAGTCAGAGCTGGGACTGTGTCATTCTGTGCTCTTCTAAGGAATCTGGGCTCTCCTTTACGCTGGTGGCTTTCCTCTGAAGAAGTTAAATAAAACCTTTGAAATGCTAGAAATCCCCAGGAAGGTGGTTCCAGGGCCTGGGCATAAACATTCTTTGTGCTCATCAGGAGGAGACCGGGCACAAGAAAGGCTGGGAGGGGGCGAGGGGGGACTGTGCAGAGACTGGAAGAATAGAGGGATCCGTGTGCTGCCAAGTGTTCCTTTCTGCACTGAAACTGGGGCTTGAGTAACTGCGTCTGGCAGAATTCTGGCTTTTTGACGAGCAAATTACAAAGCAGGAGGAGAGCAGAGCCTGCCCCTCTCCTGCCGCTGTCTCCAGACAGACTGGGGCATTCCAGCTCTTTGATTCCTGCGGTAGCAGACAATGAAACTACAGGAGTTTTGGGACCAATGAGCTTATGTAATCAGATGGAAAAATACTTCATTGTAATTAAGAAAATAGCAGTGACAAATTCCTTGTGGATGTTTTCACTATAATTAAAAGGAGAATTTCTGGTTCCTGCCAGTAGTTAATATTAATGTTCAACAGTAACTCTTTCAATCTCCCAAACTCACGTGTCTTCAAATTTAAGCATAATATTAATCTGTATTCATAATGAACATCCTTAGCACTGTAACCAGCTGTGTGACTAATCAGTGTAATTAACTTTACATACCCATATGGGGCAAAACCAAAGCTCTTCCAAATGCAATGCTGTCGTTTTCCCTCCACTTTTTACAATACGATCACTTGGCATTCTCAAGACCCCGAGAAATTCTTTTCAAAAGGGCTTGGAAATGATGTTAATCCGTATCTTTGCTGATTGGGGTCAGGGACTTAATCAAACTCCGTGCTCACTGTTAAAAGTGTTGCCTCCAGGCAGAAGATGAGGCGCTCTGACCACAGCCTGTGTACGGAGAGCCAGAACTGTCATCACCCATTTCTGTTTTAAGGATAAAGAAAGGTCACCGTCCCCAGACCTGGCACTGGAGCACTTTCCTTTTTAACTGAAAGAGAAATAAAAACCTGTTCATCAAGAACATAAATGTGTTCAGGTTGATTTGGAATTGATAGATTAGAAAGATTCAGAAGGACAAGCATAAAACCATGATGCTGACTGGGGTAAAGCCCTCACTTTTGAATAGGCTGTACCCAAACCACTGATTTTTAACTCTCACCCCTTAAACAGCTGTCCCTGGCCACAGGAACCTGGAGGCCAGTGACTGTGCTGGATGAGGCAGGAGGGCCAGGAAAGGATCATTTACAGGTGACAATTCAGCCCAGAATTTTAACTTTCTCTGCAAATTATTGCAATTAGCACCAAGTCTGCCAGTAAAATGAGTGAAAATATAGTGTCTAATTATTAACCATAATTAAATTAATTAAACGTTAATTTAAAAGGTGAAACTAATTTAGCACCTGAAATAAAATTTAGACCAAAGTTAGGATCCTATATCCAATAACCCAGAAAGCCTATTATAAACTGTCTGTCTGAACCTTGGAGGCATTTAATCATTTGGGTCCTACATTTGGGACTGCACTCTTCCCTGGATGCCTGAATTCAGGATGAACATTTCACTGGAGTGAGAAGCTGCCTTGCTCCAGCCTGATCCACTGTAACCCAGACACACAGTGAAATGGCACCTGTTCTTCAGGTAACTGCCTCACTCAAACACCTTGTGCTGCTAAATAAGCAAAGTGATCTACAGAGCACTCCAGGAGATGGGACAAAGGACACGAGACATGTGAGGAAGAAGCCAGTGCAGGAAGTCTTCTTGGAAAATCCTCAGTTTGAGAAGGAATTGGAGTGTATTTCCCATGTAACAACATGTGAGTCCTTAATGAAGTTATCTGTGAGTTTGCAGACCGGTACTAGTGTACAGCCACATTCACGAGGGATGCAGGGAGGAATTCTGTGTGATTATGAACAGGCAGCTGGCACATGTGGGATTCCCTGCTGGCTGCAGAGCAGTGGGCAAAGCACCCACAAGTGTCACACAGCAACTCCTTACACCTGTGTGGTTATGAAATGGCACAAAGATGAAGAACTCGTGTTGCTTTCTCGTCACCCTGTAGATCCCACAGTAGGATTTACCATTCTCCAAGGCTGGATTCAAGAATTGCCTCTTCTGTGACACCAAATTCCAGGCAGCCACACGTTCAGGGTGTTACAGTTCTGCTGGCCTTGATTGTGTCCCAGGGCAGGATCCGAGGTGTGCTGCTAATTGCTCAGGAACGCACAGTCTGTAACAGATTAGTTAAACATTCCACCTTCTTATTTACTACACGAGGTGAACCTTTGACACTTCAGGAGAATTTTGTCATTTCCTCATTTCTTTGTGATTCACTGAGGTGTGGGAAGTTTAACCTGAAGGTGCTGAGAGCTCTGTAAATGATTTTGGTACAGCCATGATGCCCCTTGGTGTGCTCTGTGGGTGCTGAGTGAAGGTGACTGGTGCTATTGTGACCATACTCCTCTTTCCTCTCTGTTAGAAAAGGACTCAATGCCCTACATTTATGATTTCCTGAGAATAATGTATGGGTTCCTGCTGGAATTCTTGCAAAGATTTTGCACACAATGCTGAGCTTTTTGCATTCAGATCTATAGTTAAAAGCCATTCCATGTTATCAGGGGCTCACAAGACCTTCCAGTGTGTGCTGAGTACACTAAAGGAATTAGGAAGTTGTGCTTCCTCTTGCACCTTTTTGGGCAATTTTCAAATCCCAAAGCAAAATCAGAAACATGAACTAATCAGTCCGTGCTGCTGGAGTTACAGGTGAATAACTGAATGGAACACAACTCCATGCCAGTGGCATTGTCCATGTGACTCCAGGCTGAAGCCTGTGGTGGATTGAGGGCCCTGCCCGGGAGTCGCTGCCACCACCCCTGTGGTGCCTCTGCATCACAACAGCGACTCAGCAAGGTGTTCCTGCACGTGCTGCTTTTTAGTATATCATTAATGCCAGCATGTGATTGTACTCAGACACAGCTTAATGGTTCTTACTGAAATTTGCTCTAAAGATGCCCAAGGCAGCTTTGTCAGCGACGCTGAACAGGATCAAAATCCGGTCACAGAACCAGAGTAAGGCAGTGACTGTTACTCTGTAATAAACCATGAAGTTTGTGTAATATAAATCATATCCTCTACCTGGCCAGGAATAAGATGGCAACTCTTGGTTCATACCCAAAAAAGTAAGACTAAGAGTAAAGTAAGATTATGGACAAAAATTTGCAGAACATCTAAATGAATCAGGAAACTGAGCTGCTGTTATTCTTGTTACATGGAAATTCTTGTGCTCTTGTTACATGGAAATTCTACTATTTAGATGCTTTCTACAAGCAGCAGGGAGGCTAAACCAGCACAGGTTATCTACTGTCACCCCATGGCCACACTGAGTCTCCTGTGGGATTCTCTCTTTTCCAGATTGAGGATGGCAAGATCACCAATGCCAGTATCCTTTTACAAATCGATAACGCTAACATGGCATCTGAAGACTTCAGGCTCAAGTAAGCTCTTCTTTGGTTTCCTGATCAAGTTTGAAAGAGGATTAAGCAAAACGTTGTTTTTTCTTGCTAATCCAACAGTGAAGTGATTTTACTGAGGTTCTCTGGTGATACTGGATGAATAAAAACAACGTAGAGCAGGGAAAAAAAACCCCAAAGTATGTAAAACCCACAAATGATTGCTGAAGAACCTTGAGTCACCCTGTTTATGATACTTAGTGTAGGTCCTGAGGAGCAGGTTTGACAGCAGACACTTGATACTTGTGACAAAAGGCACTTAAAACTGTCATCTGGGATTACAAATTATGGGATTACAAATTATCCCCTCTATGCACTGCACTTCCCAGTCCAGCCCAAATCTATTTCCTGGATTTATCACCTCTTCTGTCCATGGCAGCATCTCCCTGCCTGCGGCTCAGTGCAGACACTGCAAGAGGTTAGAGAGGAATGGGAATAACTGGCTTCCTTCAGATTTTTCCTGTCTCCTGAAGGGCTGAAAAATTACCATTTTGGAAAAACTACAGCACGCACTGATTGCTGGGACTGTTTTCAGAGAACTTATATTCTCAGAGCTTTCACAACCTGGTGAATATTAAAGCGCAAAAAGGGAAGTGAAAGAAAGAGCGATTTTACTCCTTACCATATAGGAGGAGTTTGTGAGGGAGAAGGGAAAATGAAATAGAAAAACAGTGAAACCCATCTTACTGTTAAGACTATTCAAAAATATTCCAACAGCATATTTTAGAAACAGAATTTGTTCCCTCGGTTGTTTGTTCTCTCTGGTTGCCTACACACAGGACTTGAGCACGTCTAACTTCTCTTTGATGTTCCGTATGCAAGAGCCTGAGTTGGGCAGCTCTCAACACGCACCTTGTGTCCTCTTTCCTCATAAAGATACGAAGCGGAGAAGTGTCGCAGGCAGGGAGTGCAGCTGGATGTGGAGAACCTGCGGAAGGAGCTCGACGGCCTGACCATTATTAACACGGATCTGGAAATGGAGATCGAGGGCTTGAGAGAAGAGCACATCCTCAGGAGGAAAGACCACGAGGAGGTAGAAAAAGTTCCGCTTGGTAAAATCCTATCGCTCAAATCTTTGCTAACATGTAATTAACTGAGTAAGACCCACAATCTATAAGTGGGATTGATGATTCAGGGCCTAATCCTGTTTCTGAAGCAGCCAATGAGAGTCAGATGAGGCACAAAGTCTGTGTCTGCTTTACCAATTACACCAGGGTTTCAGAGAGAACAGGCTGTTGTAGTCTCTCCCACCCATCTGTCATGCACAGCTACTAATAACTGACATATTGGACAGAAATGCTCTCAGAAAGACTTAGATACAAACACACAAGATTTCGAAGAAATAGGAAATGTTACTGGCTGCTGTTGGGTTTAACCATCACAGCCTTTTCCCTCAGTCCTGGGTATATCCTTTCCCAGACTCACAGAAGGTTGAGGGTTGGGAGGGACCTCTTGAGGTCCCCTTGTCCACCCCCCTTACTCAAGCAGGGTCACCTAAAGCAGGCTGACCTGAGCTAAACACACCCTAAGTTCTTGAAGGATCCAAATTAAAAAGAAAGGTTGGCGAACTCAAGCAAAATTACTCATTCTTGCAAAATCCCAAGCCCAATAATTAGATAATAATTCTCAAAAGCCACGCTGCTCTGAACTCCTCCAGAGCTACACACCCAGTGCTCTCTG
This sequence comes from Chiroxiphia lanceolata, assembly GCF_009829145.1. NCBI lineage: Eukaryota > Metazoa > Chordata > Aves > Passeriformes > Pipridae > Chiroxiphia > Chiroxiphia lanceolata. The sequence continues at coordinate 4,226,167 of NC_045662.1, forward strand.
TTATTCCACATTTATAACCCCACTGCTCGAAACGTGCTGGTTTCGTTTTGATCCGGTGCTGTTTGCAGTTGTTGCCTCACGCAGAACCCAACGCGCTGCTCGGCGTCCGTGGGTTGTCGAGGCGGGCAGGGAAGCACCGGGGTTACACAGCGGTGGGGGAGCTGCCTTTGGCTGACCCCCTGCCAGCCAGCCATAGCTCTGGGAGGCAGGGATCCAGCAGAGCCATCCCTGTGTCCAGCTGATCCGCACTCGGTGATGTCATACCCAGAAAGGCTCCTCTGCCTGGGCGCTTTGAAAATGGTACCAGGCACGGAAGGCTGTGCTACACCAGAAGGAATGTTACCCTACCTGCCCGACTGGTCCCGTAATTATGTTGTTTACACAGTAATTATATGCTTTAATCCAATTATTCCTTTAACAATTACATAGAACTTTTACATTACTCTCCTGTAAACTTAGTTATAGTTCCATAAATATTAACGTAAAGGGTAAGAAAGATTAAATTACTGTTAGATTTTCGTCAAAGGTTTTGGGTTCCTAATAGATAAATAAATAAAAAATGTCAGTGCTTCTTCATTAAGCCTATCTTCCAGAAACATTCTATGAAAGGATCTTCTCACACATTTTTATTGAGTCAAGCAAACATAAGTCACTGGTTTAAGTCACATCAGAGTAACATCAATATGTAAATTTTCCAAATAATGTTAACTTTATATATATATATAAAACAATTCCCCCACCAAACCACGCTGTGATTCTGTGGTTCTGTGAAAATTTTCCACTTCCATAAAAGAGTTTGCTTGTTCCCTCTGCTAACACATGAACAGGATATGCAGGCAAATCGCTCCTCACAAGACTTCAAAGTCAACGTCAAAGTAAACGCGGCCCCTCCTGAGGACTTAGGCAAGATTCTGGCAGAAATAAGAGAAGATTATGAGGCCATAATCGAAAAGAATCGTCAGAGCCTGGACAACTGGTACAAAGAACAGGTAACAGCTATTCCCTGCTCATTTCCAAGATCCCTGTGGCTGTACCTGCCTGACCAGGGTCAGTACAGCTTTGCTGTTGCTTCTGCTCCCCAGAGCTCAGTCACGTCCCTGGCAGCAACCCCCAATCCCGAGGAGATCCAGCGCAACGAGAACGAGATCAAGGAGCTCACACGGACTTTGCAGGCCCTGGACATCGAGCTGCAGGCACAGATAAGTAAGGTATCTGCTGCAGACATGGTTGGCTGCTCTCTCCTACCCCAACTCAAAGTTGCCATGGACCAGTTCTCCATTTAAATCCACAGCATAGAATAACTTTGTTGCAGTTGCTAAAGTAGGAGGGAAATTGGAATTCAGATCGTGCTTGACTTTGACAGAACATGCCAAATAGATTCAGCAACCATCACCAGGAAGTGAAAAATTCATGTCTCTCCTTAGAACAAAATACGGGGAGGGGAGGAGAAGGGATAGCTGATTCCGTGGTCTAGAAAGCAAACACGTCCAGAAGACAGATAATAATGCAAAGTTCGTATTTGCAACCCTTATTTAATGCATGAACTGTTAAAAATGAAAAACGCTGGTGGGGAACTTTCACAAGCATTGCTCAGCTCTTGTATAGGTTAAAGCTCACATCCCAGTGACCTGGAGACTTTGGAGCAGTTGTGGACAGTCCATGCAGGACTGACAGGAGAGGCAGCAGTGCCAGGAGCAGAGCTTTGAGCAGAACGGATACAGCAGGGAGAAATGACTCAGCTTTGCCTCTCATGCACACACGACACAGCTTCGTGGTTCTGCTGCCTTCACAGGAATAGTTATGCAAATGCATAAGTGTTTAAATTACCACAGCCTTAATTTTGCAATCTTCTAGCTAGAGACCAAATTCTCTGGCATTTCTGCGTTATATCTGCCACGTAAATAATAATCATGGTTCTTGGTATTATCTGCTCTGCCAGAAACACATGCTGGAAGACACCTTGGCCGACACTCGGAATTACTACGCTGCCGCGCTTCAAAACATGCAGCAGATCATCTCCAGGTGTGAGGAAGAGCTGAGCCAGGTTCGTCACGACATGAAGCAGCAAAATAACCAATACAAGGTTCTTCTTGGGATCAAAACCCGCCTGGAGAAGGAAATTTCCACGTACCGCCTGCTGCTGGAAGGGAATGCTGACGGGTAAGGCAGAGCTGCCCCGACTGGAACAGATGAGAGGAGAGTCCTCATATTCGGGTTATTTATTTGTTTGTTTGTTTATGCTTAATCAAAGCTTGTGAGTTCCATACTACATCAAGGGTTGGTATTTTAATGTGATGGATCATAATAAAAAGCCAGAGCCACTTAAAGTACAGAGACACTTGTATCCATGTAATTTGGATTGCCTAAATTAATATAACTTTTTATTAAAAAAAATAAGTTCTCCACTCCCACAGCACGGCCATCTCAGCATAGGAAAGTGCTGCCCTCATCTTTGTTCTCTCATCTGAAAAGGAAGAGTAGCAGCCTTTAGAACCCAAACTCTTGGGCAGGGAGGCCAGTGTGGCCCCCCGAGGGTGGTGGGATTTGTCCAAAGCCAAACTGGGATCAACCTGAGCAGCTCAGAATACACAAGAACCAATGCACCTTCCCCAGGAGCAATAGTGAATGTGCACAGGGACAGTTCCAGGTGAGAGCAAAGGGAAAGCTCATGTGGTATAAAAGCATAATTTTTTTTTCCTTTTCTTTTTTTTAAATTTTCTCTCATAGTGGGATGAGGTCTCCTTAGAATCAGTGAGAAGAAGGGGATTAAAAACTTCTTGAAATTAGTCTAACCATTATTTTCTCTCTATTATTTTTACAGGACAGCAAGAAAATCTGAAGCTAAAGGTAAATGTCCCTTACTTTGTTCTCTGTAGTGCCTCTTAATTACTGTCATTTCCAATCAAATTTTCCTCAGAGTAATTTTAACCTCACCCGACTGAGCTGTGGCAGGTGTGTGTGGCAGGGAAGGCTCGCACAGGCTGTATTTGAGAACCCTTTCAGTGGTTCCTGGGTGCTGTGAAGGGCTCCCTGCAGAGCCCGTCGGGCTGTACCTGCTGCTCCTGGGCTGCCTCAGCCCCAGCACCGTCAGCCACACACGTGGCCACAGCTCAGACTCCAGACTAAAGCCTTCCTGGGATATGAGGAGGCACAGAGACTCATTGGGTGACTAAAGCAGCGTTAGGGCTTGAGAGCAAACCAAAAATCTGCATGTCTGGGAACTCGTATTCTGGCATGAGCATGACCTGCAGACATCCCTCATAATCTGCTGGATTTGCATTGGCTGGGCTGTCGCTGTGTTATTCATTTGCCCTGACCTGGACCAGACCCAGGGTGACTTTCTGGCAGCACATTTCACACAGAGCAAGAACAAATATTGACTTAAAGGGAAACATGCAAAGATAACTCAGCTGAGAGGCAGGTAAAGGACTGCAAACGAAGCTCTCCCTGCGTGGCCTTGTCTCAGCGTTGCCCCTCAGTTAATGAAGTCCCCTCTCTTCCAGAACACGCCGGGCTGAGCAAACGGAAGCTCAAAGCGATTGTGCACGACAGCGTGAACGGGGAGGTGGTGTCCTCCACCATCAACGAGATCCCCCCACAAGCCTGAAGGAAGGTCCTGCCAACCAGTGGCTCTCCCGGCAGCAGCTCCCACAGCCCCCCGGGAACAGTGGTGTGCTGTGAGCCAGCTCCCCGTGTGTGGGACAGGGACGCTGCAGTGAACTCGCTCCTAACATGATCTGCAGCCTAACCCTGCAAAGTGCCACACGGAGCTGGGTATAGCTGACATTGGTAGTTTAAAGAGCTTTTAGTCACCCAGACGCTGAAGAGAAGCTGATCAGCGTCAGCAGCTGGCTGAGCTGGTGACAGATGTATCGTGCACATCTCCCCGGGGCAGGAATCTCCGTCTGGGATTCAGTTATCACTCTGCAAGTTAACTATAATTTAAAAGGAATAATCTCTCAACTTTTCTCCTGGTCTTATGCCTCTCATCATATACCTCACGGCAGCCAATAAATTTTTATCCATTACTTGCTCTGGTCCTTGGAATTTCTGATTTTGCTTTCCCTTACACGTGTCCCAGCCCCCTGTAGCAATGCCACCGACATGGCTCAGGACTGCCAAAGCCCCATTGTTTCAGGAGGGACAAAACTGGAAGGACACAGGAAAGAAAAAAGGTGACACAAGTTAAAGACAGCATTTACATGAGCAAACTATTCAAATTCCCCATGTACAACTTTTCAATGTCACCACTGAAAGCAGCATTATGAGTAGGAGTGTTGTAAAGTCACTTTACTAAAACAGTCACCTAGAAACATTTCTTTATTCTTCAGCTTGAGAGAAATTTTCTTGCACTGTCTTTACACACTTTCCTTCAGAGCCTTTTCCAGATACTCTCAACCTTTCTCGGTGACCCAGATAATTCAAAAAACCATCTCAGTTATTTGGTCTGATATTAATGTTCACTGTCTCTCTCAGATTAATGTTCACTGTCTCTGTTGTTGGGTTCTGCAGTCAGGACAGAGTGGTGATTGCACTGGGTGCTAATGTCAGGGAGAGCCCATGGGCTTTAGTCACATCCAGGCCTCCTCCCCCTCCTCAGCTCAGACCCCGACAGAAATAATGCTGTGCAAAGCTAAAATATGGGCAAGGAAAAGAGAAACATCATTAGGATGTTTAGATGAGGAAGACTGCAAGGCAGAAGGAAGAGAGACAAAATGGAGCATAATGAGTGTGTTAAGGATTTGCACTCCAAAGTCACCATCTGCGTGTCCAGGGCAGGCTCACAGTCGAGTGGCATTGTCATTGTGCCCTTTCATCCCCACTCATGAGGGATTCTCACAAAGGGCTCCTGTTACCTGCCTTGCTTTGAAACAGGGCTCACAAAGGAAAGAGAAAATTTCAAAGAAAATGCAGATTAAACTGAACAAAGTCCATCTCTGTGATACAGCGCTCTGCTACCGGCATGTTCGGACCAGCTCCTGACCCCCCCTTTGCCCCCCGCCCCCCAACTCTCCACCCTTGTTGCACAAAGAGATCCCAAAAGCATTGGATGGATTACCTAATGGTTTCTTTAAACTGGGTAAAACTTGTAATACAGGATTAGTAACTCCTGGCTAATTAACAGTGTCCTTCCTTATGGCTTACCAGATCCAACGAGCCAGACCTGGTGTTTGTAGCATCTGGACAAAATGTGCCGAGGTTTTCTTGAACAATTTTCAGAGTTATTTAAAGATAGGTTCATTTACCAGATTTACAGAGCAGAACCGCATTGCTGTGACACAGATAATTATAAAAACTTCTAAGTAGCCCCTTATTTCTACATCAAAGGAAAATATCTGCTTTGTGCTGGGTTATTGTGCTGAACTACAAGGAAAGAAGAAGGGAAAACAAGCAATTGAAGTGCTGTGTGGAACACGCCTGTCCTTATTTCACACTGCTGAGCGATGCCCTGTGCAGGCATCCCCTGTGCAGAGGTGAGACGTGCTCCCCGTGCCCTGTGCTCTGGTCCCAGCGGTGCTGGGTAAGAGGCAGCACAATTCCCATTCCACTCCACCACTCTGATGATTTTAGCCTTCTCTTACCCCCGTGCCGCTGAGCTCTGTACTGGTCAGACCAGTAGAGCCCAGTACAGCTCACAGCACCCACCTCCCAGCTCACCCCGTTACTGACACCACCACGCACCCACGGCTCTCACAGCCATTTAAGTCTCTTTCACTAAGTGGAATAAACCAGCTAGTCCTTAAACATACAAATACTCCTTACACCACATGCTGTTTTCCAAAGGAAAGCAAATATTCTCTGGCAAAAGCTGCTGATTTCTGGAGAATCTTCCACGGCTCCAGAACGCTCTGCACAGTCACAGGTTTCCTCGGAGCTGGACAGCTCGTGTCACCAGCCATGTGTGCCCTGTACCTGCTGGTTACTCATTACCTCTGAATTTGTGCTCTGGTAGATAAGCTATGCATTTCTAAATGTATTTAGGGTGGGTCTGCACCTTAAATAATAAATAATGGTGCTAATATTTACCACTTGCATGCACTGTTAACATCATATTCTCACACCACGCTGAGAGATGAAGCCAGGGAGATAATGAACGGGGGCAGTATTATCATTCCCATTTTATTGCTTGAGAAATTGGAAAAAGAGATGACACAACTTGCTCAAGGCTGCAAAGAAAGTCACTGATAGCCACTAAATTAGAATTCATCACTTCACAGCTTCTACTTAGCCCAGCTATTAGATAATACAACTTCCTGAAGAGCCATTCCCCACTCACAGCAATCCTGTCTGTGTCTGATTGCTCGGAAGAGATAATTCCATCGATTCATTCCAAGTGTTTACGGCCGGTCAGGACCCTGCACATCCTCTGATGATGTTCAATGTGCCTGTGTCAGCAGCCTGACTGAAATGAGCCCTGTACAGAACACCGTGCTGGTGTCTTTGGTGGCTTTGTAGTATTCGGGAGGGTTTAAAAGAGGGCACAAGTGGTGCTTCTTGTAATCTCAGAGCAGCGGCTTGAAGAGAAGGAAATCTTTGGGAGCATGATGCTGTATGGCTTGAAAAATTATTAATTCACTGTATTGAAACTGATGGAACTCTGCCAGCTGGTATTTTGTCTCCTTCAGTATTCCATACACACACAAGTGCCGTTTTGACACCAAGGAAATGACAGAGCCAGGACCAAAGGAAGTGCACTATGAAAAATTTGAAGTATCATACAAAATAACCCCCTCCAAGTGAATAGATTCTATTTCCCATAAATGGATAACAAAGAATTATGAGCAGGAAAGAACAGCATTTCTCACTCTAAGTGAATGATGCAACAATACTTCTGCAAACCAACAAGACACAGGAACTCAGCCTATAAAAGGAGGCTGAAACCATCAGCGCTCGCAGCCGGCTCCTCGCAGTTTCACCTGCCATTTAAGGCAGTCCTGCACGGAATAATCCTCAGCGTGATTTCCAAGAGCCTTGACTGCTCTCCAGCCTGGGCATGAGTCACAGCTCATTTCACTTGTAGAAATGTTAAAACTTATTAAGGTGTATTACAATAGGCAGCTCTGGTAAGTGAAGTGTTGATCCCCTGGAAGAGGTGTGCGATGAGGTAATGCAGCCACAGTTTGTGCTGTTAATCACACATTCTTCTGGGGAGCTGGCCCCACACCGCCAGGGCTTGGCCTTATTTATCAACAGTCACTTCTGCAGAATGCAAGATTTTTGCTCTCTGTTCCTTGTTAATGCGGATGCAAAATTAACAAAGCCATTTATAGAGAGAAGAAAGGAAATCTCTCCTTTAGAGCACTGCTAAACCCGCTGGTTCCATGGATTATTGAAGCTGAGAGAATAGGTAGAAGAGCCGGTAAAACATTTCACAATGTCCACACCCTGACCTATAAAGGTTTCTAAAGTTTTGCTGGGAGATGCCTGTTCGTGTGTATGAATCATTTAGAAAAAGGAAGGATCTATAAACAGGGAAGCAAGAAAAGAATAATGCTGGAGAGGCTGCACCCCCTGTCCCCCCACGTCCTGCATTATACAGCAAAAGCATGTTAATTATTGACTCTGCCAGGACGTTTGGCTTTGAGAAATCACAGCTAATGGTTTGCTATGTGTGGCTTCCTCATCATTCCTCCCTCTGTAAAATTTTTGTTTCTTTTCAAGCTGCATTTTTACGATATCTTTAATTGTGTGACTATACTGAAACGACCTACTTGAGCCCCAGGCCTAGGGCTGCAATAAACCAGGTGTGTGCAAAAATATGGCATGAAACAGAAGCATCAATGTCTGACAGTTTGGAGAGTCCCTGTGGCAGGAGCTCCTGGGGTAGGACATGACCTAATGGTGAGGCAGGTGCAGGGCTGCTTCTCCTGGACACCTTAATTTGCCTTTTGAATGTCTGAATATGCATCAGAAGCTTAAAGGCATAAAATCATAACACCAGCTGTGGTAAAGACACTTTCAATAACTATCTAGACTTCAAGGGTAAATTTTTTGGCTTTCCAATGTCCTAAGGACAAGTCCAAAGGAGTCAATGTGACGGGCTGTTATTAGGCTCTACAGAAAGCAACAAAAATGAGGAATATAATTTGAGAAAAATGTATTTCAATTAAGAGGAATAACTGGTTGGAGGTTGGAGCAGGCAGGGAAAAGGAGAAACAAACAGGCTGAAGTAGCTACAACCTACAGTTCCTCCTTAGAACAGAAGTCAGTGGTGTGCTGCCTCTGCACCCCCAAACCATCCATATGAGAAACGAAAACATCAAATGCATCAAACAAACACACTGGGAGAGACTCTTGCCAGAGTCATTTCTAAGCAGGAAATCTGTAACGTTGCTGCAAAGCAGACAGGAATTGTGATTGTGAAGTTATCAGTGCAGGCAAAAAATCACTTTCTCATGCCTTATTAGTGAGACAAATGACCAATTTTTGGAAGCTGTTTCAGCACCCAGGCTCTGCTTCCAGGTTAATCTCGCCAGTCTCAAACCAGTCACCAAGACATTCTGGGAATGGATCCACTGGAAATAACAGCACTACTGTGCAGAACAAAAACCACAGAAACACAACCAAAGTAACCTTGTCTTTAGAGTTTATCACTGCCTAAAAACTGAGATACTCAGATCTTCATAACGAAGGGTGTAATTTTAAGTGATAATGAACATCCTGCTCTCAAAGATTTAGCTGTCAAGATTTAGAAAGACAGCTCATACTTCCTGCCACTGCTTCCAAACCCACTCCTTACACAGCACTTGCATTACGACTGATGGCTCCGAAGAGAAATATTCCTTTAAATGTTTGGCCACGAGTGCTGTAAAAACATTTCTTCTGGATCGAGGGAAGTGTGGATGGATCTACGAGCCATTTCGTTATGTAATCCGCGAGTTCCATCCCTCTCTCGGCTCCGCGCGGATTCTCCCGCGGTGCTCGGCGCGGGAGGGTTGGAGAGCTCCGTTCCGAAGGCCGGTGGTGGCCTCTAGTGACAACCAGGGAGATCCGCACGGAGCCCGAGACCTGTCCCGGCCCTGCGCTCCTCCGGGGCTCCCGCGGCTGCCAACAGCTCCGAACTGGAAATTTCTGCTGCAGGACTTGTGTAATGAACATCCGTCACAGTGCCAAACTTCCTCCAGGGGAGCAGGAAGACGGATTTTTGGCTCGTTTCCTTTATTAGGATTTTTTTGGATACCTGATTGCCTGCTGCAGATCCCGATGCTGGGGTGGTATTTCGGGTTCCAAGCAGCCCATAGCTTGCTCCTGGCTGCACAAACCCCGGGAGAGGGGATGCCGTGGGGTCACCGGGATGCACTGAAAGGATGGTTTTCCAGAGAGGTTCCAAACAAGAAGCTGCAGCCCTGTCTCTGCCCCGACACCTCCTGGCAGCACAAGTGCAATTGTACCCTGGGGGAAAACTGAGTTTTAATTCTGATCTGGGGGCTCCAAGCAGGACACAAGTCAGGTCCCCAAAACCGCAAGGATTTATTTTTTTTAACAGCACCAAAAAGTCTACACAGATGTGAACACATGCAGTGCAGTGTGTTTGCACATATCCTTTATGGTGTACACTCAGTGTGTGCATATATTTGCACAGGGTCATGAAAATTGTATTTGCCTCCTGAATCATATAAATATGTAAGATTTTCTCATGGATGCTGAACTACTCCAGCATTATGGAACTAAGAAAACCAGTAAGCTGGAATTCTCTCCAGTTCACTGGTTTTCTCCTTACCCTGACACCCTGGTTGCTCAGGGTTTTTTACAAGAGAGAGAGATCTGCCTGCAGTCCCATGTTAGAGCTGATCTTAATGGCACTTTTAGGGGAGAGAAAAGAGAAGGTTCGTTTGTGTGGCCTGGAGCTGTTTTTGTTGGCACTGAGATCTGATTCTGTTGGAGGAGAGCAGCTGAGACAGGAAAGGCAGCTCCTGACTTTCATTTTCCACCTGTGGCTGGGGAGGGATGGAACCCACACACTGCCTCGTGCACCACTCCAAGAGCTGGAACACTTCTCTAAGTACCATAAATATTTAAAGAAATGCTTTAACTTACCCCTCTGGTCAAAGCTCCAAGCAGAAAGAAATAAGGTGCAGTGGTTTGAAGATAGAGATGTTTTCATTGGACAGAAGATAAAAAGGAGAGGGAAATGAGGGGGAAAAAATGTATGAGAGGCAGACAGTGTAAGGCTGCAGATGTTCAGGGCTCAGGTGAACCCAGCAGAGTTGGTGACTGCAGCTGGACCTTTCTCTTGTCTGATCCCATTCAGCAAAGCACAAAACACCTTGCTGTGCTCTTTGGACAGAGCAGGCTTCCAGGGTGCAGCACTGGCATTTACAGTGGTGCCAAGGTAGCTGAGGAGGAGGGAATTTCTCAGACCCAGAAATACTGAATACTGTAATATGGCTGGAATATCGACCAAGGAATACCTCTCCCTTGAATGCACTTTGCACAGCAGAAGTCCTTTCAGGGCTGTAACGCAGATCTTTCAGATTCAAACTCTTATGGCACCAAACCCAAACACAGTTACAGGGACCAATAAACAAGTTGTTGGATTTCACCCCTAGAATGGATATTTGCTAAAGACTGAACTAAAAGACTTTGCTTTATTCAAATCTCTAAGTCAGCCAAAAGAGAAGCATCTGTTCCACCTAAAGGCAGCAGAAACACAGCCCCAAAGCTGGGTGTGTCTTTTTTCCTTGAACTCTCCAGACTGGTTGCCTGTGGCTGGTTGGCACAGGTGAGTCAGCCCGACTGGCATTTGTGTTATCAGAGCCCTGCAGGACTTATCTCCACGGTTCTGTAACACCATTAAACTTCTGTCACGCAGAAGTTTCTTCATGAAATCAGAAAATTTATTAGCGCTGCTATAATGTTTTATTATGTCTACAGAAAATCTCCTCTGACAGAGCACGTCACTGAAGGAAGTGTTACCCACGAACCCACAGACTGTCCTGAACATTTGAGAAAAGAAGAAAAACACCACTAAGAAAATTCCGCCCAATACCTTTTCACACCAGGTCTTCATGATGCCATTGCTCTGTGCTTCCCCTTGCATCCACCTCAGACACTTCTTAATAGTCCAGAGGGCTCTGGAAAGAACATAGCTGCTGGAGGTTGACCCTGAACTAAAGCTGTAGAGCTATAACACAAAGTAAATGTCTCACCTAAGTCTGACTACCACTTTAATTAAGATCCCTGCATTTTTTGTCTTTTGCTCACTAAGAGAAAAAATAGAACCTCCAAGCGATGTTCAGAAAAAGCACCAGCAAGGTTATATGGAAACTAATTTCAATAAATACTGAGAAGACAAAGCAGAATGTTTTCTCTTAGATATACTGTCACAAAATCCTGCAGAGATCTAAGAGTGAGATACAGAGTCGAGAGATGTAAGTGCAGCAGGATCTCTTCTGTACTCCTCTTATAGCTATAGAGGTGTAAGCTCTGCCCTGCTAAGATAATGAATTCTTACTCAGCCTGAATAATTTTAATGAACAAGAGATGACCCACCTCGAGTCTCTGTAATGACAGACCAAATGTCATGGCCCGTGTACTTTGGTTTCACATCTTGTAAATGGTTTTTATTATCAGTTACACCCAAAGACGTTCAAGGTCCAAAGACAATCCACAGCATCCTCCTAGAAAAAAGTCTTGCCTTGGACACTGATCATTTTGATATGGAAGCTGTGTGTAAGTAGGACAGTTTAACTCTCTGCCTTGAGCCAGTACTAGTTAGACTAATCCCTAGAGCAGTAGCTTAAAAAATTTGGCAGTACTGATTCCCCAATATCCCGGGTTGGGTGTTCTCAGAAACATGAAGGTGCCTCCATACACAGTTTGATGCCCCCAAAGCTCGGTGTCTCACCAATCTCCTTGCCCTGGGGTGGGAGATCAGCAGGTACAGCAGCTGCTCTCCCTCACACAAGCCACGTGTGCTCATTGTTCCCCCTGACTCCACCAATAACACACCACAGCACTGTCAGTGCAATGCCCCAGGAGCTGCACCTCCACACTGTCCCAGCACACACCAGCCACCTGCTCCCCTGCAGCACCAACAGCCCCCCAGCAATCAGGTTCTTCCCTTGCTTTCCACGTTCTCCCTGCATTTTCTGTATCCAAGGTGTGCACCACACTCAGCTCAGGACCCTCCACACAATCAGCAGCAGGACTGTTGGGTTTCTCCATGCCCTGCAAAGGCAGCTGGTTTCCTGTCAACAGTCACAGCCCCTGGGCTGGGGACAGACCCCCCAACACAGCACTGGTGGTCTCTGGAATACTGATGAGGAAGGAGGTTTGCTTTAACTTCAGCCACACAGGAGGGCTGGAGGCTCATTCTGCTGGAAGCTGGAGCTCAACACCTCCTGCCACTCCATGGACCTCAGTGTCTCACCTCATGTGAAACACAGTGGGCAGTGAAGGCCTCCAATATTCTCATTCCTCTTACTTCATTTAGGGACAAAGAAATGCTCTTCCTGTTTAATTTCAACTGTACTGAAATCTTGAGTTCCACTTGCAAGGGTTTTCTAATACCAAACAAATATATATTCAATGCAAGCTGACAGCAACAGCCTCCACTCTCCACTGGCAGTGTGGATGTTGGTTTGTGCTTACTATGAAGTGAATTCACATGGAATTACAGCTGCCTCCTTTCTAGTCATTTATACACTGTTCTAGACTGTCCTGAGGCCCAAATTATTGCTTAGTCAACAGAAATACACACTTGATTGCAAATATAAATGTTGTAAGTCTCTTGTCACATACAGGCAACTCTCATTTTAAATTCATGCACTGCACAGGGGAGTAAGAACCTAGTCCTTTGTTCCAAAGGGCTACAGAGAGGATGGTTGCAAGTACACGGTTATAAATGATTCAGCAGATCATTTGTGCTTTATCTTTTACTCAAAACACTAACAAAGCAAGCCAGACTACCTGGGGAGTGTTTCCTCAAACATGAACAGATGAAAATCGCTCTCTATCATGGGGAGAGGGGGCAATATCCTCTGTGCTCTTTGTGCTGACACCAGTGACATTCTGTGTCAACAGAGGTGGGGTTTGCAGCCACTGTGCTTCCTCCTGGACCCGGTATAAAGGTGCACAGCACACACGCAGCTCCTCACTGCCCATCTCTGCCCGTGCCGATTCACCCGGCTCCTTCCAGCAGACCAAGAGCACAAATGGCCTTCTCCACCCGCAGCATCCAGTGGGGCACGAGCAGCCGCCTCCAATCCGCACCCAGTGTCAGCGGTCGGACCTCCAGGAAAATGTCCCTGCAGAAGATCCAGGCACCCAGTGTCTACGGGGGGGCCGGGGGCTACGGCACCCGCATCTCCACCAGCACCAGCTTCGACCAAGGCCTCGGCGGGGGCCTCCAGCTCAGCATCACTGGCAACGATGTGCTGCTCGCTGGCAACGAGAAATCCACTATGCAGAACCTCAACGACCGCTTGGCTTCGTACCTGGAGAGGGTGCGCTCCCTGGAGAAGGCAAACTCCCTGATCGAGAAGCAGATCAAGGAGTGGTATGAGAAGAACACTGTAAGTGTAGGGCAGGACTACAGCTCCTACTTCAAAACCATCGAAGAACTCCGAAGCAAGGTAAGAGATCACAGAGCCCTCTATAAATGTAGGAATTGCGGTTACTGGGGAGACAGAGAATAATCCGTTGTAGAAAATGTATTTTTTCAAATTGCAGATGTCTCAGCTGAGAAAAATAAATGCTTAATTTTGCTCAGCTACAAATTAGTTACAGATTTTACGTAATTTGTAATACCAGATATATTCCTGCAGATGTGAGTAATCTTACACATGAAAAACCTTTGACTCAAAATTAACTAATTCTACGATATTTGCCTCAGGTGATTGTAATTAGGGAAAGTACCGATGGTAATCTACATATTTAAATATAGTTTAGCAATTGTCTATTTCAAAGTGGGTTTTTAGAAAAGAAGGGCAAATGCTCAGAAAAAAATAATAGATCACTACTTAAAATAGTAAATTACCACTGGAAACCAAGAAATATTCCCAGCAATTAGCTGACAGGTTTGTCAAATCATATTTCCAGAACTTCCTTCAATCTTTCTCCTCTTATATCAGTGCTATTTCCCAGCCTTTAAAAGCAGATCCCTTCAGAGAGCAGTTCATCTCATTTGATACACTTAGTTTTTGACAGGACAATTTGCCTTTTGGAGGTCCCTAATTCTTTCCATGCACCTCAGAGGGAACTTAGCTTAAACCCAGCTGACTGACAGACAGCTGAAGTGATGTGGGATGAAGCCCTCCTGCAGTGCTCATTCCCAGGAAAGGATCAAGAGTGCATTTCTGTGCAAAGCTTCACTGCTTGTCCACCATTCCCTTTAGATTGCTGCTGCCCAGCTGGAAAATGCCAGGCTCGTCCTGCAGATCGACAATGCCAAGCTGGCTGCTGATGACTTTAGACTGAAGTAAGTTCCATGATTTTATATCAGTTCTCTTTCCTGCTCCTCTTACTTAGGAAAGCTTCCAGTTACTGGCATCAGTGCCGAAAAGTGAACATTTTCCAGCTTAAAGTTTAGTGAATATTTCACGACTGTGGAAATTACTGATGCCAGCATTTACACCAAACTGTTGCACTCCAGTGATGACAAAAGACACCCCTCTTGTACAGGTTTGAGAACGAGCACCTGCTCAAGCAGAGTGTGGAGGGTGACATTGCAGGGCTGCTCCGTGTCCGTGATGACCTGACTCTGACCCAAGCTGACCTGGAGGCCCAGATCGAGGGCGTGAACGAGGAACTCATCTTCCTTAAGAAGAACCATGAGGAGGTGAGAGCAGCTGAGCACTGCCAGGGAGAGGGGTTTTAAGTGGAAAACACAAACAGCCTCACTAGGAAGCATTTTTATGCTTCCTGGAAGCAGCATAACCGTGTGTGGCACTAAGGGACATCCAAGCTGTCAGGGATCAAAGGCTGAACACTCCTCCATTCCAGGAATGAAGGAGTGAAGGTTTTATCAAATAATAATTTATGGTTTAGGAGTTGCTACCCCAAAAAGTACACAAATGGGAGCCATGACTTCTACCCTCGTTCCACAGATCCAGTCCTGAGGAAATCATCCTTCTATAAGACATTTACCTATGATATAGCATTTATTGCTACAAAATAGTAAACAGTACTTATGAGGTGATTAAGTTGTCTTGCCCTGAGGTGCTATTTAAGGATTACTGCTCTGCGTGTCGATTTTGAGTCTGGTTCCAACACCCAGGAGTGAGAGCTCCCTGCAGCTGGTGCTAACCAAGTCCCCCTTCCTGCAGGACTGCAACCGGCTGCGCAAAGAGGTGAGCGGCTCCGTGAACGTGGCCGTGGATGCTGCTCCCGCCACTGACCTGGCAGCTATTATGGAAAACATGAGAAAGCAGTATGAAGAAATGGCAGAAAAGAACCGCCAAGAAGCCAAAGAACACTTTGAAAAGCAGGTAAGGTCAACTGCTTAAACATCAGCAGCAACCCTGGTCATGCCTGGCTGCAGTTCACAGTCCCTCCGTTCCTCATTCCAGACAGCAGAACTGAACCAGGAAGTTGCCATCAACGTTGAACAGCTCCAGGTCCAGAGGAAAGAGATCACGGAACGCAGACAGATCTACCAGAGCCTGGAGCTGGAATTACAGTCCCAGCTGAACATGGTAAATAACAGAGAGCATTGAAATAAGGACTGCTGATAGCAGACAGTTACAGGGATAAATGTAGAAATGAGGGGCTTTACAATCAAAAGGTTATTTTAACACAAAAACGTATCCTCTGAATAAAATGTCTCTGTTCTTCCCGTCGGCTGTAGAAACAGACCCTCGAGGCCTCGGTGGCTGAGACAGAAGCACGGTACAGCTACCAGATCTCCCAGATCCAGGCGACCATCGCCAGCCTGGAGGCTCAGCTGAGGCAGCTCCGAGCCGACATGGAGGCTCAGAACAGCGCGTACAGCAACCTGCTGGATATCAAGACTCGCCTGGAGATGGAGATCGCCACGTACCGCCGGCTGCTGGAGGGAGAGGAGAGCGGGTGAGCACACACACGGCCTTGCGCGTTGGGTTTCCTGTAAATCTGCCTCTCTCCAACTGCTTTGGGCTGGGGGGAGTCCACTGCCCAATTCCCAGGTGCAGAGTCAGAGCAGGCTGCAGTTCAGGCTGGGTTGCTGAAGCTGCTTGTGAATTTTGAGGTGGGCTCTCTCAGCCTACAGACTGTTCCTCTGTGAGCTGGGTAACTGGGTCCATGTTCACACACCAGGAGCATTCATCACTCAGTTTTGGATGGACTTGTCCATGCTGGGCAAGCAGGCAGTGGGTCTTACCCCCAGGTTCTGCCTGTTCAGCTGTTCTGGCTCAGGAACTGGCTCACTGGGCATAAGCTGAAGTCCTGGCATTGTAGAGATGAGTCTGCAGATTAATGGCACCTGCAGCTTATGCTTAGCAAGTTTTACTTTACCAGAGAGAATTCATTTTAATGTCTTGATGAAAGGGCATTACCTGTCCTGATCAAACGCACGGGAAATGTACAGGGATATTTCTTCAATCCATTAGGTCCCATATATTTATATTTTCTAATTTATCATTTGAACAGGCAATTCGAATTGGAAGTAGCTGCAGCAGAGCTTGAAAAAGGTATGTCCCACCAACCTCCTTCTGTTTTGATGGCTGCCTGACGAAATGTTATGGAATGACACATCCTGATATAAAACAAAAGCTTCACAGCAAATAATCAGCCAATAGAATCTCACACCAAGAAAGCAATCAAATATATGGATAGTTACCCTGCAGGGACTATACAAAGCCTGGGTTTACGTGTATAATTCAGGTGCCCAATGTAAAACCACAGATTCACCAACTCCGTGATTCTGTGACTCCTCTCAAAGAGAACAAGAGAGTTACTGAAGTCCCCTCTGGAGAACTGCAGAAGCATCTGCTTCGCCCCACTGACCACACACGGAGCTTGAGGCTCCCAAACAACATATCCAGTTTAATAGCAAAAATATTCATTTTGGTGTAAGACTATTCCAAGGTTTTAGGTCTGCAAGTTTGTGCTAAACTGAAGTAAAACTATCAGAGGGATAGAGAGTTATTGAACCCACTGTCCACTGAACATCTGAAGGAAATGAAAGCACATCCTGCACACCCCAAAGGTTTACCTCAAGTACCTGTGGATTGAAGATGCTTTTCACTGTTTCCTCATTGGCTGCCAGTACTGCAGCAACATGACTCTGTCAGTGTACATTGCATGTAATTAATTCTCTTTTCCATTTCCTTGCAGAATCAAGTAAAATGAAGAAGATCAAGACAATAGTTGAGGAAGTGGTTGATGGTAAGGTTGTCTCCTCTGAGGTCAGAGAGTTTGAAGAGAAGATGTAAATGGCTCCAGCAGAGGAGATGCCTCTGAGCTTCCTGGACCTGATGCCAAAGCTAAAATATTTATAAAGAATCCCATCTAATTCTCCCTGAACCCCAGCAGGGTTGAAAAACACCAAATTATCAAATCTCAAATAACTGTTGTTATTGTGGGGGAGTGTTAATAAAAATCAGTAAGTTACAACTTACAAGACTTTGGTTTTACTTACATGGTGACTAAGTAGCTTTATTGAAAAAAAATCTAATCAGTCTGGTATAAATGTGTAACTGCTTCCAAGACAGATAAAAACAGAAGTATTAGTTTTTTTAAATGCCTTAAGACATCAATTCAGCACACCTTCTCTGAACACAAACTCCCACTCAAAAGTAAGGCAGCTTCACGAAAACCTGATTTTCAAATAAACAAGAAGTGTCAATTTGTTTTTCATAATAAATTAATGGGAATAAATAAATTGAAGTAGCCTATTTGATATTCTTCACCCTCTGTGAATGATGATGGCACCAAGGACTACAGCAAGCCAAGACACTTCATGAAGAAGAATCTATCTGAAACAACCCCCACCTCTGTCAAACCTTTCTAGGCCAATAAGGTTCCCTATCCCACAGGGAGGCCCCCGTGCCACACCTGGATCCTCAGTCCCAGGAGTTTACATTTTCCCCTTGAGAACATAAACACAAAGAGCTCTTCCCTTTGAAACCTCACCTGTCCGGTGTCATTTACTGAACATAAACAGCTGCCAAAGAACTAATCCTAATCCTCTGCTCTCCCTGCCCCGAGTCACTGAGACCAGGCTATCAGCTCATTTCCACAGAAAAGCTTTACTTGCACCTTTGATCTTCCG
Source organism: Chiroxiphia lanceolata (assembly GCF_009829145.1). Lineage (NCBI taxonomy): Eukaryota > Metazoa > Chordata > Aves > Passeriformes > Pipridae > Chiroxiphia > Chiroxiphia lanceolata. The sequence goes on from NC_045662.1 coordinate 4,244,360, forward strand.
CTCCTTTCTGCCCCAAAAGCACCCCTGCCCCTGGGTGCAGGGAGATCAAAAATTAACTCATTTCAGTTGACAAATCCAATGATATAATTAAGCCAGGGTAACCATACCAAAATAACTTCAAAAGAAAAAATACACTGGTCTGGGAGGGTTCTCATGCCCAAACCTGCACCCAGAGGCGCTACATTTGATCTTTAGATTTGTATTATAAAGAGCACAAAATACAGAAATCAGATTTCTTGTTTTGAGGTAACAGCAAACTATTTACCAGAAACAGTGGTCAGTTTTCAGTCCAAAGTACAAACTGGGATATGCTATATGCTACAGACTATATGCAAATCACACTGAGTTTGATGATAAAAGGGTTAGCACAGAAAACCCAATTCCAAATCCTATTGGGCACAATCCAGTATATTTATGTTTTCCTATTAATGATCACCCTGCAGCTCCTTAATGCCCATGTGCCCTCGGACACCTGATGGTCCCTTTTCTTGTTTCCTATGAAGCATCCAGGAGCACTAATCCGGCAAAGGCTCCTGCCAGAAGAGCATTATGAAAAGAAAGACATTCCTGCCGTGCACACTGGGAAGCAGGGATCAAAGGGATCGCTCTGCTGACTTCAGCAAACTCCTGTAATAACAGCCCCAAACCCAGGAAGCACCGAATATGCAATGACAAAACAATTATTTAGGAGGGATTTGAATGCGAAAAGCACTTTTTGTGCTCCGTTGCACATGGCAGAACAGGATCGTGATGTCTCAGCTCCACTCCACCCATCTCCCCTCATACAAATACCTGGAGGGCACCAGATTTCCACGCCCGTTGGCAATTTCGGTTGGCACATATCATTTCAGCTTTCAGGACATACTAAACTGACGTCCCCTGCGAACAGGAGGGAGAGAATGGAAGCTCTCCCCAGGAGGTGGGGACTCCTCCTGAAACACCCACTGCCGTCCCCATATAAAGCTGCCCCTGCTCCCGCTCTGCCCTGCTCTCTGGAGTGCCCTCCGTGGAGCACACCCGGGCCCCTCGGCCACCATGGCCCTTTCCGTGCGCACGAGTGGCGGGTCCCGGCAGTTCTCCTCCCGGAGCGGAATTCCCGGGGGATCTCTGAGGATCTCCAGTTCTAGTGGTGCAGGAGGCTTTGGTGGCAGCGGGCTGGGGTTTGGTGGAGGGTCTGGTGGAGGTTTTGGTGCTGCTTCCCTGTTGGGCTCAGGCTCCGGCTTCGGTGGGGGCTTTGGGAGCAGCTTAAGCAGCGGCTTTGGGGGAGGCTCTGGAGGGGGTTTAGGTGCCAGCTATGCAAGTGGCTTAGGCAGCGCTTTCGGGGGAGGTTTGGGAAGCGGTTTTGGCAGCAGTTCAGGTGCTGGTTTTGGAAGCGGCTTTGGAGGTGGCGCAGGGTCTGGGTTTGGAGGTGGGTATGGCCCTGCTGGTGCTGGGGATGGTGGCCTTCTTTCTGGCTCGAAAAAGGAAACCATGCAGAACCTCAATGACCGTCTGGCTGCGTATCTGGACAAGGTGAGATCTCTGGAGGACGCCAACACCGAGCTGGAGCGCAAAATCCGCGAGTGGTACGAGAAAAGTGGCCCTGGCACTGGCACCCCTGGATCTGGGAACGACTACAGTAAATTCTATCCTCTCATTGAAGACCTTCGAAACAAGGTATGTCATCCAAAATAAGAAATTCCTTTCAGAAACCAAGAGCACACTTATCCTGCAGAACCGACCCCTGCAGTGACCTCTGTCACCTTGCACTGTGACACGTGCTGAGTTTTTCCTGTACATTAAAGCAGTTCTGTAGCTGTGTCACACAGTGTGACTTGTCTAATCTGAATAAAGAGAAGGCAGTGGTGGAATCCAGCTCTACAAACTCCCATAGATAACAAAGTTTAAAGCTATTACAAAGCTTCTGTGAAGCTTTTGGGCTGTAAAAACATTCTCTGAACACTGTTTGCACTCCAGATCATTAATGCAACCATCGACAACGCGAGGATCATTCTGCAGGTTGATAATGCCAGACTGGCTGCTGATGACTTCAGACTGAAGTAAGGAAATATTAATACTACAAATACTCTTAATAATATTTTAAGGAAAATCTTCTTTTCTATTAAAAAATCTCTTTCCTTGCCGAATACTTGCAATAAAATTATTAAACAATATTACAGGAATTATGCGTATTAAGACTTCATATTAAAAGCTGCAATAAAACACATTAATAGTTTGCATTTGACCCCCTTAGCCACGTAAAAAAATAATATTTAATTCCTCATGCACAGATATGAGAATGAAGTGGCTCTTCGGCAGAGTGTGGAGGCCGACATCAACGGTCTGCGCAGAGTCCTGGACGAGCTGACCCTGACCAGGGCGGATCTGGAGCTGCAGATTGAGAGCCTGAACGAGGAACTGGCTTACCTCAAGAAGAATCACGAGGAGGTATGTTTTTTTCCCATTGTGAAACATCAAATTATTCCCCTATTTAAGCCAGTGAGACTTCCCGGGTTTTCAGGATTTGTTTTGTTTGCTGTTATTTTTTGAGTTTACCAAAGTGAAAGATTGCAAGCAGCGTGCACACGAGATCCTTGTTGAAATGGAATTTATATCACATATACTTCCTTACCTATATTTTTGGCAGAACCATTTTGCCTTTTATTAACAGAACCTTTCCTTGTTTTCAACCTCTCCAGGAGCTTCAGGGCATCCAAAGCAGTGAAATGGGCCAAGTCAGCGTGGAAATGGATGCTGCTCCAGGGACTGACCTGACCAAGCTTCTGAATGACATGAGGGGACAGTATGAAGTCATTGCCGAGCAAAACCGTAAAGAGGCCGAGGCGTGGTTCAACGAAAAAGTAACAACCAGAGGGAGCAAACTTGGAAAAATGCTTGGAAAAATGAGTTCAGCACTTGGAAGAGTAAAATTACACCCTATTCTTCCTTGTCATTTCAGAGCGGGGAGCTGAAAAGGGAAATCTCCACCCATACCGAGCAGCTCCAGTCGGGGAAGAGCGAGATCACGGATTTAAAACGGACCCTGCAGAGCCTGGAAATAGAGCTGCAGTCTCAGCTCGCCATGGTACGTTCTAGGGGAGCTGCTGACTGCTCAGAGCCGATTCAGCAGCTTCGAATACTATTCCACAGGATTTAAGATTGGCATTTATTTCCTATTAAATCCTACATTCCTTTAGATCCTATTAAATCCTACATTCCTTTAGTTCCTAAACAGCAGTAATACACCTAACTGGATTGCAGTAATATATCTAACTGGACTGCAAGGAGCACATCACAAAGCAGATGAGCTTTTATGTTCACATTCAGGGATGTGACAAGGGCCAGTTTTTGCATTGGTATTTCAAGGAGAAAATAAAACCCTCTAAGCAATGCAGCTGTACTCACACCCTTAAACTATTTCAGTTGGTTTTGTCTTTGTAAAGACGGGGTATTTTTGTCCTTAATCAGAGATTATTTAATATCCTTACACAGAAAAAATCCCTGGAAGACACTCTGGCAGAGACGGAAGGCGGTTACTGCGCTCAGCTGTCCCAAATGCAGCTGCAGATCGGGAACCTGGAGTCCCAGCTGCTCCAGGTCAGGGCTGACATGGAGCGCCAGAACGCGGAGTACCAGCAGCTCCTGGACATCAAGAGCCGCCTGGAAATGGAGATTGAAACCTACCGGCGCCTGCTGGACGGAGAGTTCGTGTAAGGGACTGACGGACACAAAATACCGCCTCGGGTTTATTTTCTGTAGCAAAACCCTTTCCGGGTAAAAAGAGGTAAAAATAAGGACAGTGAGGCACATACAGTGACCTGAAATACCACTGACTGGGCAGAGAGAGCCATTCTGTTCAGTAGTGAAATAATCTCTCAATGCCACCATGGAAAGGGAATTCATCCCCATCCTACTGAACATCCTGCAAACACACGTGTCTCTGATCCATTTCTAGGGGCGCAGGACAGGCAGTTACGTTTGAAAGCTCATCCTTGACGGGGTCCAAATCTCAAACACAATCACTGGATTCTTCTCAGGGTAGGTAGAACTTGGTTGATAAAATTTTGTCTCTAAAGTCATTCTTATCAATAAAATAATACACGTTATCCTACATCATACAGCTCATTAGAACCAGAAGCCAACAGGAAAGGAAAAGGTGGTACCTGGTCCTGTACACCCTGCTCAGTTTTATCATTTTTAACATGCTGATAAATATTTTTTGTTTTGTTTATGTTTAGATCCAACCAAAACTAGAAAGATCAAGACAATTGTTGAAGAAGTGGTAGACGGAAAAGTTGTTGCATCCCACGTTAAGGAAGTCGAAGAGAAGATATGAGGCACAATCTGATGTGGCAAAGGATCCATTCACTCCAAGCCAAAATGGATAAATAATTTTATTCCTTTGTATGAAGTGATAAAAAGTTGGCTTTGCACTAAGATACTCTTACATCAGACAAAGTCAGCACTTTCATTCCTAGCAGTCATGCAATGTATTTCCTGCTTCACTCTATCAGCATTACCTGTATGATTTCCACAGTGTTCTTTAAATATATCATCAATTCTGTGTTCAATAACCAGAGATACAGAGTGCACATTTAATCAGATCTGCTTTTTTATAATCTTTAGTAATCAATAGATAAAATAATTTTGCTGTTCTAACCTCATTTTCCAGTTTTCTTGACTAATAAAAAGGACTCAACAAGCTTTAAGGTATCAGTGTCCCTTCATTCTCCATGAACCCCCTCCAGCACCAACGCTGAGCCCCAGGAGTCTGCAACCACCACAGCACATTATCTGCATCACAGACACAAACAGTCCCTGCCCAGTGCCTGAACTATAAACTAAAATCCAACAACAGAATATAAACACTGGAAGCAGTTAGAATTCAAAATTCCATAAATCCCAGGAAAGATATGATGGATTACACCTGCCTACCTTTAGCCTTCGGGGATCTCGTGGCCAGGTGCTCCCCTTACACCTGGAAAAAAAAAGAGGAAAAAATAAAGCTTTAGTTTATACTGTCCTAATTACAAAATCTTCTGTTTGTTTGTTGGATTCCTTATGGTTTCCTTACTGGCCATTATTTTGGATTTAGAACTACACAGAATGAGGACAATTAAGACACTTGTGGAAAAGAGAATGGACAACAAAACCTTCCCATCTCAGTCCAGGTCAGCTGGAAGACAGCCAGCTAAGGAAAATAAAATCCAAACACAGGATCCTTTCACACACACCAGCAGACAGAGCCAAGAACAGGGATGCCTCCTGCACACCAGGAGACTTTTCATTGGTACAATACTTTGACTTCTAAAAAGACAAGTGTCTTGTAAAAGTTCACTGCCTGTTTTATCATTCACTGATGTATACTCTTATTTAGAGCCTAAAATGCATTCCCTCTGATAAATTTATTTTTTATTGAAATCTAAAATTTTTTACTGCATATCTGACATGGTGCAATACCAAAACTACTGAAATAGGTAAGAGGTAAAACTGAAACAGGCAAGAGCCGTTCTTAGCAGACAAGATCATCCAGTGATCCAGTGAGCCAGGAAATGTAGAATCACTTGCAGAAAGCACAGCACAGCAGACAACCTGTGCTGGACCTGCCTGGGAGCTGTCTGGAAAGGGGTAAGAACCCCACACAGTCTGCATGGTGTGTGTGCTGAACACCTCGAGAACAGGCACTGAAGGTACTGAAACACCTTCACAGACGACCCAGACTCGTTTTCTGACAGCAGTGAGGTGCCTGAAGTGTTCATTCACCAGAACTTTGCCCTCTGCAGAAGAGAAGCCAAAGTCCTCACCACATCAGTGCTGTTCACCAGTAGTGCTGGTTCCTCTCCCTCCTTGTGTGCTCCTGCCCATAAACCCACCGCAGTGTTGGGTGTGAGGATGCCCAGGAGCTCAGCTCTTTTCCAAAACGGGACAGTCCTCGACACTGGGTCAGGTCACACAGCTGAGGCTTTGCCTCGCTGATTCCCAAATACTTTCAGGGATGGAAATTCCGTGCCAGTCCCAGCGGTGGTGGAGGCACCTGCCAGCGGCACTGCCAGCAATCCAGCTGTGCTGCTGGGAGGCTCTGCCCTTCCCTGCCCCTGCCAGCGCACCTCATGCCGGGCAGCTGCAATTTTGTCCTTCGCTGTGTACCTCTTACCCTCCCATTTCTGAGGCTATAAACCCCCACGGTTACAGCGTAACTAAAACAGAAAGACATCGACATACTCATTTCGGCACATAATTTAGGAATCGCTGTTTCAGGGGCATCCTTTGTTGTATTAAGCTGCAGCCGGGCCGGGTTGGCAGGCTCTGACCCCTCATCCCTCCCCAAAATGGGCCGCTGCCGCTTTAACGGCCCCGCGGCCGCATCCCCGCGCCGCCGGCAGAGCAGCCGGGAGCCGGGGAGGATGGGAGGAGGAGGAGGAGGAGGAGGATGGAGCCGGCCCGGCTCCGCCGAGAGATCAGGGCAAAGTATGAATCGCACATCACCCGAAATCAGATAAAGACCGTCAGCTCAGCAAGGACGCAGGTAATGCCTCCTCACAGCCACACACCTTGCAGAGTACGGAGCCATTCCCTGGCCGTACAGTTCCTCCCGCAGCCTCTGTGAGGTACAGTAATTCCTTTCGATGCAGCAGATTTTCGGGGAAGGGATTTGGATTTTACCGCAGTAAGATGTGAACTAGAAGATTCGGAAGTAGATTTTGTTTCGGGTATGGATTCACACGGAACGAATGCTGTGTAATCCGTCGGGATGCGTTTCTGTCCCTGCAGCAGGGCTATTGCTGGGATTTAAGGGATGATGACATAGGCTTTAACACGGTAACCTCTAGCTCCATGTAGTTATCCCAGAGGAAAAGAGAATCCTGAAGAGAATCCATTTATATACAGCAAGCTTTGCCATCTTTAGCACCTCTAGTAAAGAAAACTGCATCTTTGCAGGAACTATTTTATGTTGCTCACAGTAAAACTATGTTCTGCTCCTCGGCAAATATGTTGTTCTCTCATACAGCCCAACTGAATGTTACCAACACACAGTGCTGCTGTTGGGGATTCAGACACAAACAGCCCTAAACCCAACAGAAATCAAATGGCAAAACAGCGCTGGGCCATCAAAGGCGAAGAAATTCAGGGGAATCAGGTACTGTGTCCCCTTGTAGTCAGGTGTTGCAGGAATCCTGGAGGTTTGTGTTAAGGACAGGCCAGATCTGCTGCAGCCTGGCTGATCCAGCAGCGCCGGACACACGGCAGCTGCACCCCCGGCAGGGAAGGCAAGTTTATCTTGGTGTTGGCACCAAGCAGCCAGTGCTCACTGGTTTGATCCTCTCACACAAATTCTGCAGTACCCAGGCGAGAACGGGGAAGCAAAGAGTGTTGGGGGTTCACTTGTGGATGAGCCAAACAGATTTTTCACCAAAACAATGGCCTGGTAAAATTGCAATATGTCAGTATGGACGGGGGAAAAAAGAACATATTTTCCTTGGTTCATAGGACCTGAATTAGAGAGTTTCTTTTCTTAGAATTGATGTCATCGTAAGAACCTGCACAAAGCAGTAAAATATGCAAGAGTAAGTGCTGTTCAAGGGCTTATGGCATCTTCACCACTTGCAGGGAAACTCAGGGTCAAAAGTGAAAAATACCTTCCATAAGTCAAACAATCATTCTGGAAGTTACATCAGGAACATACTATCAAATCAAAGATGAGCCCAAATCTAAAATGACCCCACACGTGCTTAATACCCTCCTTTTGATACAATAAAAGGGAAAAAAAAAAATACATTAAACCTAAAGCACCCTATTCAAACCTGGAAACTTGAACTGCCTGCACTTCCTCTAAGCTCCAGAGGTGAGTAAGGTCTCAGCACCATTGGGTAATTTGTATGGGAATTCCTCTAGGACAAAGATGCCAGGGACAGACACGTGGGCAACCTCTTCCCATCAAACACAGCAGGATAAGGGCTTCTCCTCTACACAGCACAGAAAATACTAACTCTTCACTTCAAGCTTTCGCACATTTATACAACTCTAACAAAAATTCCAACTAGGTATTTTTATGTCTACCTATTTTCGTTATTTGAATATTTTTAATACTGTTATCTTTTGTATGTCCCCTGTAGGCAGAAGAAGGTGCAAGTAAAAGAATGGACAAAGATGCAGAAGCACTAAAGGCAGCCAGGGCAGAGCTGTGTGAGGCCAGACGGCAGTGGCACCACATGCAGGTCGAAATCGAGTCTCTCCACGCCGTGGTAAGAGCCAGAAACGAGACTTGAACTCTCCTGGAAAAAAGAAATGTCATCCTTGGTGTAAATTACCCCCCAGTCAGTTTCTGTGACAGTCACGGCCACCACACAGCAGAAATCCAGCACGCAGGAGCAGCCAGCTTTGGGGAGCTCCAGCTTCTCACAGAGCCCTCACCCACTGACACTAACCCAGCTCGTGTTCTGGTGCAGGATCTGCCACTCAACACACGTGTGTTGTCCTGTTTTCACACCTGCCAAACATATATTTGCATGATGCTCCCTCACCAAGCTCCTGGTCACTCTGCCTAACCAATCCACAGCAGGTTTATAACTTCCACTGAACGTGTGGACCAAAGTTATCAATTCATTCGTGATAAAATATGTCATAAAATATAGTCAGCAGTTTGATTCTGGCACGACAGAAAAGCTCCAGGAACACACAGACAGTGTTCATACAGCACTGAGCTGGACATCATTTAACTGTACAAGTAAAATCAGAGATCTGTAAACTCAAGGCAGTGGATTGCTGTGCAAGAGGGGGCTACAGTTTCATCCTGGTTTAAATTATCACAGATTTTACTCGAAAATTTCTCAGCCAAAGTATTACCTTGAAAGTTTTACTCCTGTTTTTAATGAATCTTAAAAGAACTGATGTAATAATACACAGTTCGTTAATGAGACCACGTATAACATCTTTATGCACACACTTTTCCAAATCTTAAAATACGAGTTAAATTTCACAGGAAAAGGGTTTGGAACGTTCGTTGCGGGCCACAGAGCAGCAGTACCACATGCAGCTACAGAATTTGGAAGGTGAGATTGAGTGTTTGGAGAAAGAGCTGCTGGAAGTGAGAAGGGGAATTGAGAAACAGCTTCGAGAGCACGAAATTCTCCTGAACACGAGGATGAAGCTGGAGGAGGAGATAGCGACGTATCGCAGTCTGCTGGAGCAAGAAGAGAGCAGGTACTCACTGCTTAGAGAAAAAGCTCTAAAATACACCTTCCACTTCTGAGCGCCGCATTTAAATGCTCAGAACTGTAAATGCATGAAAGAATCGTTAAAAAATTAAAGTATAAAATCCCTAGAAATGGTATCAGTGTAAGAAAGCTTCACTGATTGCACAGTCAGTGGTGCTCAGCGTGTCACAGCTGAGCAGGGAGCAGCACGCTCACTGCACCCAGTGTGTCACAGCTCTTCACAGGACCAGTTTGGGATTAAAGCAGTTCAGTGTTACTGGAAGCCTGAAATCATTTCTATGTTTGCAGGTTCCGTTGCTCGATACCTGCCCAGAAGGATGACAAAAAGCCCAGCACGAGCAAGATCACCTTTATGCTGCCTCCAGGTGAGTTTCAGACACCTTCCCCTTGGGGGATTTCGACCCTAAAGGAGGTTCACAACTACAAATTCCTGGATATTACAAAAGCACCTTTTCCAATGCAGCAGGAGGAAAAACACCTCCAGGTCCTTGTCCTGCCTGTGCCCTTCCTCAGGCTCAGTGTACCTGATTTTTCTCTTGCAGATGGTGTAAAGAAGCACGAACCAGAGAAGGTGGAACTGATGACAAAACAAGCAATCCTAGATGGAAACATCATGAAGGAAAGTGCTGAAGCTCATGGCACTGTACAGTAAGATAAACAGGAGTTTCAGAGAATAACAACTGGAAGTAAATGGTGGGGGTTGTGTGCCAGCAGCTCTGAGTTTCCGTTATTTGGTACCTGTTTTCCCACGCCCACAGAGCCCAGGAGCTCCAGAACAGCAGTGGCAGCTCCTGAAGGGGCACTGAATGGCAGGGCTTAACAATACATTACATTTGAAAGTCCTTTTTATTAGGGTTGGCTTCATAAGCAAATAATAGCAGGATGGTGCTTCTGATTTGTAATTTCTATTTCTGTTAAGAATGAAACTATGAATAATTCATCTCGCTAAGGCTGAAAGCAAAGAGCCCAGACCACGTTTGGGAAGTCCCTCTGGGGCCTATTTATGCACATGAATTCAGGCTCAGCTGCTCCAACTTGCTCCTTGGAAACTCCTACGTTTCCCCAAACAAGGGAGGGAGAACCTGGCTCCCAAGTGAAAGTCTGTTAGGATGTGTTATTCACCTGAAATTACTTTAATAGTACTGGATTGTCTCATTTTATTTTTTTTTCTGCTGCTCTTTAAGCTTTTTTGTGGACTAATTTAAGGCTGCCTTCAAACACACTGTAGTGGACCACATCCCTAGCACTGAACTGGAACTGGAGGCTGAAAAAGTGTAGGAATTTGGATTAAAAATTAATACCATCACCAGGTCCAATGTACACACCCCACACCTGACATGTATTCTCATACATGAGCTTTGTTGGTCACTCATACTCACTCAGATCTGCATGGGGCCATTTAACTCATCAGGGTGAGGCCTCAGAGCCCAATTGATCTGGATCCTGACACACAGAGAATTAAATCAGCAGGATTTGGGCCCCTAAATATTCCTCAATCAGCTGGCTTTCCCCCTATTTTTCTCCTGCCCTTTTTTTTCCTCTTTAATGTAACGTAGCTCTACATTCTGAGGTTTGGATCTGAACTAGGTTTTCTCCTCCCTATGCTGAAGGCTTTCAGATGCAGGAATTCTGGCCTGCCCACTACAGTACTGAGACTTCTTGCAAAGTTTTTGAGCCTGGATTCCAAGTTTTTTCCTCGGAAACAAATTGCCCGATGCGTTTGGAGCAGTGGTTTTGTAGCCATGTCTACCTAAAAGTACAAAACCAAGAATATAATGAACCCTCACCCTTTATTTAGCTGTTCTGGAGAATGAACTTGTGAAAAAAAGAAAGCTTCAAGTGTCTCAGTACTATCTTAAATAATTTGACACTTTATTATGCAATTTCTCCCTGTTTTAAAAGCAGTCCTGAAAACAGATAACTTGTACTGCCTGAAAAATCATAAATACACCTGCTTTGTTGTTTCAGGACAGAAAAAGTGGATGAAGTCATTAAGGAGTGGGAAGGTTCTTTCTTTAAGGACAACCCTCGCCTAAGGAAAAAGTCGGTCTCCCTGCGTTTCGACCTCCACCTGGCAGCCACGGACGAGGGGTGTCTGCACACGAAAAAGAAAACTCTCCCCGACATTGAAGTCAGGCTGGTGATGAGGAGATCCTGCAGCATCCCCTCCATCAAACCTTAACCTCAGCCCATTCCCCCGGAGAGCACCTCCAACGGGCTCTGGAAATAAACTGTGGATGGACTCCCACAGCCGCTGTCTGCTACAACCACACCCTCCCAGGCACTTGGATTAACACCATAAAACCACACGAGTCCTCTGAAAATTAGGGAGAAGAGCAAGGGAGTTCAGATTCCAGGAAACCCAACTTCTGCTGGTTTTATACTCTGGGTGCAGCCCTTTCATTTTCTCATTGTTGTTGTTTTGTAGGATTTCACCAAATAGGACAAAAATTAACTTTATAGTTTGACATATCTGCCTTTGTAAAGGAGAACTTGTCTTCTCTTTCTGGAAATGAGAAATGCATATTTCACTCTCTTACATATTCAGTATTGCATATATATAATGACTGGGGCATACATATAACGACTGGGGAATCCTTGCAATAATTTATATCACATCTGTCATAACTCTAGAAATATATTTTAAAATAATACTTTCTAACAGCAAAACTTACATACAAAGATGCTCTTAAAATACATGAACTATTAACAATTTTCTTTTAAAAGTGGCTGGTATTTTTAAATTCATTTTTTTAGGCAACAGCTGAGCAAAAATATCTTTCCCTTGCATCCTTCTAAACCCATTTTTAAAAGTGTTGTTACAATCCAGCAACATTTTACCCCTGTATCACTCCCCTGGTTTTGAAGCAGTGATTTCCCCTGAAAAATCAATCATTTGTGTCTGCACACAGCTGTACTACAACTCTCTCAGCCAGGCCAGGTGAAATTACCCTCTAATTGTTCAAATGTGAGGAGTCAACCAACCATTTTAATGCTGGCATTCTGTTAATTTTGTTTATTGTAACAGCGTGCGTTAAAATACCTTCAACAAATTCCTCTTCTGACAAACATTAAGGGACTCTCCCGACCTAGGACATGTGACAAGTTACCAGGGTACAACTGTTATTCCTTCAAATTAACTGGGAAAAAAAAAAAAAGGGCTACAAATTCCAATCCAATTCAACCAGACCCCTTAGGAACCCCCCAGTCCTGCTGGGAGTAGCCGTGAGCAAACACAGAGCCCAGCAGGCGACCCTGCACACGGAGGACCAGCCGCCCTCCTGGGGAACGCTGCGGGACAATCAGAGACCCAACCCAGCCTGTACCGAGACAGGAGCGACTGTCTGTGACGGTTCTGACGAGGATCTGATCTCGGCCCCCCCCGAACGCCGGGACTGCAGGGGCTCAGAGTCCGCCAACCCCACGCGCCGGATTTGCTGGATCACAGCAGCACGTGGAGGATTGAGTTCAGTGTCAGCATCTGCCTTATCACCTACGGCATGTGTGCAAAACTGGGACTACAGATTCCTCCAGGGTTAATTTATGCTTCTATCATTTGTTCATGGTAACAATGCATCGATATTGCCCCGTCCTGTCTGTACTGTATCGAGCTGGCTAATTATCCTTAACCCAAACCCTGAGCTGGTGTTGTTACCTCTTGAGTACTTGGCATCCTGAATGTATCAACCTGCTCCAGTATTTCCACTATGCAGCTTTTTTTTTTTTTTGTGCTTAGACTCTGTACATTTTACAATACTTGAATTTAAACTAAGTTTTAATTGCTTTAAGGCACTTTAAACAGGGATACCGACTTACCAAAGTAAATTACAGTACTACAATAAAAAAGTATTAAAATGGAGTTTGCCCGTGCATATTTTGTGCGTGCCAATGTGTAAATATTAAAAGGAAAGGAGTGAAAGAGAAATGCAGAAGAAAAGCTGTAGATAGGAAAATCTCCTCTGCAATTAGAAACACACAAATTCCCTCAGAGTCTTTACCATAACATGTGGATGTTTTCTGTGTTTTCTCCCCTTTCAGTACATATCTATCTGTTGCATTATTTACAAATCCCATCTCTTTGTATGAAAACAACTCACTCTTTTTTCATAAACTACTTGAACTTCCATGAGTGGCAGTGTGAACTCCACGTGGGCATCAAAACTGTAATACAATCTCAGCCCCATTTTAGGTCATTTTAAAGCTGAATTAAAAAAAATATAAAACTGAAGCTTGATACTACGGCGCAGAATTCTTCATTTCTCTGCTGCTAATTAAATACAGACCAGCTGAGCTTCTGCCAATGAGCACCTGCAAAGAGCTGATGTTAAAAACGGGTTTCATTGTCTCAACCTACTTCCCAGTGAATGTCTGTCCTCATTCCAGAGCTTATGAAACTGCTGGTAATTAAAACAGTCGGGTAAGAATAAGTTTTATATCCCCCCCAGTGAGCATGGTGCAGTATAAACAGTTCCATTAAATCAGTAAAACTACTCACACACTGTACAGGATATTAAAAAGTGTACACAGGCAAACCCTTTACTATCACAACATGGAATTGAGGCAAAGAGCCTCAAAAAAAGAAAAAAAAAGAAAAAAGAGGAATAAAACAAACTGAGGAACACACTGGTGGCTTTGAAAACATATAATTATTCAGAACTATTGGCATGGAATGTGAGTGTCAGTAAATGAACACCATAATAAATATTTCAGTAAGCTGTGGAAATTTATAACAACATTAAATGCAGTTTACACTATCAACAAAACTATTTTTAATAAACTAGAGATGAATTCATGAAACCAGAGGGAAAACCAGGTTATTTTTCGCCTCTTAACAAGTATTTTCTCACCTTTTCTTTACAAACAGTCTGCCTCAGTGAAGCTGGTGGACTAGAGGGGCTTGCTGAGGGTATGTGGCTGGTTGAGGAATCTTTTCAATTCTGACTTTCTTTCAATATCAAATTGAAGTCACAGGTTATTCTGCTGCATGTCAACAAATGTCCACTGTGGGCATAGACAGCATGGTCTGAGCAGAGGAGGGCAGAGCTCTTGTCTCTATTTGTTCATAAAAATAAGTTTATTTAAGAATGAAAGCAAACTGGCCTAATGCCAACTGTAGGCATCCAGAGAAAATGGCCCCTACTTGAAGCAACATGGTATTATGTTGAATTAGTTTTAATTCTTTTCACTTTCTACCATCCTTTGGGGTTAGGCAGGTACCAGCCCCTTGGCTTTCCTTCAAATCCACCTTCATTCATAATCCTCCTTCATGAGTGTCTGGAAATGTACCTTACTGGCCACGTGACAGCATTTCAATAACAAACTTTAAATTTCAACGTCACACCTTCAATTCCAAAGTAAAACTTTCAACATCAGCCTTTCAATTTCCACCGCCGAAGTTGTCATATTTCATTCAGTCCCTTGGACAATTCCCAGTGTAAAAGGCTCCTGTGCTGAACGCTGAGGTCTGAATCCTCCTCACCCCCTCAGAGCCACATCGTTCACCGTGTTTGTTACTTCTAGTTTTTACCTCTGTGTGTGGTACCTTGGCTGATTTCTGCAAGGAACTGTGTGGACAATTCCACTGCTCCCAGACCACTGGGTATTTTATGACTCGTGTGATTCAACAGCAGAGTGTTTGGAGTTGGTCAGGCTGATTTAGTTCACGATCACCATATATTATGTATTTATAACCCGGGGTCCAGATCGCTGCCTGTCCCAGCCATCCCTGGCTCCATCCCCTTCCTGTGGCCTTCTCCCGCTCGCCCTGTCACGGACACACCGGCACCTTCCCGCTGCCCTCAGGGCTCGTCCTGCTCCGCTCAACCGCCGCCGTTTCGGCACCGCACTGAGCACACGGAGGGTTCACCCGCCTCCACCGCTGCCTTTTCGGGGATTTATCCGGGCTCGGACCCGAGGCCCCGCAGCGTTTCCCCGCCGCCTCAGGGCAGCCCGGGGCGCCTCAGGGGGGGGGGGCGCGCGCTCGTCGTGAGGGGGGGAAAAAGGCGCCAAAAAGCCCCTCGGGGGCTGCGCGCGCTCCCGCGAGGGGAAAGAGGCGCCAAAGCGCAGCAGGCGCGAGGCGCCCGCAGCCCCCGCCCCGCAGATTCGCCACCGGGAGCCGTCGCCCAGGGCACCCGCACCGGGAATGGAGGACGAGCCCAGCGCTGGGCACTGCGGCTGCAGGACGCCTCGGAAACCCCGGTAACACCCCGGCGCCCGCTGAGGCACCGCCTCCGTGCCGGTGATGGCGGGCGGGGCCGCCCCACGCGGAGCACCCCGATGGCGTCCCGCAGATTCGCCACGGCTCCTTCCCGCCGCCGCTCCCCCGCCGCGGAGGGCGCAGGGGGACCCGGCCCCGCGCGGGGGGCTCCGGTGGGAGCGGGGCAGCCGAGGCGGCCCCGCCGCTGTGAGCGGGGGGGGGGTGTCACCCCGGCGGGGCCGTGTCGAAAGTGCTGAGCGCAGCGCGCAGGCGCCGCCGCCGCCCCGGGCCGTGGGAACAAAGGGAGCGCGGCCGCGGGTGAGTCGGGGGGGTCCGGCCGGGCCGAGCGGGGCCACGGGGGGGGGACGGGCCCTCCCGCGGGAATAACGGGGGCTGCGGGGCTCGGCGGAGCCTTCGGGGCCGGGCGGGGAGGCCCAGGGGCTCCCGCGGCCGCCTCGGGCCCGCTCGGGCTCGGCGCGAACTCCCCGTGTGCCAGCACGGCCGCGGCTCTGGGGCGTTATATGAAGAGGAAAGCCAAAAAAAATACCGTATTACAGCTTTTTTTCTTAACATTCTGGTGTAAAACCTCGCTGCTGGAAGGTTAAACGCTGCCTGTGAGACCGCGGCTGCCGGGCTTGGTGGTTATTTATGTGCCCAGATACGTGATTTGGTCGGTTATGCGTTAATACCAGATTTCTGAAGGAGTCAGTGTAAAATAATGGGGGGGGGGGGGGCGTGTGCTTTTTATTCCTTAATGGGGAAAAAAATATATTTGCTTAAAACGTTTAGTATGAAGATGACCTAAGCCTGCGTGTTCTTGCACAGCTATTTAAGGCCGGATTCCTTGGAAAGTCCATTAGTTTTTCAAAGAGGTAACACCTAAGCTTCTAAATGCTCTTTTGTCCTTGTTCCAAAATTGGCAAATTCCATGGGAATCAGTGGTAACGATGGATAATTGAAGCTTCAAAGGTCTGGGGGAGCAGAGGCACAGCACTCACTGGCGTGATCTTCTTTTGTCTTGCAGAAGTACAAATATAATGTCAGGTGGCTGAAAATTTGACTATCAAAATGTCAAGTAAGTTTTTTTTTTTCAGATTTTTCTTCCTTTAACTTGATGAATGAAAGATCTGGTTCAGGAGAACCTGTTTGTGAGATAATCCCATTGTTCCAGGCATTAAAAGGAAATATAGGAAGTGCAGAGATTCCTGACCAAACTCTTGGCCTTAAGTTGTGCTGTGGCTGATTCCTGGCATATTGTTTTCATAAGAAATCCAGATATTACAGCTTCTAAATCCTGTTTGACTGCATTTTTGCTCTCCCTCCCTGTAATTAGTGTGCATATAAATGCACACACAGATTCTCCAGTCTTCTGCCTGAATGAAAAGCTGGGATTTAGAGCAAAGGGGGGGCTTCATTTTTTCTGTCTTTTCTTTCTCTTGTGTTGTTTTTCACTTTTCAGTGGCAAAATGCAAAGTCTTTCAGAGTAGAATTTCTGTCTTATTTTGGTGAATTGCTTTAAAAATGTTGGCCACAGCAGATGCCTTATAGAGAACTCGTTCAGATTTTCAAGAAAAAAAAATGTGCTTACATTTCTATCTTAACAGAAAGGCCATCCTATGCCCCACCTCCCACCCCAGCTCCTGCAACCGTAAGTATAGTGATTTTTCTCATTAACACAGAGCCTTTAGTAACTTCCCAGAGCAATAATTATGGAGTTGCATCACCTTCCTGTATCAGAAACACAGCACTAATTAATGTGATATGAATTGCTTAAATTAATCTCATTCTTTTTTAAGCACTTTGTGAAAGAGAAGCTGAATAAATTTGTTTCACCTTTGAGGCTGGATCTTGCAGACACTGAGGTTTTCTGTGAGCAGTCACTTGTCTGAAATGATTCACAGGGGGTTGCAGCAGTGCTGGAGTAGTTAAGAGCCAACTGACATATGTAATTCTAAAACTTCCCACTGAGCCTGTGCCCAAATCACGGGCAGACAGTGCATTTCTTTAATGTTTCTGTTGTCCTGAGCTTCATTTCAGTGGAATGCAGGAATATGCAAAATCCTGTTATATTGGGTCAGAACAATGAAACACTCCTGATGCCAGTCTTGCACTCCCTGAAATCACTGGTATTTTGGAGCCTAGGACATGGGAAGTATTTTACTTTCTAGTCAAGTGGTGTGGAATCACACTGAGGAAAACATGAACGGGAGCTTTGAGTCCTGTCCAGTGACATTCCTGGATGTACAGAGGTGCTGCAGTACCAGTGTGCTGTGGGCAGGGAACTCTCTGAAAGCAAATGCTCCTCTTTGGTCACATTTCTGAATAGTTTGGATTTTATGATAAATCCTCTCTACAGAAGAATGAGCAAAGATGCTATAGTGATTTTTTAACTTAAGAAGATTGGAAAGCTGTTACCCAATAGTGTGTCCCTGATCTCTGCAGGATGGGAATTAGATGGAAAGTGATCCTTCAAATTTACTGTGCCATACTTTACAAGTAAAGAGGCTTGAAAATGGTATAGTGCATAAATACAAGTTATGTTTTCATAAATTTACACAAATAAAACTTGGTTTGCATAGTTTGTTCAGAGTTTTCATTTTGCACACAGCGAAATAGATCCGGGCCAGTGTTAGGAGGAACATGATGGATCCACCCTGAGCCCTGGATTCCTGCATGGAGAGCTGTGCACACACATGGGATTCCTTTGGGATGTAGCATGGATACAGATGTTAAACTGTTTATGTTGCTGTGGTACAGCCCTTCAGGAGGGTGCATGAAACACGTGTCAGAACTGCAGCCAGTGATGTGCATTGCCTGTCTAACAAGCAGCTTTTCTTCTATTTATGTTATATTTTATGCAGTCCTTCAGTCTGTGCTCTGTTAATGCAAGTCATCAAGTAGCCAAATAACCTTGCTTGTTCTTCCACAGCCAGTTCCAGGTGCTACAGTGAACAAAGTCCCAGTACTGTAGCTGAAATAAAAAGTCTCCATGTGTTGCAAGGTAGTTCCCTGGTAACATTTAAATCCTGTCTTGCAGAAATAAAGAATTAAGCAGACGGAGATTACAATTGTCACCTGGTTTTATTGAAGAGGTGTAGTTCAACATATTCAAAACCTGTTATGGTAATACAAAAAAACTACAGTAAAATGGTGTCTTATGAAGTAGTGAGTGTGTATGTCATGAGCCCAGGCATACAGATGAGCACATGGCAGCTGCTGTGACTGAGTTAAAAAGCTTGGCAATAATCTCTATTGAAGGCTGACTGTTAAAGGATAATTTTCCTCTGCCCTTGTATGTTAAGAAATTAAATCCTGCAGTGAGTCTGCCTTTACCTGAAACCTTCAGAGTTACCGTAGTCAGCTCCTGGGGCACTTCTGTTCAGTGTCTGTGTGTGTCATACTTCGGTTCTTGGAGTCCTGAACCAATTTGTAGGATTTTTTTATAACTGTGATCTAGAACAGGCCCAGCCAGCAAATCCCAGGGAAAGACTGTAGGAATGTTTACTGGGGCTGCTGGAGAGAGGGACACTGAGGGGATGGTGCTTAAATGTCTAAAAACACTCCAGGCTCTCGTGAATCCTAATGGAGTGATAGGACCACGACAGTCAGGATTTAATCACGGTCACTGTTAAATAGCTGATCCATTTTTTTCCAACAAATTTTGATTGGGAAGTGGAGGATAACGGAAAAAGGTAGAAATTTAAGCGAGGAGGGGAATATAGGGAACCCAGTGACACTTAAGTGTCCTTAGGTAAATGAGAGGGGAAGGTAAAGAACTCAGATTTTTCTCTACATGACTGAGGTGAGAACAAATTGATCCACTTTCACGAATGAATGAAGATGTATTGATTAACTTCTGAATTGTCTTGGATTGGGTGCTCTGTTCAGGCTAGTTTGTAGTTTCTAACCTATAGATCTTTTTGCAGAACTAGAGTTCCTCAGTCTGCCTTGTAACAGAGGGATGTCTCTGGGAATTGTCTTCAGCCACTGGCAGTGGTGCACAGATGGTGCTTTGAGAGATTTCCTCCCCCCTCCACGTTTGTTGGGAAGGCAGAATGCTGGGAAGAAAATCAGGCAGGGATTTTCATTGGTGTAAATGTGGATACAGGGGATTTCTGCCCCATCACTGGGTGCTGTGTCATCCTGTAACCTTCCCCCTTCGGATATAAGAGTCTTCTGAATTCCTTGGTGGCTTATGTTGGAAAATTTTATTAGCAATGAGCTGGATTTACAGAATGCTTGTTTAAGTAAGTTACACAGTTAATAGAAATAAAATCACCGACTTCAGACAGAAATTTGCAGTGACACATTTGCTTAAAAGTCCTGTTTCCTTACTAGGTTTATACTGCAGTAAGTTGTGTGTGTTGGGAAGACACCGACTGCTACACCTCATTGCTTGTTTGAATTCTGGTTGCTTTTGCATGCCATATTGCAGTTCATTTTCATTTCTGTGTTTTCCTCGTTTGAGCTCATTTCTCATTCGTGTTTTTGTCTCATTTGTTTCCATCAGCAAATGCCCAGCACCCCAGGGTTTGTGGGATACAATCCATACAGCCATCTGGCCTACAACAACTACAGGCTGGGAGGGAACCCGGGCACCAACAGCCGGGTCACGGTAGGAGAATCAACTATTACATCCTCCAGCAAACACCAGGAATTGACCAGAAATGGCTTTAGGGTTAGGTTCTTCGGAGTCTTGGCTGCTGCCACTTCTTTATTAAAAAAAAAAACAACAAACTTACTTCTGATTCTTATTCCCCACCCTCCCCCCCTTCCCCTTCACTCTGAAACCTTTTGCAGGAAAATGAGCTTCTACTCAGCAGGGAGAACTGGTGATGGTTTGTGGTGCAGAACTCCAAAAAAGACAGACTCTGTGGTCTTCAGTGACCACTGCATGTGTAGGGAAGAGTTCTGTAGCTGGGTACGAATTGTTGGAGGGAGGGAACTGCTCGTTCTGCTGAGATTCATTGGCACAAAAATAAGGAAGAGGGTTTTGCAAACTGGAGATCGTTGATAGTTGTTGCATCATCCTGTTGAGCCATATGAGGGGTGCAAGCCTTTATTATTCTTTCCAGGCTTAGACTGGTAATAACTGCACAGTCCCAAGTTCAGTCATTATTTTTTCAACAAAAGTGTGGTGATAATAAAATAGAATCCTTCCAGCTCTTATATGTGTCAGTGTGTGGGAAATGGATGTTACATTCGTTTTTCATGGAGTAAACAAAGTGAGAAGGAGACAAGTGATGAGGGAGGTGACAGCTTCGTTTCAAACACGGATGAAGTGCTGAGAGTTGGATGGAGTTAGGAAACAAAAACAGACTGGGGAAATGTAACATTTTCATAACACAACAGAAATAGAGCAAATCCCTGATTTTTTTATTTTTTTTAAAATATCTCAAAAACTTTAAGGTTTTTTTCATGTAAGATTTGTGCCTTAAAACATCAGTTTGGAAAGCGATACGGAGATTTCTCAAGGACCAAATGCATGGTGCTTTTAATGAAGTGTACTCCTTTTATGCCTCTCATATAAACCTTCTTTCAAACTTCACATATGAAGTTCATTCTATTTGTTAAAGCATTTACAGAAAGGACCTTCCCCTACAAGCTGGAATTGACTGAACGGACACTATTTCCTTACACAAGAATAAGTCAGGTTTTGTCTGAGAACTTCCATTGTTTCTGTATGTCACAAACATACACAGCCTGCTCTGCCATGCATATCCCAGTATATGGATGGTGTCTTTAAACCCCTCTTAATTTAAAAGCATTAAACAGTTTCCGTTAATGTTTTTCCAACCCATCTGTATGTGTATCTATGTAACCATTTTGGTGATGCATATACCTCATGCACATTATTTATACACAGTTCTGTATGCATTGTTCATAGAGCTCCATAAATTCAGCAAAACAAAAAAACTATCGGGGAGTTAAAATTTGAAAACTGAATGTTGAACACGGGCCTTCCGGGGCCACACACAGGTATTGATCTGTGGGCCACAGTCCTGAAAGGTCTTGAACCTTTTATATTTTTATTTAAATGCACTCACTTAATATAACAGAACTTCCTGGAAGTGCTGGAAGAGCGGAGGGTTTCAGACCCTGCAGTTGGCAGGGGCTGTGATGGCACTGCACTGTTCTAGGAGGAAACCCTGTGGGGTGTTCTGTGGGTTGAGGGGACACGAGGGGAGGCAGCAGCTTTCCCACAGCAGTTGGTGCTCAGTGTCCTTTTGTGTAGTGCCAGCAGTGCCTGACAGTGTCAAAGCCAAGGGAAGATAGAGCACAGGAGCATGTTACAGGCTAATTGGGACAATTAATTACAGCTTGGCTACAAGTAGAGCACACATTTACAGTTCAGCTGCATAGGGTTGTTTTCTTTTTATCATGTGAGTCTGTTAATTGGCTCCAGATTACCACTGACGAATTTTGCAGGCAACTGCTAAAATTATTTGGTGCATCTCTAACTTAATGCTTTTAAACTTCCTCCATATCTTTTTTCACCTGTGCAGTAGCCACATTAAATTTATCGAAACAGATAAAATAAGTTGCTCATCAGAAGTGAGAAAAACCAGCCTGCTGGGATTGGTGTCTCCATGGCAGCTCCTAAGCTGTGTAGTTCAGTTTTAAGAACATGGAGCCCTTTAGAGGCTTTATCTAGTTACTGCTCTGTAAACTCACAGAGAAAAGGGCAGACTCACATTGGAAATCACTGCTGTGAGGACCAGCTCTAGTTAGTGCCTGTTCACAGACTGGGTCATTGGGTTTTTTTTGGTGTTGTTTGCTTCTCGTGGTGGGGGTGTGTGAATGCACAAGAGCGAGTGTTTTCCGACACTGGAGCGTGTGGGAACTGTCCAGCAATCCCGTTAACGAATGGATTTATCCGGTTCTTTTATAGGCTTCCTCTGGTATTACCATTCCCAAGCCCCCCAAACCCCCAGACAAGCCCCTGATGCCCTACATGCGGTACAGCAGGAAGGTGGGTATTGCCGCGTCCGTCAGTAATAAAGTCAGTGTTCGTTTGTGCTAACAATTAATTGCTATGATCTTAGTTTCAGCTTCTAAACGTTGACTCCTAACAGCCTGCGCTCTCTTAAGGGGATGTAAAGTCCAGAGTCTGCCCTGCAGAACAAAGGCAGCAGTAGTCTGGTCACACAGTTGCCAATTTCTTGGGGGGAAAATTGCTAAAATGCTAATTCCTACCACTGTCTGCTGACAAGGATCCACCCCGCCACATTCAGAAGTTCCTGTGACTTACTGACAGAACTTTTTTATATAAAGGAAGTATTCCTTGCGTTTTCTGGGCTTGGTGCAGTGCTGTAGCTGGACTGAAGAGTAGCAATGAGTGGACTTTGCATGTTCTCCTTCACCACCCTAGCCCGTGGCAACGTTCGCTTCGCTATTCTGTGAACTGTGTGACAGAAATAGGAAAGAGACTCTTGTGGAGTCTGGAGTCTGATGGGGCATGGGGAGGGCATGGCAGCCTGGCTGAAGCGGGTGAGCCAGAAGGAATTTCTTCCACTTCTGGTAAAGTATCTTTACCAGCCTGTCTGTCTTAGGCCAAAAAACATCAACACACACAAAAAAAAAAAAAAAAAGTCAAGTGGTGCAGCAAGAAATTTCACTGGCAGCTCTCCTTTTTTTTTTTTTTTCCCTATAAAGTTAGAAACCTTTTTGGTGGAGTCAGAACTTGTTGGAACTCAGATTGATCAGCAAGACTGAAATATTGTGAAATGTTACATTCTGATCTGAAAAGCTCAGTCTCTTTGTCATAATCTACTGCTGGATGTGTTTACTCAGTAGCATTTTTTTTTCCCCGAGATGCAGCGATGTGCATTTAAGAAGAGAATTGAGAGGGTTAAAGGCAATATTCCCATGAGACCAAAGCCACTCAGCAATTGCCTGGTTCAGTAGCTGGCTTCCTACTGACTTCCTGCCCCAGAAAATAATCCAGATAGTTTAGCCAGACTCATTCCTAACTTAATCCTGTTTTTCATGGTGATTCCAGAAAGAACACTGAGATGACAATATAAAATGTTTAATTTGGAAGTATTTAGATATCATTAGTAAAGCTCCAGCTGTTTCTGTTAAGGTCTGGGACCAAGTGAAGGCGTCCAATCCTGATTTGAAGTTATGGGAAATTGGCAAGATTATTGGAGGAATGTGGCGAGATCTCACTGATGAAGAGAAGCAAGAGTATTTGAATGAATATGAAGCTGAAAAGGTAAATGGAAGAAATCTGGGATGTTTATTACAGCTGATTCTTCTAGGAACTGGTCTGAGAAGAAAAATTCATCTTCCCCATGCAGGGGTGTTTGAGGCATTCACGAGAGCCCTGTATGTAACTTAAGTGGAAGTTTGTCCTGACACGTCTCTTAGATTTTTTTTAAATAACTGTGCATCAACTGTGACTGGTCAGTTTTTAGACCTAATTCAAAATGAAGTATTTATAATTGAGTGTCGATTTTAACTGTTTAATGAATGGATTTGATTGTACAACATCAGTATTGAAAAGATTGTCTCAACACCAAAATCCTCTTTCAAAACTGGTGCTCTGCAACTACTGCTGTTCATAAGAGACTTCCAGTCACGTGGGGTTTGGTTTTCCTGGTGTAACCTGGTGGAACTCCACACTGTGGCATTAGTGTCTTGTTTCTTAATAGAAAATGCTACCACCTGTAGGGTTTTCTTGTGCTTTTGTTTTGGTTTTATTGATCTTAATGACAAGAGATGACAGCTCCTCGTGTTTAGGTTGGTAAGTGCTGAGCACCTGTACAAGGCTGTTCTTGTGATTCTCAGGTACAAAGGGGAGAACTGTCCAGCTGATGTGCTGTGTTTACACCTGGCAGGCATCTGGGGCTGTGGACACCTGGTCAAATCTCAGCTGGTTCTATTCCAAGGCAGTAGAGAAGTACTGCAAACTGGGTACTCGTAGCTGAAAGAAAAAAATGCAGGAATTCTATCTTTTACCTTGGTAATGATGTTTAGATTGTAAGCTCTTTGGGGCAGGGGCCAGCTGGTTTC
The DNA here is from genome assembly GCF_009829145.1 of Chiroxiphia lanceolata. NCBI lineage: Eukaryota > Metazoa > Chordata > Aves > Passeriformes > Pipridae > Chiroxiphia > Chiroxiphia lanceolata. The sequence continues at coordinate 4,268,768 of NC_045662.1, forward strand.
TGTTTGTGCAGTGCCCAGGCCAGGAGGATTCTGGTCCTCATCATAAAGAAAACAAGACTTTTAGGTACCTTTAACAGTATTGTAGATTATATCTCATTTTTCATTGGAAATACCTTAAATCACTATAAAAAAATCTTAAAAGTGAGATTAAAGAAAGCAATTCAAAGGGAGAAGGTATTTCAAAGAAGGTGAAGATAGTGCTGCCATCCTGCTGCAGAAGGAGACAGGAGTCTGGCTGCAGCTCTCTGTGTCATCCCAGTGCAGGGATGGGCCAAACAATGGACAAATCGTAAGTGATTTTGAAAACTGGTTCATGACATACTGGAATAAGGAAAGAGAAGAAATCAGAATCACAGATCTAGTTAGAACTCCAGAGAATTATTGAGAGTATTTTATGTTTGATAATTTTATCTTAACCAGAGCTTGATCATAAATGTTGATCACCTTGTTCTGAGGTGTTTTGAATTTGCAATCTCAGAAAACAAAGCTGTCCTAAGGCTTTCAGGTTAGTAAAACCGAAATGGGCCCAAAGGCCCAGCTGTGTTTTCAAAACACGAACGGACTATGGAAGAAGTTCTAACCTGTAAAAGAGAAAGCCTGAGAGAACCTGGTCCCTGGTGTGTCAGGCAGACGACCCGGGGCGGCCCCGTGAGTGACACGGGGCGCGGTGGTTGTCGGGGCGGGGGTCGCCCGGTGGTTGGTGCCATCAAACCGTGTTGGTCACGTTTCAGATCGAGTACAACGAGTCCATGAAGGCCTACCACAACTCCCCTGCCTACCTGGCCTACATCAACGCCAAGAGCCGCGCCGAGGCCGCGCTGGAGGAGGAGAGCCGGCAGAGGCAGTCGCGCATGGAGAAGGGGGAGCCCTACATGAGCATCCAGCCCGCCGAGGACCCCGACGGTAAGCGGGGCAGGGCCCGGGTGTGCTGCCTGCGGGACAGGCTCGGTGCAGGACCAGCAGCAGAGAGACACAGAACCACCCCTGCACACCTCCCACAGCACTTCACCTGTCATGCCTTTCTGTTCTGGTGCCTTTGATACCGATTATCGCATTTTACTCCGTAACAAAGCTGACTTTGTTCCCAAAAATAAGGTGGCACCCGTGGCAGAAGTTATTCCAGCCCTTCTTAATTAAGTGTGAAGTAATGCTTACAGTTCAAACCAAATCAGTCTGCTTACAGCTTTAGCCCATGCATTAGAAAAGGCTTAGATGCCTGATTTAATCCAGCTTGGATGGAATGTTGTGCTTTATTACCAGAAGCACATAAGTCTGACAGGCAGAGTTCAGGTGTGATTAAGAGCACCTGAACTTTCAATGTGTTCAGCAACTGTCATTTGAGATTGTTTAGGGAGTGAGGTGCCCTTGCTGCTGACAAGTTGATGAGAAAATTCTGAAAGTTTATTTGACTGCAAGGAAATGCACCCCACCCAGTGGGAAAAGTCAGCCTCACACACCTCATGGCTGCTTTTAGATTCATCACGAAATACTTGTTGAAACCTGAGGGTGAAAAATGTACTCAGTTACACCCTTTTTTTTTTTTCCTTCCCCCTTGTAAAAGCACACCTCTGAGATAAACCTTATGGCAAACAGCACTTTCCCCTGTGTGAGGTAATTGCAACATTAAAGTAAATACATTTAGTGTTGGACTGGCTGGAACTTGGGGACCTGAGATTCTGTTCTGTGCTACCTGGACCAGGTGAACTTGGGCAGAACCAGCCATTATCTCTTTCTGCTTTGTTTAAACAGATACCTCAGTGAGAAACTGAACATAACACTTTGAAACAAAGGGGACAGAAACCTTGATTCAACTAGTTCTCTTCTCTGGTAGTATCTCCTGGCATGGTGTTAGGCTTCTCCTTAAAATTTCTGTGAATAGTTGGAAGGTCATCTCCATTAGGAATATTTGATGTAAAGTTAATTCAACTTCTGGACTTCCCTATGTGACATTATTCTGGGATATAATTCATACTTGTTGCTGAACGGATTTCTCTTTAGAGGAACGCATTTACTAATAAATAGATAGAATAGAATAAATAGATAGAATAGAATAAATAGATAGAATAGAACAAATAAATAGAATACTCAATACATTCCTATGAATTTTCAGTGATGTGTAAACATGTATCACTGCTTCATGCTTTCAGTCCTCAGTGTTTCAAAAAGTGAGTGGTTTTGACCTGTGCTACAAAGGTTATTTACAGAGGAGTCACTGTCCTGCTTCCATTTTGCGCTGGGTTTTGCTCTGCTAACGTGATTAGTCAGGGATGGTTCTTTTATTCGGTGTATTAATATCCCCTCTTACTGTGGAAATGTGGAAAGCAAGGCAGTCAGTAACTAGGTCAGTGCCAGTTCCAGCTGTGGGAGATGCGTGTGAAATGGGCTGTGAGAGCTGTGCCAGGGAAATGCTGTCCCATTCCCTGGTGCTCCGTGTGTGTTCCTGTGCTCTCTGTGACGTGCCAACACCACGATGGGGTTTCAGCAGCAGTGTGGGTACAGTGCCAGCCTTGGGGCTCCCTGTGGCACTGAAGCAGTTCCCTCCATGTGGCACTGAAGCAGTTCCCTCCCTGTCCCTCCCTGTGGCACTGAAGCAATTCCCTCCACGTGGCACTAAAGCAGTTCCCTCCATGTGGCACTAAAGCAGTTCCCTCCCTGTGGCACTGAAGCAGTTCCCTCCCTGTGGCACTGAAGCAGTTCCCTCCATGTGGCACTGAAGCAGTTCCCTCCCTGTGGCACTAAAGCAGTTCCCTCCCTGTGGCACTAAAGCAGTTCCCTCCCTATGTGGCACTAAAGCAGTTCCCTCCCTGTAGCACTGAAGCAGTTCCCTCCCTGTGGCACTGAAGCAATTCCCTCCCTGTGTGGCACTGAAGCAGTTCCCTCCCTGTGGCATTGAAGCAGTTCCCTCCCTGTGGCACTAAAGCAATTCCCTCCCTGTGTGGCACTGAAGCAGTTCCCTCCATGTGGCACTGAAGCAGTTCCCTCCCTGTGTGGCACTAAAGCAGTTCCCTCCCTGTGGCACTGAAGCAGTTCCCTCCATGTGGCACTGAAGCAGTTGCCTCCCTGTGTGGCACTAAAGCAGTTGCCTCCCTGTGTGGCACTAAAGCAGTTGCCTCCCTGTGGCACTGAAGCAGTTCCCTCCCTGTGGCACTGAAGCAGTTCCCTCCCTGTGGCACTAAAGCAATTCCCTCGCTGTGTGGCACTGAAGCAGTTCCCTCCCTGTGGCACTGAAGCAGTTCCCTCCATGTGGCACTGAAGCAGTTCCCTCCCTGTGTGGCACTAAAGCAGTTCCCTCCCTGTGGCACTGAAGCAGTTCCCTCCCTGTGGCACTAAAGCAATTCCCTCGCTGTGTGGCACTGAAGCAGTTCCCTCCCTGTGGCACTGAAGCAGTTCCCTCCCTGTGGCACTGAAGCAGTTCCCTCCCTGTGTGGCACTAAAGCAGTTCCCTCCCTGTGGCACTGAAGCAGTTCCCTCCCTGTGGCACTAAAGCAATTCCCTCGCTGTGGCACTGAAACAGTTCCCTCCCTGTGGCACTGAAGCAGTTGCCTCCCTGTGTGGCACTAAAGCAGTTCCCTCCCTGTGTGGCACTAAAGCAGTTCCCTCCCTGTGGCACTGAAGCAGTTCCCTCCCTGTGGCATTGAAGCAGTTCCCTCCCTGTAGCACTGAAGCAGTTCCCTCCATGTGGCACTGAAGCAGTTCCCTCCCTGTGTGGCACTAAAGCAGTTCCCTCCATGTGGCACTAAAGCAGTTCCCTCCCTGTGGCACTAAAGCGGTTCCCTCCCTCTGTGGCACTAAAGCAGTTGCCTCCCTGTGTGGCACTAAAGCAGTTCCCTCCCTGTGGCACTAAAGCAGTTCCCTCCCTGTGGCACTGAAGCAGTTCCCTCCCTGTGGCACTGAAGCAGTCCCCCCGGGCTCTGTTGCAGACTATGATGATGGGTTCTCCATGAAGCACACGGCCACGGCGCGGTTCCAGCGCAACCACCGGCTCATCAGTGAGATCCTCAGCGAGAGCGTGGTGCCCGACGTCCGCTCCGTGGTCACCACGGCCAGGATGCAAGTCCTGAAACGCCAGGTTCAGTCCTTAATGGTTCATCAGGTAAAGAGAAAGGACGTGGATGCAGCTAAAGCATGATGGTGTTGGGCTGGACTCCAGGTCTCGGATCATTTGATCGCTTACATGACTGTTCTTGCTGGGTGTCGTGTTCTGTGCACTCCAAGAGCTAATCCCTGGGTTTGCTTGGGAGCTGCAGGATGTGAGACTTCACCACCTGGGCTGTTTTGTTCCTGAGGATCATGTTAAACTGCACTTTGTTCTGTAGGATACCCTAGGTATTAACTCCATAGCTTTACATTATGGCATACAGCCTTCTGTATTATTACAGCATAATTCTGCTGGGTAATAGGTGGAGTTGTGATTTCAGGTACCTGACAACTCATTACCTTGTTTGTAACGATTTTTTTTTTGCAGTAAATTGTCCCTATTGTAACATTTCTAATTGAAAGTTAAACTCATACAAGGAAATCTGGTGAGGTCACACCTACATGTTTCACCCAGCTTTGACTGGGCACATGCCCGTATTTTCCAAACACTCATGTTAACAAAAGAACCCTGTCAGCATGGTCAGTGTGCATATGGGTGAAGAGAGACGAGGATTAGGTAGAGATGTGTTGGGTTTTTTTAATTAACAGATTATTTGGAGGGTGGAGGGGGTGGTTTCCCTTCTTTCCTTTGAATTGTGGTCTGTGTTATGAGAATGTAATTGATGTGGGAGTGTGTCTCTACCTGTGGGCTGTGTATATCCAGACCTGAGGGGTGCAGAATAGGAGAGAAAATGTGCACATTTGATGCTGGAAGCTTCATTTACAATATGCCTGAACTGCTGCATGGGCCCATTTACTGTTCATACTTTTCAGTATGAACTTCTGAGCTGTCAGCTGTCAGATCAAGGCAGGCAGAAGGATGTTTATGTACTAGAGCAATATTTAAAAATAAACCCCTACAAATATTTTTTTGTGCACAGCTGTAGCTTTACCCAGTTCTCAGGCAACTGCACAGTGAAGTTCTTGCCATTTATTTCACTTCCAGCGTAAACTCGAAGCCGAGCTGCTGCAAATTGAGGAGCGTCACCAGGAAAAGAAGAGGAAGTTTTTGGAAAGCACAGAGTCCTTCAACAACGAGCTTAAAAGGGTACGATTCTCTTTCCTTCACTTACTCTGAGGAAGCTGCTGGTTCCCCTCTGGTACAAGTGCGTCAGTCCTGTGTTTAGTTGTGTGCAAGGACCCAGCTGCTGAGGCAGTGCCCTGGGGTGGGTGGTACAAAGCACAGGACGATTTCCTGCTCCTTCAGTGACCTTTAGTGGTGACATGGGGCCAGTACAGTTGAGCTCCTCCAGGCTGGGCCTGAGAAGGAGCACCTGAAGGAAGGTGAAGCCACTGTGGAGGACACACTCTTTTCCTTGGCTGTGTTCAAATAACAAACTCTAGGTTGTTTATTTATCCCCTGCCCCTTTATTTTTGTTAATATGCCTGTATCTCCCTAGTGACTGAAGATTTTCATATAACCTTTGTCAGATCAAAATTATGTTGCGCACAGAAACACTGAACTCATCATTGGGGTTTACTGATGTTTTGTATTTCAGCCTGAGGTAGTAAAAGAGCTTTTGTCTTTTTTTTAACTGCTAGTTATGCAGCCTGAAGGTGGAAGTGGATATGGAAAAAATTGCAGCTGAGATTGCCCAGGCTGAGGAACAGGCTCGCAAGAGGCAGGAGGAAAGGGAAAAGGAAGCAGCTGAGCAAGCCGAGCGCAGTCAGAACAACCTGGCAGCTGAGGAGGAGCAGGCAGCCAGCAAGGGGGAGGAGAAGAAGGAAGAGGAGAGCACTCCGATGGAGACAGGTAACTGCACCTGAACACCTGCTGGGGAGTCCTCCCAGGATCTCAGAGGGTCCCTGAGGAGGCTCAGCTCAGCCAGGAGAACAGTTCACTGCGTCTTGGTGAACACAGGCGTTTGCTTTCTTACTCAGTTACTCAATTTAGGAGGGGAGGGGATAAGAACACACAGAGCCCCATGCCATGCTTTGTGTGTGATGTACCCAAGGGAGAAAATGCTCTCTAAACCAGTTAGACATTGGTTTACTGGGAGCAACTGGGATTGTTTTCTTGTCCCAGTGTCCGTGTCTAGCAAGGAGGATGGAACAGCTGCTCTCAGGTGGATTTTCCAGCTGCTTTGTGCTCTGGACAATGGTAGAAGGAAATGCTGCTGGATTCACAGGTCTGGTACCTCTGTGAGTCACTGCTGCAACAGCAGGAGCATAAGGAAAGGGGACCAAGGAGTTTGAATTCCAGTGTTTCTGATTTACCAAGGCACGTGGCTTTCCTGTGGCTGGAATTCTGAGATCAGGCAGCTGTGGGTGACATCAGGATGCTGTGGCAGGACCAGGTGCATCCTCAGCGCCGAGGTCCCTCAGCTGTGCCTGTCAGTGCACGTTCTAAGTGGCATAACTGCTGCGGAACACTCGGATTTATTACAGCTAAATCCTGATTGCACAACCTAAACAAACGCACTGGCGTGTGAGTGACACTGAGAAATGTGTTGTTCCAGAGGAGCCTCACGCGGAGGAGGGCGCGGAGAACCAGCAGAACGGTGAGGAGGGGACCTCCACCCCCGAGGACAAGGAGAGTGGGCAGGAGGGCGTGGACAGCACGGCCGAGGAGGGGACCAGCGACAGCAACACGGGCTCGGAGAGCAACAGCGCGACCGTGGAGGAGCCGCCTGCAGACCCCACGGCCGAGGAGGGCGACAAGAAGGAATAACCACTGTGTCTGTAATGAAGTACTGTGTGATCTCAGAACGTGCTCCGCCGCTGTTGTACCTTCCCTGCCTCTGTCACTTGTCTCCAAAGGATCCCGGGGGTTGATGACACGTCAGGTTACCAGTGTAGCGATGTGAGGGGCCCTGCAGAGGCACAGGGTGTCCTGCAGCAGGCAGAAAAGGAACCTCCTGTGTCTAGGCACGGCTGTTGCAGTGTGGAGAGGGGCTTATATCACTTGGGATTCTTCCCTAGAAAGACAGATTTGGGTTTAGTTTTGGTTTTAAGTGAGAAATCAGGCCTTCTCTCTTCCTTCTCGTTCCACGACCGCAGTGACTGGCGGTTTTTCCAAGGGCCCTTCCTGTCCCTGTGTGGCAGCAGTGAGCTGCAGGTGTGTCTCACCCAGGCTGCAGCCCTGACTTGTCTGCACGACTGAGGCATTTAAAGCTGATGTTACTTTGGAGCAAAGGCCTGATGTCACCTGGAGCCTCTCCTCATCCAGCAGTCCGCTGTGTCCCACCGCTGCTGTGCTCTGTGCCAGCCCAGGGCAAGTTCTGCTGCAACTGCCCCAGTCTTTGCTTTGAAAGAAGGCTTTCAGTCCTCAGGAGCAGCTCTGGAATGAGGCTGAAAGGTGGAGTTTAGGGGTTTTTCATTGTAACTTAGTTGTTTTTCTAGAGGAACTGCTCTTACAGTGATGGAAACTTGCTCGTGGTCTGCGTGCAGCGTGTCAGGAGATCCAGCTCCAAAGGACTCAGTGTAGTCTTGCAGTAAATGACACATCTTCAGGGATTTTTTCTGTGGTGCAGGATTCCTTTCAGCAAGCCTTTGCTTTTCTTTACCAATTAACTCCTTTTTTTGCTACCAAGAGACCCTGGTGTGGCCTCAGCCAGAGCCCTGGCACAGTACAGAGCAGGAGAGCGTTTAAACACGCACATGTTCTCTGAGCAGACAGTCACTGATACGGCACAAATGGTAAAAAATAGTAGTTTTGTTTGTCATGAGCTTTCAGAACCTCTGGGAACTACAAGAAAAGGCCACAATTTACCCTACATAAGCAAAAGCCCTAAAAAAAAAAAAAATACATTTAATTGCAACAAAAGCTCCAGGCAACTTTTTGACTTTATAACTGAGAGAACACGTGATGCTTCAATGAATCGATGTGTTTTTTTCAGAGCAGTGGGTCTATGAGATGGTGTTTTTTAAATCCTTTTGGTCTTTTTTTTAAATGGTCTAAAAATAATAAAATTCAACATGTTTGGTTTTTTTTAAAACTCACAGTGGTCTGTTCTTGTCTTTTAAGGTAATGCCAGTGTTTGGCTCAGAGCTTTCATCTGTTCTCCATCTCAAGCCAGAGGAGAATAAACACATGGGATTTGATTTCTTACAGATACCAGCTGCTGCCTGGACTGGGGGCCGACCCCCACAGGGCTCAGGTGAGACTCCACACCTGAGGTGCTGCAAACCCTTGTTGTGCAACAGCTTTTATCTGCAGCAGCCCTGGGTTCTGCAGGCGGGGGGGGGGATGCTTTTCATCTGCTCCAAATTCCCAAGGTGTATGTAAATAACTCATTATTGGCAAAGACGGGCGTGTGCAGCTCAGGGTGTGTCCCTGGGGGAGTGGAGTAGGTGTCATCTTCACGGGTGAAATAACTTCTCTGAGCACATGAGAACCCGAACAAACGCCCGTGGGCAGTGTTGGAGCACTGGCCAGCCCTGTGGTGCCTGGCAGAGGTGCCCACGAGGGACTGGAGCATCAGGGACCTGGTGCTGGAGAGGGACTGGCCTCGGCAGAAACTCAGCTCCTCTGCTGTGCTCCTGCACCAGCCCTGCCTCAGAGCAGCCACCTGGAGCTCTGATGGCCCCTGTGCCTTCCTGCAGGTCCTCAGCAAGGCCGAGAACCCTCCCAGGAGGAAGAAGCCTCGTGCTTTGCTGCTGGGCTCACTGGAGGAGCTCCTTCCTGGGCGCTCTGGCCGGTGGGTGGGCACAGCTGTCCCACACAGGGTGCTGAGGGCTGGCGAGTCCCTCACACCCCAGGGACTGGCAGGGAAGCAAAGAGGCAAACCCCAAACCCCTGCATCTTGTAAGGGAGTTGTTTTCTTCTGTTTGCTTTTCTCTTCAAGAAAAACCAGGGGTTTCCGAGTCCGAGTCGGGCGTTGTGACCTCTGACACCAGCACGGTGCTGCTGCTGGTTTGCTCTGCAGGAGAAGGTTGAGCCTGTGTTGGGTTGTTCTCAGAAAAATGCTTTTATCTCACCACAAAAACACGTTTGGTAAAAGTTATTAAGACGCCTGGGTTAAAAAAAGAACCGTTCTTAAAAGGGGTTTGGAGTGGGGTTTTTTTTTACGTTAATGTAATAATTAGATTTTATCACCCCAAAACCCTTCTGACCTACAAAGCTGGAATACAGTAACGGGTACATAACATGGAGCAGGGCCCAAAGGGTAAATGTTGAGAGGGATTTAGATGTTAAAATATGAACCAGGCTTGTGAGGTTGTTCAGAAGCAATTCACCAGGAGAAGTGAACCCAGATGCTGGGCCTCCAAGAGCTTCACGCACCCAAATCCCTTCCAAACCCCTCACCTACATGTTGGGCTGAGCTTGGCTACCCAGGAAAGACAAAAGTCCCGTGTTTGTGCAGCAGCTGAACTTTCAGGGGAGAAAAAAAGGCTTCTGGAGAAACAAAACAAAAAAAAAAGGTAAAACAATCACTTGTGTATCACCCGGACAAGTCTTGCCAAGCTGCTCTGCCTGGAGCCAAACGAGCTGCAGACGCTGCTTACAGAGAGGATTATGCTGGTGACAGAAGGAAATAAAACAGATTAATGGAGCTTTACAGGGATGAAATATCAAAGCCAACCTGAACACTGGCACAGAGGGGTGGCTGGGGCAGCCTGTGTGTCGGAATCAGAGCCCATGCAGAGTGTTGTGCTGGTGCAGCTCAGGGCAGGAGTGGAGACACCCCGTCCTCTGCACCTTGGGGGGCTCAGGGGAGCAGGTCCAGAGCCCCTGAGAGGGAGGAGGTGTGAGTGGAGAGTATGTGTGGAGCAGGGTCGGACCCCTGCTCTGCTCAAGCCTTTCCCGAGGTCCCTCCTCTATCCCAGGATGTTTTCCCATTTCCCACCAGCTCCAAGTGCAGCCTCTGTACCTGCCCCATCCTGAGGAGCCAGGGATGGTTTATTTCTCCTTCCCCCAGGTTTTGCCCTGAACCCCCAGCCAGGCAGGCCTTGCCGTTTATTTTTTTTTAGAAAGCTACTTTTTATTCAATTTATCAAGAGCTACAAACAAATGTTCCACTGGCCACCAATACAACCCCTTGTGCTGCCACCACCGCTCCCCCAGCGCTGTCCTTGCTCCTGTGCTGACCTTCCTTCATTCTCTTAACTGACAAGCATTCCCAGCAGTCCCAGCTGCTGGAATATTGAGGAAAAACACCCCTCACAGCCGACTGGAGACGGAAGTGGTGCAGGCTGTGTGCTGGCAGAGGTGTGTGAGCTGGAGCAGGCGCTGCCACCAGGAGTCCCCATTAACCTGCCCAGAGAGGGACTGCAGGGAACCCACAGTCCTACCCTGGGCTGTGAGCTGTGAGTAGCTCTTACTCTTTCCTTGTACAGTGTCACCAGTGCCTGCCAGCAGCAGCAGTTGTGGCAGCACATGCTCTGTGTGACTGCTCAGGGCTCGAAACAACACAACCATCCCATGTGTGAGTTCAGCTCTCCTCACCCTGCGAGGTGCTGGTTGTGCTCTCCAGGCACCTGGATGCAAAGCTGGGGGTGCTGCGCTGCAGAACTGGGGGGTTCAGTTACATCAGGGAGGCAGGAGGGCTGGAATTCCACGTGATTTTCCAGGCAGGCGCCAGTTCCATCCTGGGCCATTGCAGCCAGGACTGGTTGTGCCTTCACGGAGCTGCAACACCTTGCCAAGGCTTTGAACGCTCAGTCCAGGGCTTGGATCCCTGGGTTTGAAATCCCCCCTGTGTTTGCAGGGTCTTACTGACTGGCAAACTCTCCCAGGGGGATCTGATGACCAAGTGACTTGGCTTTTAGAGCCTGGATCCTGCTTCGGGCCTGTCTCACTGTTTGTGCTCTCAGTTCCCTTCGCTTTGACGTTTCTTTTTCCACAGCCTTCGAGGGGTTTTTTGAAGTGGTTTTGCACATATCGGGCTGGTGTCTTATTTTGTTGTAAGTCATCACGTACAGCTTCACTTGTGACTTCCAGAAGCCAGTAATTTCTGTCAACAACCAGTTTCAATTTGCTTTGTTCCCTCGATTCTGTGAAAAAGGCGAGAAAAAGCCATTTGAGTTCTGGCACCAGTTTCAGGGTGGGGGGAAGCCAAACCAGAAAGAATGACAGTAACAACAACAAAAATCTTTTTCTAATTACTATTTTTCAATTCCAGTGATGAGAAATTCCGTATCCATCACAGAGAGGGCTGGATGAGCTCTGCCTGGAGCAACCACTGATGGGATTATTCTTTGTTTCTATACCCAGTTTTCTTCCAAAGACAGCAGTGGATTGGTGCTAAACCTTGTTCTTTTGAACAAGGTAACAGCTCACAGGAAGGATGTTTGCTGGATGGTCAGGGACACTTCCACCCTCCATTATTTTTAGGGGCCATAATGCTTTATCTCCCTAATCAGGATCTCTTCAGCTCCCTAAACAATTCGCTGCTCACTGGTGTTTGATACCCCGTGGGAATTCCCAGCAGTTTGCCCATTTCTGTGGGAAGGCTTAAACCCTCTCTACACACAACTGGTGCTGTGTGCCCTCCCTGCCGTAGTTCTGTGAAGAAATTCCTCCTGATGTCCATTCTTTAGTGCAGGGCAGATGCCAATCTGGTAAATCTCTCTTTTTTTCCTCAAAAAAAGCACAGGAGAGCAAGGCCATCACCTGATACGTGATGCCGGCACGAGGCGGGTGAATTCCCTGTGACACCAGGTGTGCCCTTCCCTGCTGTGGGGACCACTGTGGGCAGCTGCACCCCCCCATCAGAGCTGGCACTGCACAGATTGCTTCCTCCCCCCGGGGGATAAGGATCTGTTAATAACCTCGTGGTGAGATCACAATCATGAGACAGTTTGTCAGGGCATCCCCTGCGCCCTCTCGAAGAACTCCGCTGGGTGAGGAATCCCAGCTCGGTGCCCCTCTGAAGGTCAGGAATTTACTCCACAATTTCATTTCTGCTATTTCTGTTTGTTGAGGAACGATGACATCAGATGCCCTTCCAGAGCAACCCCCGTGACTTCCACCACAAACCCCCCGGGGTGCCCCAGACATCAGAGAGGGGGGGTCTGGGCAGGAGCAGAGCCAGAACTGGGAGATCCTGAGGACCCCGGGCTGGCATTGCTGGGCAGAGGGAGCAGCAGGGCAGACGTCAGGGTCCCTCCTTGACGTCAGCACAGGGATGCAACTGCGAAGTACAGCTGGGAAAGGTTCACCCTGCACTCACCAATGCTTCTGTCTGGGCACCTCTGGCTTCCTCCAGCGAAGGGGATGAAGGGGACGAACCTTCCCATGGCTCAGAACAGGGGGAGGGAGCCAGAGTTTCCATCTCAATTCACCTAAAACAAAATTAGTGGAAAATACCAGAAAGTTTTGAATCCAGGGTATAAGAACACTCTGTGTTGTGCTTTTCTCAGACTGAATTCTGCCTCCTGAGGCAGAGCCCTGAGTTTTGCTTTCCAAGACCCCCCAGCCCATGTGTGCTGTCCAGGAACCATCTCCCGCAGCACTGGGATCCTTCCTGCCCCGGGATGTCCAGCCTGCAGGAATCCCAGCTTTACACACAGCCCATGGATGTGAGACACAGAGCTCGACTCCCTTATGATATTCCATGGCTGAGTGAGCCACAGTTTAATGTCAGAGCAACTCAAGATTACACAGCTCAATTCGGTTCTAACTTGATGTTTCAATTCAAGTGGAACGAGCCTGAACTGAACCGAAATCTCTCCTTCTGAGCAACTTCCTGTGGAATTTATCAGGAAACGCATTTTCGTTGAGAAGTTGATTGATGAACCTGCAGCCTGAGCAGCAGGTTTGAATCACTGATTTCAACTCTTCTGGCACTGAAGGGTCCCCACAGAGGGACCCAGGGACTGGAAATACCTGGTAACTCGATTCTCTTTATATGGTTAATTAACTTTTTATATAGTTAATTAACTCTGGGGTAACAAATGGGTTCTAGTGACACAGCAGTGTGGCTTTCCTGGGCATGGCTCAGGCCTGGTACTGTTGGAGTTCGGTGTGTTTGCTCCCACAGGATCACAGTTTAGTGAAAAGCTGCTCATGGGGCACCCGGGTTCAGGGAATGTGTCAAAGAGATGGAATCACTGAGGCATGAAATAGGCTGGAAATATATACAATTGAATTAAGCAAAGCTTTAATAACTGTTCTGAGAACTCCCTGGGGATAAAACATGACCGTAAAGAAATTCAGTGTCACACACAGAGAGCAAATTGTTTATTTTAAATATTCCCATTCTTTTTAAGAAAAACAATTTGCTTGAATGGGCTCTGGCAACACAGAACTTGGCATGTATCAAAGCTCTGAAGATGAAGATTGGGACCATGTGCAGAAAACAAACTGCAAACCACCCACCTGCATCCCCTCCTTGTCTTTGGCTTCAGACCTGGGGATGGATCCACCAGGACACTGCCAGCTGCCTCTCCCTGGAGCAGGGGGGACACAGAGCACACCGAGGGGCCCGTGCCCCTCTCTGCACACCCACCCCTCCCCAGGCAGCGCCGTGACCGTGTGTGAATCCTTCACACCCCCGTTACACCCCCTGATTCTGGGTATTCTGCCCGTACCCAAGGGAAGTCTTTTCATCTCTGGTCCTCCTTGGGGGAAGTGGTTATGAGATAAAGCTCTCGAGGCACCGTACCTGCCCGGGTACCTGGTGAGCAGAGGCAAACAGAGCAATAAATAGCTGCAGAGACGGGAACGGCACCCGCTGACCGAGATAAGTGCCAGGCGAGGTGCGGGGGCACCGGGGCAGCACTCAGAGAGCACCAGGGGAGGTGAGGGTCACGTTGGGTGAGCAGGGAAAAACCCCCACGGTCCTCAAGCACCCTGCCCTGAGCACCCCAGAACGGGCTCAGAACCACAGCAGCACTGGCCCACTGGGAAGGATTTTAAGTGACAGCCCGGCTGTCACCATGTCTAAGGATGGTCTGAAACTGGGTCTGGGTCTTTACACAGGACCCAGGACCATCCACAGGACCCTCAAGACTATCCTCAACTTCAGATATATTTAACTGGGGCTGGGATTCCATCCTGTGATGCTCTATTTTTCCACCTGGCTGCAGTAACAGCACTGGCACAGTGTGAGAAGATGGACAGGACATGATGCCAAAGGCAGTAATTCTAAGTGACCCTGGCCTGGGAGGAAACTGAGGTTATGAGGAGCTGGAGGTGTTTCTGCCTGTTAGAGGGGTCTGTTCCAAGAGCAGGGTCTCCCTTGGACACTCACCAAACAAAAGCCACTGATTTGCCTTGGGGGAAGGAGTAGGGACTTCCAAAGTGCAGAAGATTTGAGGAAGATGGTGCAGATGGGAGCACAAAAATACCCAAAAGCAGAAAGAGGGGAAGTCACTGAGCTGCTGACAGTGTCGTGAGGGAGAAGGGTGAAGGGCTGCTGGCCACGGGCAGTCCTGTGCACTGAGCCTTTTCATCCTGAACACCCTTCCCAGAACGGGTCTGGCAGATGGGATGGATCCTCCCCATTTCCTCCAGCACTGGGCTCTGCGGGTGCTCCACAGGTGAAGCAGGACCTGCTGCAGAGGGGAGGTGAGAAGCAGCCTCCTTCCCCTGGTTCCCTCACTGCAGACCATTTCTCATGTGTCGGTGCAGAAGCAAAGCCCACCTCACCCCCTGTGTGGCAGTGACAGCCCTGGGTGTGTGGGACCTGCCGAGGCAGCACCGCAGGGCTCTGAGCACATGGGGAGGAGGAGGAGGAGGAGGAGGAGGAGGAGGAAGGGGAGGAGGGTCTGCTGAATGTCAGTGACACCAGGGTGCCTGGTGTCACCGGGCTCCTCGCAGGGGGCAGGAAGTATAAAAGCAGAGTTCCCCGAGGAGGGTCTCTGGCAGCAGCTGGAGCTTGTGATGCTCTCCCTGACACTGTGACCAGATCCCTGCTGGAACCACACCATGGTCGGGGGTGAGTACCTGGGCTGCAGCCTCTGGCTGTGTCTTCAGCTTTATTGATGGTGCTCGAACTCCTGCCCCGTGACACAGGAGTGGGACGCTTCTATCAGAGTATTTAAACAGTATAAAAGACTTTCATCTTCCTCATTTTTACTATTTTTAAAAAAAAATGCACAGTTCTCTTTTAGAAGCTCAGAAACCTCAAATGACTTCAGAAACAAACAGGCAAAAAACAAATGTGGAGGCAATGTTATGGGCTCTTGTGCCCCAAAGCAAATGGGCTCTTCTTGCATAGTTCACACCTTTTCTTCTGTGTTCTTAATTAAAAAAAAAAAAAAAAAGGAGAGAACACTCTCTCCTTGGCAACATTATAATTCAGTGAATAAATCAAGGAATTAGGAGCAAGTAAAGCTGAGGTTGTTCGCTAAGTCCATCCAGTCTTTTGCAAATTATTTTTATTGATGAATATCTGCAGGAACACTGGGGATGCAGGAGGCTCTGGGGATGCCGGAGGCTCTGGGGATGCAAACGGCTTTGGGAATTCGGGATGCTCCAGGGATGCAGGAGGCTCTGGGGATGCAGGAGGGACCGGGTCCCACAGGACCCTCCAGGCAGGAGCAGGGGAAGGGGCTGAGGGAATCTTCTCATGGATGCCTTCTCACAGCCTCCGGCAATCGATGGCTAAGGAAATTCCTGGGTTTTAGAATCCCTGCACCTAAACCAACACACCAGAACCCATCTGGACCTGCCCACCACACACCACTCTCCTCCTGTTTAAACTTCTGGCCTTTGCATCATCCCATGGGCGCTTTGTGGCTGCTTGTTCCGAGGGGTTTGGTGTTTGGGGGCAGCTGAACTCGAGCTTAGCTCCTGGAAAAGGCAAATCGTGACAGGGAAAAGAAAGAGTTACTGAGAATCTGACAAGAAGAGTAGGATAGTGTTCCTGCTTTGGGGTTTTTGTCCTACTGTTGTATTTCAGAGGAATATTCCATTCCTCTGGAAGATGCCCAGCGGTGGTGCTGTCTTTGAAACGCTTCTGGCTCACTTCAGCCTGAGGCTTTTAACTTGCTTATCCCTGCTTATCCTTTGATTCACAGTTTCCTGAAAGGAGTGGAGGCAGATAATTATTAACTTTCTTCTGTAACAGATCAGTGAACACAAGAAATAAGAGCATGACTGGGTTTCTCTGGTCTTCTCACTCCTGAAATGAGGTGTCCTTGCCCTGCCGGTTGTGAGGAGGGGAAGGCACGGAGCTGTTAACTGCCAATAGCCATTAGATCACTTAAGTATGATTAATCTTTCTCAGAAATACTCAGCCTCTGCACTGCTGGCAAAGAGGCACCAGAAACTGGTACATGTATGAAGATGCAGAGAGTAAGTTACTCCCTGCCTACACGTGTGCTGAGCAGGAACTTTTGCTTTGCCGTTCCAGGTGACCAAAAAATGTTCTTTCACCACGAGGGTTTGGCCAGGGTAGGTTTGCTCAGCTTTGCCAATGGTCTCCAAAGCATTCCCAACGCTCCCTAAAGCCTTCCCAATGCTCCCTAAAGCCTTCCTAGCCTCTGCTTTGCTCTCATCCATCCCTGGGCAGCAGCTGCTCCCCCGGTGTGAGCCAGACCCGTGTGGGCAGGAGCTGCCCTGGTCCTTTGTCCAGCCTGGTTTAACCACCCTCAGGGTCATGTCTCTGCTCCTCTCTCCTCCTCAGGGCAAATGTCCTGCTTCTAAATATTTCTCACTGTCAGAAGCTTTCCCAGGGGTACCTGGGGGGATTCACTGTTCCTGCAGCTGCTCATACCTTGCTTACAATTAGCTGCTGATGCTGAGGTAGATTCAGATAAAATGAGTGGGATTTACCTGTCCAAACTCACCCACCCTTCTGCCACAGCACAGCCCAGGTGCCCAGCCCGGGACACCTGAACCATGATTTAAAAACATCTGTTTCTTTCCCTTTGCTATTGAGGGAGCCTGAACAGCTCACCAGGTGTCGAGGGATGAATCCCACCCCTTGGGCTTAATCTAAGGAGGAAGATTGTCAAAACTGATGGGCTGCCATCCCCTGCCATCAACAGACCCCTTCCCTCCTTCATTCCCATGGAGTAATTCCCCTTTCCACCTGTCCCTGGGTCCTGCAGGACAGGGACAGCAGCAAACCAGCACCTCCCAGGCTGAGGGACGTGGGGGCTGGCACGGGGCTTTATGGCCAGGCTGACTCATTTGCTGTGGTGGGGTTTTGGTATATTTTTATAAAAAAGGTTTCTAGTGCAACTGGTTGTGGGGATTTTTGGGAGGGTTTTTTTTTTCCCTTAACATTTTGAGGAACAAAACTTCAAGAACTTTTAAGAAAATACCCAGAGCAGCCAACTGCCAGGAGGTGTGAAAAAAGAAAGAAAAAGTAAGGGAATGTACCTAAACTGGCTGATAAACTGCAGAGCACAGCTCATGTCTTCTCATTTGCTTCTGCCCAGCGCCCCAGAACTGAGGGGAGACCCAGGTTCTGTCCAGTCTCACTGAAACCAGTGGCACAGAGGAGCTTGAACTGGTGTGTGAGGAGCAGGAGGCTGCAGGAGTCTCTGGGCTTGAGCCTTTGCAAATGTGTAACCTGAGGTAGGGGCACAGCAAGAGGGAGAGAGACAGCACAGGCTTTCTTCATATTGAAAAGTCATTTGACATTTAAGACACTTGAAACAGCAACCGAGAGGGGGAGGGAAAACTGTGATGATCTTCAAAGGAATGATATGGGCTGAACTGTTCCAGGAGTTGGTTGAGTCACGTTTTCAGTCCTGTTTTGTTAGACCTTCACTAGGTGATAAGAAAACAGAACACAACAGAGCAGAGCAGCCCTCACCAGGGCTGGGCACTGCCACTGCTCATCTTCAGCCAGGGCTGGGCCTGGGGTTTGCAAACCAAGCCATGGAGAGCAGCTGGTGGAGTTGAGTTTAGGTCGGTGCTTTCCTCCCTGGAATGAGGGTGGTTCTCCTCTGCCTCCTTTTATCCAACTGCCAGGGAGGTAATTGCATTTGAGGCCTCAGTCCCTGCCTAGTGGGGCTGAGCTGGGCCAGCACAGGTTATCACCCACCCACAGGGACTTATCATCCATCCACAGGCAGCCACAGCACCAACCCCAAGAGTCCCCAAGGAACCAGGCTATTCAGGAGGAGCAACAGAAGAATAAAGACTCCCATGGCTGCGTTTTTGCAGAGATCAGGGACCCTGTGCCCGTTTCCCAGGCAGGGAGGGCAGTTACAGTCTGGGCTTGCTTAAATCACCCAGCAGGTCCCAGTCCTTGGGCCTTTCTGTGTATTTCTTGTGTAACGTGTAAAGTCAGAGCAGCAGCTCGAAGGGGAGACAACCACACCAGACATCAAACCTCTTCCTGCAGTCTGGGACTGCTCAGAGTGAAAGCCAGTGGCCAGAGAGAACAGAGAGATAGAAGCTCCCCTGTCTCCCCTCAGGCTCAGCCTTGCTCTCCTCCCCTCCTGACCGACCCACACTGAGGGTGCCCTGGTGAACCCCTCAAGTCCCCCCTGGGAGGATCTGAAGAAGGTGAGGGGTGGGTGGACACAACCAAGCACGCAGCTGCATGAGTATAAAAGATGAAAATGGGGTGGGGAGGTGAGATACAACTTCTAGGGGACTTTGGGGAAGGCTGTTACACAGGCCTGGAGATGAGCAGTGTGAGTTTTCACACGTGGCTGAGGATCTCTCACCCACACATCACCGTTGTGTATAAACAAACACCCCCAGTCCAGATACCCAAGTAACTCTGTCTGTTATTAGTGATGCTGTTGCATGTGATTTAACGTGGGGACGTGGTGCAATGGGTGCAGTTACCTGAATAGTGGAAGTTCAACATCCTGGTCCTGTGCAACACCTGAGCAGGAGCCTGACAGAGCAGGGAAGGGCAGAAAGGAGCTCTGAAACAGCAGAGCTGTGTCCAGCAGACACTGAGCATGAGAGGGGCACAGGAACCAGTCACATTCATGAACAATCAGGCCATGAGGAGCAAGGCAGAGTTCCTAGAAGAAACAGGCAACTGAAAGCCAAAGGCATCCCCTCACTCAGTGCTCCCCGAGCAGATATTCCACAGGGAGTGAGGGGCTGCAGTGTGGGGAGCAGCCAGGGCCTGGAGGGACACCCTGGGGCAGCAGGACAACACTCCACAGCCAATGCCACTGTCCCTCAGGGAGGGACTCTTCCCCTGCTCACACCAGAGCAGAGCCTGGGGCTTTCTCACTGTCACCTTCCAGCTGAACAAACTTTCAGTGGCAACTGCCCGAGGTAGATGCTGCTACAAGCTTTAAATAGAGAGAGGAGAAAGCTGCCCTGGTCCCTGCCCTGCAAACCACAGCAGGAAGAGCTGCTCGGCTGAGATTGCTCTCACCACCATCACACCCGGCTCTGAATTCAGTTTTTCCTCCCAGCTGTCAGAGTCCTGTATCTCCACATCCCAAGGCAGCAGAAGCCAACTCTGACATTTAGAGAGGAGCAATAAATTTCAGGCAGTTCCAGTTCCATCTGTCCCGGGGGGGAGCTGGCACTGCAGGGGCACAGCTGGGCTGGATTTATGGCCCTCACAGCTGGCTGTTTTCACGTGGGTTAAGCTGCACAGCACAGGGTACAGGCTGCTGGCTGCCTGCAGGGAAAAGTAATGGATGAAATCAAAATGGGTGCACTGTGCACAAGTGTCCTCAGCTCTCAGCCTTCACTGGACAGGGCTCTGAGCAACCTGGTCTGGTTGAAGACGTCCCTGCTCACTGCAGGGGGTTGGACTGAATGACCTTTAAAGGTCTCTTCCAACCCAAACTGTTCTCTGGTTCTATGAAGGTGGAGGGACTAGACTCCTGAGACTTCATCCGTGCTCTGACAGTAATTTGTGTGACCCTGGGTTATCCTGTTGGCATCTTCACCAGGTTTTGATTTCCCCAACTGTGGGGGCTCTGTTTTTTCAAACTGAGAACCACGTGGAAAGCCCCACTGAGCCACTAACACAGCATCTCCTTCTTTCCTAGGCAAGAAGCTAAAGGTCACCCTTGTTTTCAGCCTGCCGCTCGTTTTTCAGGTAAGATGTTTTTAACAACATTTTGAAATCCATCTGCTCTGTGTTGTGGCTAAAGAGAGATCTCAAAAACTCAGAGCAGCCACCCACAGCCCCAGAGGTGTGTGGGGACAGGGCTGCTCACCCCAGGATCCAGCCCTGGGAGGTGGGAGGTGAGAGCAGAGCCCTGCTAGAGAAACACAGACAGGAGGAACAAAACCAAGGAGGGAAAAACAGTGACACAAACGCTGTGATTTTCAAATGGCCATGGCTGTGAGAGTCCCCTGTCAGCCCCAAAACGAGCATTTCCAGGACAGACAAGAGTACCCCATGCTGACAGTAGGGAGCAGCTGGTTCCCTGCAAATCCCTGGTCAAGGTGCCAGGTTCCAACCAAGGGCTGTGCTGAAGAGGGATGTGCCCAAGGAGGAAGAGCCCAGCATCTTCCTCTGCCTGTTCCTGCTCAGAGTCACCCTGACCAGGAAGGAGAACCCCAAGCACGGAGCTGTGCCATGACCTGCTCCCAAACTGGGGCCTGGCCCTGGTGCCTGCAGTCCCAGGCAGCACCAGCCACCCCTCGGCCCTTGGGGCTCCCTGAGGCTCAGGCAGAGCCGAGCAGCCCGTTCTTTTCCCTTTCACTGCTGGGAGGATGTGGTGAAACCAAACCTGCCAAGATGGTGAGCACAGAGATGCTCGTGATAACAGGGGGAGTATCCAGGGGAAACCTTTCATCTCTGTGCGATGGGGAGAAGGTTCTGGAGACTAATAAGTCACAGAAAGCAGGGCACGGATACCACAGGCTCCCTCTGCCCCACAGCTTATGGCAGTGTAGGAAGATGAAACAAGAATAATCAGAACTGAAATCGGGGGCCTGAATGAGACACCGGCACCGCGTCTGCGCCGGCACGGAGCAGCTTCCTGCTGCACTCACTGCATTTCCTCAGCGTCCCACTGCCACCTCTGTTCATTTTTGATTTAGCTGAAGGATGTTTTATTTCTCACATTTGACCCACCAGCCAGCTGTGTACACACAGCTGGAGGTGGGCCCTGGAACACTCTGGAAAGCTGCCACAGGTCTGAGGGTTTTGCAGGTGTTACTCTGGCTGAGTACTAAACATTTCTGGTGGAATTCCCACTTGGAGCCCCCCAAAAAGCCCCAAACCCCCCCACACTTGTGGGAAACGTTTTCAGCCACAAGGCCACGCCAGCTCTGCTTGTGATGTTGGCACGAGCCAGCTCTTGGGAACTCCCTGGGACTCCTCTCCAGGCTCCCTTCCCTGCACGGCCACGCAGGAGCACGGTCCCATCCCGACACTCATCTTTTCTTTCCTGTTGTAGTTCTGTGCCGGGGACAACGTCACCGATGACTACGACTCCAACAGCACCATCGACTACAACCTGTTCGAGACCCTGTGTGAGAAGAAGGAGGTGCGTTCGTTCCGCGCCGCCTTCCTCCCGGCCATGTACAGCCTCATCTGCTTCACGGGGCTGCTGGGCAACGGGCTGGTGATGCTCACCTACATCTACTTCAAGAGGCTGAAGACCATGACGGACATCTACCTGCTGAACCTGGCTCTGGCAGACATCCTCTTCCTGCTGACCCTGCCCTTCTGGGCCACGAGCGCGGCCACGCACTGGCTCTTCGGGGGGTTTGCCTGCAAGGCCGTTTACTGCATCTGCAAAATGAGTTTCTTCAGCGGGATGCTGCTCCTGCTGTCCATCAGCATCGACAGGTACTTCGCCATCGTCCAGGCAGCCTCGGCCCACCGCCTGCGGCCCCGCATGATATTCATCAGCAAGGTGACCTGCGTCATCATCTGGCTCCTGGCCTTCATCCTCTCCATCCCCGAGCTGGTTCACAGCGGTGTGAACAACCTGGAGACCCATCCCCGTTGTTCCATCATCGCTCATGACCTGCAGACCTTCAACACTGGCATCAAAGTGTCGCAAATGGTGTTCGGCTTCTTAATTCCCCTGCTGGTCATGTCTTTCTGCTACCTGGTCATCATCAGAACGTTACTCCAGGCCCGCAACTTTGAGAAGAACAAAGCCATCAAGGTCATCATCGCTGTGGTCATTGTCTTCGTCGTCTTCCAGCTGCCCTACAACGGTGTCATGCTGGCCAAGACCATCTCGGCCTTCAACCAGACCAGCTCGTGTGAGGAGAGCAAGAAGCTGGACGTGGCGGACGACGTGACCTACACCCTGGCGTGCTTCCGATGCTGCCTCAACCCCTTCCTCTACGCCTTCATCGGCGTCAAATTCCGCACCGACCTCTTCAAGCTGCTGAAGGAGCTGGGCTGCCTGAGCCAGGAGCGCCTCTGGCAGCTCACCAGCTGCCGCGAGAGCAAGAGGTTCTCCTTCGCCATGGAGACAGAGACAACCACCACCTTCTCCCCGTGAGCCGAGCCCCAGGCGTGCTGGGGCCGAGCTGGAATGGTTCTGAACACTTCCTCTACTCTGAACTCCCGGCAGAGCAAAGCCTGCCAAACTGCAGGGAAGGCAAGAGGAAAAACCAGGAGCCTCCCCCTGGGGAGAAACTCCAGTAGAATTGTCACTAACAGCAAAGCAAGGGAGAGGTGGTGAGTGTACAGTTTCTCCTGCCGTTTCACCTTTAGTTTAGTCTTTCCCAGTCAAAATCAGAAACGCTCAAAATAGAACATTTTCCCTAAAAGCAACAAATACCCAGAGAAACAGACACTGGTGCAGCAGAAATGTTTGGTTTGGAGCTGAGCTTCCAGGAGCATCACCCTTGCTTTGGGTGTCACTTTTAACAAGACAGCCTGTTGCTCTGCAGTCCTACAGAAATGCCCCTTGCACCGAGTCAGTCCAAGACAAACCAGCACCCACAGCCTTTGCCTCACGCTTGATCCAACACACACCACCAGCTGTGGAGCACCTCAGCACAGGACTCTGCTCTGCCTTCCCCCATCAGAAGCCAGAAACGTCCATAACTAATAACAAATCCATACAAATTACAGCCACAATTTCAATTACTTTGTATAATACTGTGGCCACTCGTAGGTTTGTCGGGAAAAGTACAAATTCCACTTCACTTCTGCCTGTACCCTGTTTCTGTGCTATCACCTGCTGGCTTCAAGAGACAAACAGGAGGGTGGGTTTTCTCCTTCCCCTCCCAACCAACGTGTCCTTCTAGCAGGACTTCAGCTGCCTTTGAGGTCAGATCTGTGTTTCACTCATAAGCTACTGGGACGTGTTTTGCCTCGGTGCTGTCGGCACCAACTAAGACGCCGCTCTCCGGGGTTTGATCTAAACACAAAGGACAGTCATGTGTGGAAAATCCCTGCCAGGGCCACGGCAGCTGAGCAGCAGATTGCCATGGAAAGTCTGTCATGGAAAGTCAGACCTTGGAAGAGGCCGGGCTGTAATTCCAGTTGGCGCTTTCACGGGAAGAGCGAAGATTCCTGCTGACAGATGACCACCCTGGGAAGCGCCGCCGTGGGACAGCTGCACGTCAGGGGGAGCTGCTGCAGGGCCTGTGCAGCTGTTCCAGCCCTTGTCCCGGGGGCTCTGATCCCACAGCTCTCCCACAGCCACTGGAGAGAGCTCTCGGCCAGGAGCCGCTCCCAGGGCTGGCAGGGGAAGCCTGTCCATGTTCCCCTGGACACACAGAACCTTGTGCGGCAAAACACTCACTAAACAGACATTCATCCTCTTTTTCAACACACGGATCCATCGGCAGTGACACAGGGAACTCCGTGGATTGCAGGTTGGAAAGCATTGCCTTAGGTACACGGGGACTAAAATCAGCCTTACAGACCTGCCTGCCACCATAACTAAATCAATTCTTCACAAACCATTTGGATCTGGGGTATGGCATTTTGCCAGGGGCTGGGATTTGGGAAGAAAGGATGTTCTGCTCCCTGTTACCTGTCTGTGCTGAACTGCTGAACTCCTTTTCTTTTACAATGCTCAGGTGACTGCACAGAAGTGCTGCTTCTCTGTCACATGGAGCAGGGGGTGACAGCTGACACCGAACAGTCACTTGTCCTTGGTTTGTTCCTTGTCCTTACTCGAGCAAGACACAGCTCCTGAGAGCTTGGCCAGAGCAAGGGACATGCCCAGCACAGGGGCTTTGCAGTTTTCCTCATCAGTAACAATAAATTCTTAACATATATTCAATATGTAAAGCTGCTTTACACAGACAAAGCTCAGTCTGTTCATGAATGTACCCTGAGAACACACTGCTGCCACGGGACCTTTCATGCAGAATCCATTCACCCTGTTCCAGTGAGGAAACTGCTCCACCAGCACAGGGAGCTGGACTTGTCTCCTGTAGACAAAAGCCATTCCCCTCCTGCAAATGGAGAGGTCTCCAGGTCTTTATGGGCCACAGGACAACACGCAGCTGCTTCCATAAAAGAGATCCAAGGGCAACATGTGGGACAGCTGGTGCCTCAGTGAGGCAGTGGCAATGCCAGTGAGCAGCTTTCCTTGTTTAAATTTAATGGACAGAACAAATTGGCATCTGATTTAGATGAGTCATGTTAACATCGGCCTAAGATCCCAACTCAAGGTTCCCCACTGATGTCTGAAAACTGACTGTATTTTGCTATTTGTAAAAAAATAAATTATAATGATTTAAATAAAATATCTTTAGTTTTCCATTGCATTTTCCCCATCCTTGTACAGTCCTTGTCACCTCCTTTTTGTCCTGTCAGGAGCTGTTTGATCAGCTCAGCCTTGTACCAGCACTGCCCTGCAGGAAAGGAAACATGTAAAATAAACTAAGTAGAAATAAGCTGGTTTACTCCATCTGCTGATGGATTATACTGGAAACAAGTCACCAGCAGGTTAAGGAGTCTTTATTTTAACTATTAACCCACCTGCCTTAACGCTGGATATATGTGATGGCTGCTCACCAATGATTAAGTGAAAAGCCTTTGTGCTGTAGCACTTTATTGTTCACTTTTAAATTAAAATTCAGCAGTAAAACACAGTGTTACTGTGGGAATTGCTCACAGGGAGAGGCAGCGACCACAGCTCTGGGGGGATGCAACCCCCCACAGCCAGAGTGAGAGTAGGAACTGCGACTAAAACAGGCCAGTGTGGCTCCATCAACGTGCACACAACGTTCCTTCCCGACCCACTTGTGCCTCAAGGCACTCAGGGATGACCCACATCCTTTATAGAGAAAGTGTCTTGTGAATTGCAACCACAGGGTCGAAGAGGAAGGACCTCAGAGAACAGGAGCAGACACGAATCCTGGCAGGTGAGTGCCAGGGCTGAGGCCCATTTCTGCTTTCACTGAGCGACAACAACTCACAGTTTCTCCTGAAAGAGAAAGCACGAGGTGAGTTTCAGCATCTGGCCCAGAGGTTCAAGAAGAAAAGGGCCACAGGTTTGCCATAAACTACATAAAAGTAGGAGAGACAGCAGCCACCCAGTCAGTTGTGTGAAGTCTGGGCGGTTCCTGTGGTCCCTTTTCCACATTATTGGGGGAAATATTCATCACTCAGAAGCCCTGGACTCCTCATTGCTCTGGGTAAGCGTTGCTGCTGGACATTTCTCCTTCCCTGACAGTTCTTTATCTGCGCACGTGGATGTTTTTAAATTATGGCTTGAAAGCCCTTGGTGCCAAATGGATCTGGGCTGGGTGGGAGGTAAACTGAAGAGGAGGTGAACTGGGGGAGTTGGCAGTTGCTCCCACCCATCCCAGAGCAGGCACTGCTGTGTCCCCCTCCCTCCTTGTGCTGTCCCAGGTGCTGCTCCCCATCATTTACTGCTGAATGACCTGATTGATGGCAAAGGGAAGGGGAAAGTTCTCCAGGCAGGGCTGTGGTTTCTGATGTGCCTCCTGGGCAGCTGCGGGAGGGAAGTCCTTGTCACCCTAAGAAAGAATGAGCTGGAGATGAGTGAGGCAAACAAACCCTAAAAATACTGCCCATGGGTGATGAGGAAGGGTGGTGGCAGGGCTGCAGCATCAGAATAGCTGAGAGGGGGCCATGGCTTCCCCCCCACTGCTTCTTTTATAGGGAAAAATAACCCCCACTCCTGTTCTGGGGTGGAGATATCACACCTCAGGGGAGAACTTCTTGTACAGCTGTCCTCCCCAGCTTGCAGAGCTGCCTCCCCTAGAGGGGACAGTGGTGGGGGGGTTCTGTCCATCCCAGTGCCACTGTAAGATGGATCTGGGGAAAGTGAAGGCAGCTGAGATCTCACCTGCCCCTTGTTTGTGTCATCATAAGCAGCTTCATGAGCTCAAAGCAAGCAAATCAAAGGGTCTGACCAGGACTTCTTATGGATTAGAAGGTGGCAGGGTCAGCTCAGAGCCAGCCAATGGCAAGAACACACAGTCAGGTTATAAGGAAAAATAACTAGAAATAACAGCATCGTGCTGCATTTAATGACAGCAGCACAATCCACTCCTAGTCCACCTTACAGCCCATCCTGCTCCTTCCCCAAGCACTAAAACAAGGTAAAATGTCCCTTTGCAGAGCACTGACCTGGCTCTGTGCTCACACCACGTGTGGGAGCCCTCCCGGCCTCTCACGAAAGGAAACACGATTTCACATGCTCGAGTTTAGTGGAAATCGCCACTTTTCCAGCCCAGCTCTGGCAGCTGCTGACCTGCCTTCACCCAGAGCCATTCCTCACGTTGACTGAGACCCCAGCTCTGCACGGCTGAGTGTTACCCAAGCAAAGGAGTCGAATCTCTGTATTAAACCACCACCTGTCGCTGCCACAGCTTGTTACAAAAACCTCGTTCAGGTCTGAGCAGGTAGGGAGCCTTTGGGCTCACCTGCTCCACGTGCAGGGCGGCTGCAGAGCCACCCCAGGCACGAGCTCTGTCACTGCTGAGCCCGTGCAGCTCCTCCGTGTGTGCGCAGGAACCGAAACTTCCCTTCCTGCTGCTTTGTTTTTAATTCAATTGTCTAAAATAAGATAACGAGCAGAGAGTTACTTTCCTCTCTGTGCTGCTGAGAGCCCAGCACAAAACTAATTGTTGGGTGATTTGGGGCTCTACTGGGAAACCTGTGTGAATGCAGAATAATTCTGCAGGAGAATCATCCTGCAGGGGAGGAAAAGGCCAAGTGTTCCCAGTGGAATGGACAAAAAGGCCTTCCAGGATTTGGAGTCTGCCCGTGCTGCCCTGTACCAAAATCAGACCTTCTCCCACTGATTTCCAGCTCCTGCATCCTGCAGGTTTTATCCACGGCTTTGTGCCTTCTCCTGAGAGAATCTCCCATCTCCACGTGAAGCTCAGTGAGCAGACACACGTGTCCAGGTGTGCACACGTGTCCAGGTGTGCACACATGTCCCAGCAGCCCTGGTTTCATACTCTGGGGCTACAACAGCAGAATCCAACCCTGCCGGGGCAAAACCCAACCGCCAGAGCTGCACAAATAGAAACTCATGTTTTCAGGGGAGAGTTGACTGATTCCCTGGGAGATAACATGTTTTTTTTCTAAGTTTTGGCCACACCAAGCAGTGAGAATGAGCCTCAGCCCCTGTGCCAGGGCGGGGAGGGGGAAAGGAAAAACAAAGCTCTTTGTGGATGACTAACCCAGGCAGCACCATCGCTCAGCTCCGCGGGCGTTGCACAAGCCCCTTTGAAGAGCTTCACACCTTCACAGGTGGGTCCTGGTGGGTCACAGGGATCAGCCCACAAGGCTCCTGCTCAAACTTCACCCCCCCACCTCGTGCAGAAGGTGGGAGCCGTGGAGCTGGACCCCCAGAGATGTGGCTTCCCCCAGACTTCGGGGGATTGCAGCAGAGCTGGAAAGGCACCAGATCCGTGCAAGACTCATCCAGCTGTGTTGCCAGCAGCCCCTGACGGGCCTCCACACCTCTCCCCTCACGTGCCAGCGCTGCCTGCGCAGCCCAAACAGCCGGAGGCGTGAGGCTGTTTTGGAGCTGCACAGAACAACCAACAGAAAGGTCTCCCCAGCACCACAAACAAGCCCTGAAAGGCTGCCAGAGCCTCCTGCCTCCCCTGGGCAGCCTCTTCAGGGCACTGCACGGGCTGTGGCCGTTGGACGTGCCAGAGAAGGTCACCATGGAACCACAGAGTGGTTTGGCTTGGAAGGGACCTCAGGATGGGGGAGCACCCCCAGGGCCACTCGGGCACAGACACGATGCCCCAGTGAGAGATCAGCTCTGCAGAAGACCTGCTTCCCCCAGGGGGGCTCCTGGTACCTGCCCACCCCAGGGACCTGCTCCTGAGCTCTGGCAGGGGAATGAACCCCCTTCTTTAACATCAGCAATGCAAAAGGAGCCTTTCGGGTGATCCGCAATCCACGGTCACTGTCCCCTTTTGGCTGTGGCCATCCCAGCCCTGGTAACCAGCAGAGACAGAGCTGGGCTTTTTCAGGAGAGCAGGGATGTGATCTCATCCATGTCCTTCCCTCAGAGCCATTCTCCTCTCCTCTCACCTTCGGTCACAAGTTCCCTCCTCTTGGGAGAGGGATCCCAAGCAAACCCCTCATCTCTCCACAGGTAACCAGGACCCCGCAGTGCTTTCCTTGAGAGCTGCTGACACCATGTGGGAACGGCTGGGAAGTGATCCACCAGACACTCCACCTGCCCTCCAAGCCAGGACTCCGGCAAAAACTTGGGAAAACTTACCCCTGAAGTAAAGGTGTGGGTTCAAATTCTATCAGTGCAATCACAATTAATCCCTCCATGAGCAATCAGGCCAAATGGTACAGTTGTTTTACTTTGGTTTAATTTAAATCTACTGGAAGTGATTTGAAAATTGCTTTGATTCACTTGATTTTTCCCTCTGGATCAGTCCATGCCTTTTCCATGTGATTCCAATAATCCATTCTCAGTGCTAAACTTCATCGTGCTTCTTACATCTTCCCATAAAAATTACATCCCCCACGGATCATCTTCCACTGGCTTCATGCCCAGAATACCTAGAGAACTCTGAAAAAATGTAAATGGCCTTTTCCAGGCACCTCCTGCCACGTGGGACCCTGTGGGAAACTCCGGTGCAGCTGCTCTGGAAAAATCCCAGCCAGTAAAATGGGATTCGTCAGGCAGCAGAAGATGCTTTTTTTTTCAAGCAAATTTTTTTACAAACACACATTTTTCCTCGCGGGGCCTCATCGTGCTTTTCAACCCTTCTCTCACCCCGGCAGAGCTGGTGGCTTCAGCTTCCCAACCTGAGCTGAGGAAGGTGCTGTTATCACAGCCCAGGCCTCGCTGGGTTGATGACTCAAAGAAGTGTCACCGATGTGCAGGTGGGGACGAACGTTACAGAGGTGTGAATTTTGCACCCTGGGGAAGCCACAGGTGGCAGAGGTTGGGACAGAAACTCTCACAGCAGATGGGCCCCCGAGGCTGCCAGAGCTCAAGGAGTGTTTGGACAATGCTCTCAGCCACAGGGTGGGATTCTGGGGTGCCCTGTGCAGATCCAGAAGTTGGACTCGATCCTTGGGGACACTTCCAGCTCAAGATACTCCATGATTCTGTATTTGTCAGAAAAGAAGCACATGAAAACTTACAGAATTTAGTGCAGATGTGTTTATTTGTGGCACTTTTTCGGGGGGGGGAGGGTGGCCAAACCCCTCAGACACTCTCTTTGCACCTCTGTGCTCCTCCCGGTTTAACTCCCCCTAACTCACCCCCAAACCTGCTCTCTGCAAAATGAAACCTCCCTCGCTCCACGCGGGTTTATCTGCTCGGGTTTTGCCTCTTTCCTCTAGTTTGCATAGTTAAAAAAAGTCCTTTTTTGTGGCTTCTGCAGAAGACAAACGAACAAAAACAACCCAACTCGCCCCACCTATGCCACTGGCTTTTACCTGCGAGGGCCAGAGCCCACAGCCCACCCCCCCAAACCGTATGGAAGTAAACACTCGGTGACATCAAATCTGTTACCAAGGAGAGGCTTCCCACGCCCCCGTGCCAAAACACTTTGGTATTTTGCTCCCCGAGATGCTGCCCACACGTCTCCCCCGCGCGCCACAGCACCGGGCTCGGAACTCACGCACTGTTCCCGTTCTGGCCTTGAGGTGCTTCACTGGACGTTTCCCAAAGAGCACGGAAAACCGGGACACGCGCGCGAGGGGCAGGGAATTCCTGCTGTTTTCTAAGGAACACCCAGGCAGACCCTGAGAAATCAGGGACAGGATCATAGAATCATAGAAACAGCTGGGTTGGAAGGGACCTCTGATATCACCAAGTCCAACCCTTGATCTGCAACCAGTGTGGTTACCAGACCATGGCACTGATGCCACATCCAGTCTCATCTTAAAAACCTCCAGGGGCGGAGAATCCACCCCTTCCCTGGGCAGCCCATTCCAACGCCTGATTACCCTTTCCGTAAAGAATTCCTTCCTAATATCCAACCTAAGTGAGGAGCGGCCTTTGCCGCCCCCGGGTGGGACGGTGCGCCCGGGAGCAGCCGGAGGTGACGGTGACACGGGGGGCGGGCCCCGGCCGGGCGGTCACGTGTCCTCACCTGTGCTCACCTGGTCACGTGTCCTCACCTGTGCTCACCTGGGCGCGCGCGCGGTCACGTGTCCGACCGCCCCCCCCCCCCGCCCAGCTCCGCGGCGCCCCCTGGCGGCCCCGCGGGCCCGGCGCGGCTCCCGCCGCCGCTGGAGGGACCCGGAGACCGGCGGATCCTCCGCATCCATCGGGATGCGGCCCGGAGAGCCTACCCCGTCCCTGCGAGTGTCCCAGGCCACGCTGGACGGGGCGTGGAGCAGCCTGGGCTAGTGCAAAGTCCCTGCCTAAAGCTCCTTCCTTTCCACCCAAACCAGTCCGCGATTCCATGAACCCGACCCACCGACGCAGGACAGTGCTGCCAGCAGTGAAGCTGCAGCAGGATGCAGGAGCTGCAGCTGCCGCCGGGATCAAGCCCTGATTAACCTTTTACGTGCTTTCTTCTCTGTATTACTTCCCAAAAAAGTTTCTGGATCTATCTGGGAGCTCCAGGCTGTGTCACTCTGGGGTGAGCAGAGCAGTTGGTGCCCTTCAGTATTTTTCTTAAGGGTCTAAAAGCTCAGTTTGGTGCTCGGATGTCCTCATGGCTCCCAAGCAGACACTGTTTCCACCTCTCACCACTGCCACAGGGAGCAGGGAATGCCCAGGAAATCCACACAGAACATTCTTGGCAGCAATCGGCAGCTTCTCCTTCAAACACACCCTTTACCAGGAAATCCTGGTGCCCTGTGTCCTGTCAGTGGCCACCGAGCACAGTTCCCATTCCTGCAAACCAGGAACGACACAGAGGGAAAGCCCAGCTGGAAACCAGGAGGGGGAAAGGAGGGTTTTGTTGCTGTGGGACCTCCTGAGGGTCTCAGGGCCCTTTGGAAATGGGAGCCAAGCTCCCAGTGTGCATTACAGAGGGAGAGAAGTAAGTCCGAGGTGATGCTGAGATGTGAGCAGAGCCCGGAGCGGGGCAGCTGTTTCCAATGTCACGAGCTCGTTCCCAGCCCCGTTTTGCTGGCACAGCCCGTGGCACTGGAATTCGCAGGGACGGAAGAAGCGGCACTGCAGCACTCGGGTATGGAAATGAGCCGATAAATAGAGCATGACCCGCCCGCGGAGAGCGGGAAGGGCACTGCGGTGCGGAGCGGTCGGTCCCTGGGAGCTGATCCCTTCCTGGGAGCTGATCCCTTCCTCGTGCCGCGGCTGCCGAGCTGGAACACCGTGGGTGATCCCCGGGGAGGGGCAGAGTGGGGACAAGTGTTAATTCACAAACATGCAAGGAAACAACAAAATCCAGGGGCAAACGGTCCTGGTTTTGTAAATACTGAGCAGCTCTTTGGGGTTTGTGTCCTGTTTTCCCACGGTACGTTTTTGTCATGAGAAAAGCACTGGAAATTCCTAACGGCAAAACAAAAATGAATGAGGCTTCTGTGTCACCCCTGGCCCTAGGGCAGGCCCAGCCCTGTGTCCAGGATCCAGCCCCAGCAGTGTCTCACCCAAGAGCTCCTCCGCAGAGGAAGATGCCAGTGTCACCTGGCAGAAATGGGATGCTGGCAAGGCAGAGCCCCAAAATCCTCCAGAGTGGTGCCCCTGACCCCAGGTTTCCCAACCCACCTGCCTCTGTGCTTTGCCTGGAGCTGCAGATCTTCCTCTGCTCTGATCCATTGGAGCTGTGACCCCCCAGGGATGTCTGAGAGTGACAGCCACGACAGCCCTGGAAGTGCAAGTGAGCTGTTTGCTGCTTTTCTCCCTTTCAGGACCCTCTGGGAAGATCCTCACAGATCCATTAAAGTCCATTAGCAGCTTCCTCTCCTTTGTCTGGCACTGTTAGTGGGTCTGGTGAAAGGTGTCATCGTGGTGGTCCCTGGAGCTCAGGGAGAGGGGACAGCACAGCCCAGCAGCCCCTGGATCTGCCCTGGCTCCAGGCAGGAAAAGGAACCGTGGGGGCCTCCACTCCTTCCTTTTCCTGCAGACTTGGACAATAACAGGGGCGAGGTTGGGAAGAGAAGGAGCAGTGGGTTCCCCACATCAAAACCAAGAATTTTTTAACAGAGGGGCATCTGACAGGCGTTTGCTCGACCTGCAGGGGAGTCTCAAGGCTTTGCTGTGAGCTGTCCCTGCTATCAGGTTATTATGGCTTATTATTCTGGGTTTACTGGGATAAAGTGGGCAAGGATGGTGAGATAAGTGGGGATCATTCGGTTGCTGGAGGGCTGCCAGGAGCTGTGAGCGGGACAGGGAGGTGCTGAGGGTGCAGCTCCCTCTCTGCAGGGCCAGGCACAAGCACGTTTCCATCTTCCAGAGGCTCAGCCCCACTGAAACTTGCAGCAGCCTTGGAGGGACTGAGGATCAAGCACTCTCCCAGCAGCTGTTCCCAGATTTTCCCCTGCCATCGCCGTCAGAGAAGCGTTTGCATCTCTGAGCAAAGCCCGGAAAGGAAGAATCCCAGGACCGTGTGGGACAGGAATGGGAGAGCTTTGGCCGGGACAAAGAGCCGCCCCTTTGCCTCTTTCCCGGGGATTTGGCCCAGCCTGGAGCCCATGGGGAGGGATCAAGGGCACTGCGGGCCGGGCTGAGGGCAAAGAACACGCCGAACCCTTGGCCCCGCGCTGCGGGTGTGAACAGCCTCCCATAAATACCAAAGGCTTCAGCGTGACAAGTGTCAGCAGCTGTGAATCAGCCCTTGGCAATGCCTGCAGTCACCAGCCATGCTCCCATTGTCCCGGGATTCCCTGGAATGTGAGCCCACCCCGGCAGTCCCACCCCTTCCCTGGGCTGCAGGCACGGGCAAACAGCACCCTGTGATTCCCGGTGTGGGGATGCCCGGGCTACAGGGATCCGAGGGAAAATGCCACTTCCCAGGAAGCACTGGAGCACTTTGTGCATGGCCAGTGTGGGGTTCAGTGTGGAAAACGGTTTCTGAGAGCACATGCCAGCTCTTCTGCCAGGGAAAATCTGGGAACAGCTGCTGGGAGAGTGCTTGATCCTCAGTCCCTCCAAGCTGCTGCAGATTTCAGTGGGGCTGAGCTGCTGGAAGATAGAAACATGCATGTGCCTGGCCCTGCAGAGAGGGAGCTGCACCCTCAGTACCTCCCTGTCCCACTCACAGCCCCTGGCAGCCCTCCAGCACCGAATGATCCCCACCTATCTCACCATCCTTGCCCACTTTATCCCAGTAAGCCCAGAATAATCAGCCTATTCTTCTCCAGCCCTTTGTTGCTGCACCCATCCGGGGGCCCTCAATGCACCTTTCCCCTTCCTGCACCGTCCCTGCTCAGTTCCTCCTCACCCCTGCTATTGGCAGTTGGAGCTGCAATTAACTCCTGGCTGTGCCCAGAATCCTCTCCCTTCCCTTCCCTTCCCTCCTCACAGGGTTTACCGGTTTTTCCGTTGCACAAATACGGGAGCAATTCCCGTGGATTGCCAATCCCTATCAGTGCTGGCGTGGGGCACCTGGGCAAGAGCAAACAGAGCTGACTGTGGAGGGGAAAAGCGAGTGTGGAAAGCAATTGTTCTCCTTGGGTTCACCTTGATAACAGGGACGCCAGCTCCAAGACAAAAGCTGTTTCACGTTTCCGTGCCCTGGGGTTGCAGGAGCCTCATTCCTGGAAAAGGGAAAATGGGTGGTATTAGTTCAAAATGCAGCTCTGAGGTGGGAAGAGCTGGGTTTCATTCACTTTTCTTCTTCCACCTACCACGAAACCTCAGGCAACTCTCCTACCCTGGAGATGAGAACTTTTCCAGGATTATTTGCTTGGAAGCTGTCAGCAGCTATAGCTCAGAGGTTAATGCCTCTCCTCTCGCTGTGCTGTCAGTGTGTGCAGAAATGTGTCTGCTGAGAGGGCACTGGAGCGCAAACACGGACAGGTGTGATCCCTCCATCCCAGCTCCATCACCGCCTGCATCCCTGGGCTGTGGGCCCAGCTGCCAGCAGGATTTAGGGGCCTCTTTACAGCAGGAACAGGGGGAAGAGCCCAACCTTGCACTGGTGGGAAACAAACCCCTGAGGATCTTGCTCTGCGGAGGAGAAGCCTCTGTGTCTTTGGGCACACACAAACACAAACACCTCCAGGATTTCTCCTGCAGGATTTCTCCTCCAAGAGGGCCCCCCCCTCACCGAGGTGCCCCGGAGGCTTCTCCCAGCACACAGCTCCCCTGGGGTAGTCAGCAGCCAGTGAGAGTTTGAACCAGATTATGGATTTAATGCTGAAACTTCTGCTGGTTTCTGGGAAGAGCGAATCCTGCTGCCAGGCAGCTCAGCCTGGGAGTGACCAGGACAAGCTCTTCTGGAAATCCTTGGGATTTTGGACTGAGTTACTGGAATGGCTCCAAGTGTGGGTTTTGTCAGGCAGCATCTCCACAGCCCTGTATGGAAGGAAATGCCTGCTGATCCATGGCTAACATGCTCCTTGGAGGTGTGCAAGGTGTTCTGGATCTGGCTGGCTGGGAACAGAGCCTGAGGCAGTGCCTGGCACCAATGAACAGAGAAACAGATTCCCAGAGGCTCAGCTGTAGCAGCAGGAGAAGAGGGAGCACAGCTGCTCCCCTGGAAACACTGTGTTACACTCCCACGCCTGGGAATGGGTAGATGGGCCTGTGCCTTCACACCATCCTGTCCTGGTGCAGTTGGTGAGGGCTCTGGCACAGGCACTGGGAAGATCCTCTGGTTCCTGAGAACCCCAGTTGGCAGAGCCCCCTCAAACAACCCAGGGAGGGCTCCCGGGGCTCTGCTGGCAGAAGTGGCTCCGGGGCCAGCACGGTCTGTGATGACTCTGCAAGGTGATGGTGTCACTTGGCACAGGCTGAAATATGTCTGTGGTGGGGAGCCAGGCAGCTCCATGAATCATTCAGTGCCTTACATCCGTGTAAGGATGGTTCATGGCTGGATCTGGGGCGGATCCTGGAAGCATATTTCCAAGGAAAGTTTTGGACAATGACGTCCCAGCTTCTGACGGTGGATGATGCCACGTGGGACAACCTGTGCTGCCCTCTCCTGCCCTGTCACAGCAATCTGGAGGCAGGTATTCCCCAAGTGAGGTTTCCTCACTGGAAATGATCCGTAGAAAGCTGCCTCAGGGAAAGGGTTTGCTGCTAAGGAAAGAAGAATCCAGTCTCTAATTCTTTGTAGTTCTGAGAGCAAAATGCACCTGCAGATGGAGGTTGTGGAGACTCCTTTGCTGTCTTTAAAGCCCCCAGTCTCTGGAAAACACTCCAGAGACATCCAAGATGTGCATCCTGGGGGATGGTGGCTCAGGAGAGTTATGTGCAGCAGCAGCAGCACCCTCGGTGTCCCCTGGGGCCAGGAGCCTCCAGGTGCCAGTGTTCTTTTGGGCTCATTGGCACATCATCAACTACCAGTGTCACCCAGCACTGCCCAAAAAAGGGCTTTTCTTAGGGCTCCACCTGCACAGCCAGGTAATTCCTTGCAGGAGGCAGGAACCACCTGGTGCTGCCACCTCAGCTCTGCCCATCCAGGGCAGCAGTGGGGCCTCATCCTGTGCTGTTGACGTCAGTGGTTTTCCCCTCACAGCACCCGGCGTGTGCAGGCAGAGACCTGGAGCTGTGTGAGCCCAGCCCATGCCTCTGGCACGTCCTGAGCCATCTCTGCTTTTCGATTCCCTCCTGCAGAGACACAGCTGCTGGCTCAGTGCACCCCGGGCATCCCCCAGGGCAGGGAGCTGCTCCTTTCCCTGGCTCCTGGCCGGCTCTGACTGTCACCGGTGCTCCCAGCCACGGTGTGACTTCCCTGGAGCCTCGCACTTTCAGTCTGAGAAAACCTTCACTTCGAGGTCTAGAAAACAAAAGGTCCTTTTTCAGTGAGAGGAGGCTGATTAACATCCCCTCGGGGGAGCCAAAGGGCCTCCTCACCCTTCTGAGTAAATATGTTTTGTTGTTCCATGGAAAGGGGTGACTCACCTGGCGAGGCTTTCGAAGCAGTGAGGTCCCTGAAGCAGTGAGGTCCCTGCACGTGGCTGTTACAGGAGCCCCACAGTCACGGGGCTCGGGGTGGTGTGAGGGACTGGCCCTGCCCTGTCATCAGCCCGTCCTCCCCAGCACTGGGCAGCTCAGCCCCTCCAGAGCAGAACACCCCGGGCTCAGCTGGACACTGTGCTGGACACTGTGCCCACCTGCTCCAGCCAAAGGGAAGGGCTGCTCTGGCTCAGCGTGTCTCTGGGGGTGTCTTGGGGTGCTTGGAGGTGGCAGCAGGACCCAGTTCCAGACCTCAGTGGGTGTTAAGGGTTCTCTCCCCCACCCGGTGCCGCTGGTCAGGAACCCCTCAGAGGGTTCCCCGGGAGCTGCCCAGACCTACTCTGCTTGTACCAGCTGTGCCATCGATCCAGGGAAGGCCACAGCCCTCTGTGGCTTTTTCAGGCAGGTCTTGCAGCACTTCAATGTTTTCTGCATTTTCAAATGCCCCAGAGGAGAGGACAGCTGGAGGAGTGAGGGAGAGGAGGGGTGAAGGTAGCAGTGACCTGCTTCCTGACCAGAGTCACTGCTTGATCAACTCCCCATATCACTTCTGAAGCACTGGACATGGTGTCACTTCACTTCTCCCGGCTCAGACTTCTGGAAGGTTTTCCAGAGCCAGGCAAGAGGGAGGCAGTGTCAGTGGCAATGCAGGACACAGGGCAGAGCAGCTGCTGGAGCCAACTCACACGTTTTATTTGTTCTTTTTTTAGCTGTCAGGTTAATATTTTGTCCTTTATGAGCACGTCCTGGGTAGGGCCATGCCTGGAGGAATCTGCTCTGCACAGACAGGTCGGGTTTAGCCAAGAAAAGAAGAGGCAGAGGAGGTCACAGAGGATTCTGTCACAGATGCTGCTGAGGGGAGTTCCCAAGGTAAAAGAGGACCTGGAGGATTGTCCCTTGTTCCAGCCTTTCTGCATGGCCCCAACATTTCAGCCCAAGGCCTCCCACCCTGCTCCCCATCCTGCAGCC
The DNA here is from genome assembly GCF_009829145.1 of Chiroxiphia lanceolata. Lineage (NCBI taxonomy): Eukaryota > Metazoa > Chordata > Aves > Passeriformes > Pipridae > Chiroxiphia > Chiroxiphia lanceolata. Next base: position 4,306,091 of record NC_045662.1, read on the forward strand.
CCCAGAGCCATTCCATGGATCCCCTCCCTTTACACAAGAACCAAACCCTCAGTTCCAGGCAGAGGTGACAAAGAGAGGGATGTTTCATCCTCTTCTCCTCGTTTGCACAGGTGCATTCCAGGGAAGCCTTCCCGAGTCTTATTCATAACCAATGTTTGTTCCTCTGCAAATTCTCTTTTATGTTGGGTCCCTCATCGGTGTCTGTGTGTTTATTTTGTTCCAATCCCAGAAACAAGGAACCACACATCTACAAACCCTGTGGGAGTGACTCTGTTGCTCTCCCCCTCTCTTGTTCTTCCTCCAGCCTCTCCTGGGGCCACTCTGGTTTTCCTTGGCCATCTGCAGCTGCAACCAGAGCGCTCTCCCCCAGTCAGTCTCAGACTCCTGATTTCCCTCAGCTTTCTCCTGGGCACAAAAAAGTGGTATTTACTGGCTGCTGACCATCCATCCCATCCCACCCTATCCCACCTTGGAGGAGCCATGTTACCACAATCTTGCCCACCTGCACAACTACACAACCATTTATAAGGTTTAGGGATATGCTGTTTGCTAATAATGTTTAGGGCCTTCAGGGTGGGAAAATCCAGGATGACGCAGAGGCTTGTTCCTGGTGGGATTTCTCACTGCAGGGTAAGTTCACCTGCACAGGTGACTGGTTCTCACAGGCAGTGCTGCTTCAGTCCAAAACATCTGCAGCAAATGCAGTATAACCCAGGTTCTGACTGGGATAACAGAGCCCTGATGCAAGATTTTTACTCCTGTGACACCGGTGGTGAGTGATCCACAGGGGCAGGGCAGAACACCCCTCTGCATGGACAACCCTCCATGCATCCCATTAATTTTTCCTGTTCAACTTCCATGGATATGGAGAGCATGAAGAAGATGTAACAGCCTGGCCAAGGAGCCACTGAGCCTCTTGGCCTCGCTGCAAAACCAGAAATGTCAAAGCCAGAGGTGGATGGATGGTGGGGGTTTTTCTGAGGGCTCTTGCAATATCTCTGTTTGCCTCAGTGCTGGGGAGGAGTTTGACAGCCCTGCTACAAACAAGCCATTTTCCACAGACACCGCTCCCCCAGGCATCTCCTCACGCCTTGCACAATGCAGACAGGACAGCAGGCAGAGAAGACAGGAAAGCAACATTAGAGCAGCACAGGAATTGCAATTTGGCTTCCTAAGTGCCAATAGCAGTAACAACCCTCTGCCCTAACAGAGAATTGCATCACTCCTGGACACACAGGCCTCTTCAGCCTGGGGCCAACACAGGATGTGAACACACAGCAAACAGCTTTGCACTGATTTCTGGGCTGCTGAGCATGTAAATGTCAGAGGAAGTTGATGCTGGAAGGTGACAGTGGAAGGTGACAGTGGAAGGTGTCAGTGCAGTGGGAGCACCTCCCTTTGGGGAGGCCACCCCAGCTCCACAGGCAGGTCCCATCCAATCCCACCTCTGTGAACCCAGTGCTGGCTGGTCAGGGCAGTGGGACGGGGAGGGCCCAGCACAGGGTCACTTTGGGGTGGTTTTTCCAAACAAGGTGCTTAGCCTTGAACACATTTTATCCTGCTGGGTTTCCACGGGCCATGAACCCTCCAGAACAGAGTTGAAGGCTGGGTGTTCTCAGAGTTGGCTGCAAACAACGGGACCAGAGTGTGGAGACACCTCATTCTGCTGCCAGAACCTTCCTCTCCCCACATCCCTGGTGCTTCCCCATCCTCTACAACTGCCTGAGCACCCCAGGAGAGAGAAGATGCTCAGCTCGAGGGACCCAATACAGGTCATGGTTCCCCAGCATTACTCCCCCTCTGCTCCCTCAGCTGCACTCAGGCCCCTGTGATGTGTGTGTGATACTGAACGTCCTCCAGGTTAGAAATTCCCTCTGTCAAGGACCTCATCCAGGTGAGTTTTACCAGCCAGGAAAAGGAAAGCTGCCGGGAAATCACTCCCACTGCAATCCCAGGGCCATCACAGATGGAAAGGGGCTGTGCTGGCAGTGTCACACTGTTTACCCAGGAATGTAAGGACAGGAAAAAACAATGGCTGATAGTAAATGAAACACTGGAAAGATTGTAAAGTGAGATGAAGGAATTTAAGGGCAGGGAGTTTATATGGCCTATTTCCTGATAAAATCAAGCACTTTAAAGGGTCCCTTCATGGTGTGGCAACACTGCAGTGAGCCCAAGGCACTTATGGGCAGAATAGGCAGTTTCCTTGAAAAAGGGTATTTCAGAGACATGGTTTAAAAGGTTGCTACAGAGCTCTGTGCCCACTGAAACTGGAAGAAACCCTTGAGCCAAGATGTGCAACAATCCAGAAGGATGCTTGGGGGTTATTTATTATCCCCCATTCCCAACCAGGGAATGCTGAGTGCAGCAGTCAGACCTGGACACTGCAAACATGTGTTAGAGACATGGTTGCCTTTAAATACATTTTCCAATCTTCTCCCTGTAACACAACCAGGGATAACACCCCAGTGCTGATGGTGAGGGCAGACAGGTGACAGATGCCCTTTAACCAGACAGAAGATAAAATTTCTTTCCCTTTGGTCCAGTTTCCCTCCATAAAGCAACACCTTTGCCACGAGGCAGTGACACAGGACAGGCTGTCACCTCTTCCACTGCTCCTCCCAACAACAACAGGCCTGTGGGAGCAGGTGGTACCTCTGGAAAGGAGAAGGAAGAACCACGACTCCGATGCTGCAGCTGGAGAGGAGCCTGTGCTTGTTGTCCCCTCTTCGTTCATTGTCACAGCCGACAGCCAAGGTTTGGGGAGACTGCAGCACAGTCCCCCGCAGTTCTCTCCCCACAGGCAGTGCCGTGGCTGAGGGCTGGGAGGGGGCTGCTGCTGGCCTAGGGGGTTGCAGGGGCAGAGGACAATCCTTGGCAGCTGCAGCACCAACTCCCCACCTTCCCCGAGCAGCGTTACCTTGCTCTGCTCCGCCTGAAAGCCGTGCCCTGGCTGGCAGCTCTGCCCGGAGCCCTCCCGTGCCAGGGCTTCCAAGGCACCCTGGCCCCTCGCCAGCCCCGCGCTGCTCCGGGGTCTATCCCAAACTCGGCGTCTGGGTCTTCCCTTTCCCTCTTGCAACACACCTGGCCTGAGCGGGGCTGCGCCCTGTGGGGCACGGAGGGGCGGTGAAGCTCAGCCCAGGTGGGAGGGACTGGGCTCCCGTTAAATCCCAGCTCCCAGAGGGCCCGGTCCTTGCACAGACCCACCCTTGTGGTTTATGAGCTCAAGGTGCTGGCGGAGGTGTTGTGGCAGAGCCGTGCACAGGAGTGGGGACGAGCTGCTGCAGCCCAGGTACCTCAGAGTGCTGACTCCAGGGCCATCTCTGCCTTTGCCATGCCTCTTCCAAGTCCTTTTTTTCCCTTCAGTTCTCATGCTAATGCTGCAGTTCCTATATCAGTTCCTCCCTTCCATCACTCCTCTTGCTGCTGCTTTGCATTTAGCTGGGGATTATTGCTGTGCCTTGGGAGGAATCTGCTGCAGGGATCTCAAAGAAGCCAAGACATGGTTGTTCCTGCACGAGCAGCGCTGCCAGCGGGCAGAGACCGAGCAGATTCGGGGTGGGGAAGTGCTGAAAGGAATGGTTGGGATTATGCTCGTTGCTCCAGCTAAGCTTTTGGGGTTTTCTCAGTAGTCTCTGGGGTTTATGACATTAGCATTTACCTCTCTTACTCACCCTTTTGAAGCATATTTCAGGTTTCCAGTGGTGTTCGTTGTCTGTTGCGTGTTTCCTTCACTGCCTCCAGTGGGCTCAGCTGGGGGGACACAACTGGGATCGGGTGTTGGTGCACGTCCCAGTGCCCATTCCAGCACCTCCTGCCTGCCCATGGGAGGCTGGGGTGTGGAAAGTGTGCAAACTTCAAGGCCATAAAAGTGCCACGTGGGAGCAGACGTGCGAGTGGCTGAGGCAGAGGTTGGTGCGGGGCCGTGTGAGTTACTCGGGGTGTTGTGGTACCACAGACAGTCAGAGAGGTCAAAGCACTGGGAACTGGGTCAGGAACAAAAAATGCTGTGAAACCAAAACCAAAAGCGGGTTCTGGGGCTCCGTCCCTGTGTCAGAGGAGAGCGAGCATCGGGAGGATGGTGTGGGAACAGTGCAGCCAGGGCTCCAGGCAGGAGCACTGTGGATCTGCTGCAGGTGTAGGTGGATGTACTGGGAAGAAGATGGAGGTCTGAGGAGGGGAGGAAGAGAATCTAATCCCGCCTCATACTTTTGGGCCCAAGGGAAGAGCCTGAAGCAGTTCTGCTGCTTCACAAGGTTTCAAGCGCTGCAGGACGTGCCTGGGGCAGTGCAGGGGTACAGGGCCCTTCTGAAACACCTGGAGTGTGCAGAGCCCCCCGTGGAGCAGCTCCCATCCTCTCCTTTCCCTTGGCACTCCCAAAACGCAGGAAAACAGCCTCTTATGCTGCAGCTTCCTTTGTCTTAACAGTAGTGAATCCCAGAAGGGATGTGTCCATGGTCTCAGAAGGAAAAAATCCTGGCTGGTGCCCTGAGGAGCTTGTTAGGAGCTTGTGTCTTGAAAGCCTCATGTTCCTGTAACTCATCTCAAACATTCTTAGGATTTGCTAATTTAGTCTATTTTTGGACAGACATCCTGTTCTAAAGGCGCTGTTGTCCCTGAGCCTCCTACATCCACTGCTCACCCACAAAGAGGGGAAGGGAAACTCCTCCTGGCTGTGCTGGGACCTCTCCTGGGAAAGGGGAGCAGGCTCTGTTGCTCATCTTGTACCCAGAGAAGCTCTTGCCAAAGGGGAAAGAGCCATCCCTGGAGAGGAAAAGGGAGCAAGGCAGTGGGAGGGGGAGGTGTCAGAGGAGTGATTTCGACATTACCAATAACCCTCCTCCTCCGAATCCCTGGAGACCCTTCCAGAAGCCTGAAATGTTGCTAAACAGGCAATGCACTGGGGGATCTGCAGGGAGGTCGCTGGGCGGGGGTGGCTTCTGATGTGGATGCTCTTGGGATGCGTTGGAGAGCAAAACATCCTCCTCTGGCACTGGTCACAGAGATGCTGCCCCGTCGTGTGGCTCCGGGGGCTGGTCAGGCACCAAGAGGCTGCCTGGGATTTCACAAACGCTTCTTTTGCTGCTGATCTTCCTAATTGTTCATGTTTGAGCAAGGGAGGAGGCTCTGACAGCCACCCCTTCTCCCCCAGCAAGGGAGGGTAGCCCCTCCTCGGGCATCAGCTGCCTCGTGCCCAGGTGCTGGAACCCCCGGAGCTGAGGGTTTATTAATATCTGCCATGTGATACCACGGCTCTCCCTGCTCTGCAGGCAAAACACGGCATAACCATGGGAACTCTGTTCCTCAACGCCCTCAGCACGCCCCGCTAATCCAGGCAAGTCGCCCGCAGCTCTCGCTGTGATCAGGTTGGGTGTAATGAGCTCTGGAAACCCTGGGTGTCCCAGCAGTTCCCTCTGCCCTTCCCGGCGAGGGGATGTGTAACAGGCTTGTCATCGGGAGGCTCCCAGGGCTCATGTTGCAAGGAAAAACAACCAGATTTGGCAGCTGGCTGAGCTGTTTTGGGGTCTGTGCAGGCAGGGAAGGAGGCTCTGTCCCAGCTCGTATGTCTGAGCTCCAAATATCCGCGCTGGGACTCCCAGGGCTCTGCTGCAGCTGCCGGGCGACGCTGCGGGGCAGCGCTGCCAGCTCCGCTCTTACCCTGCCCCGTCTGATGCCAGGGCAGAGCCCTGGGGGTCCCACCGAGCTCCCCGAGATCCAGCAGATGAAGCAGGAGGGACTTTGCTCTGCGTGGATGGGCGGGCTGGGCCGGCGGGGCTGTGCCGTGCCCGGCGGGTTTGGGAAGGGCGGTTATCGCCAGGTCGGGGTGTGTCGGCACAGCCCTGGCCCCGGGGCACCGGCTGCTCCCACCGCGCCCAGCAGCCCTCCAAACACACACCCGGCTCCTGCCCCACGGGGGTGCTCCGGTCCCGGCCCTGACACCCCGAGCCCTGCTCCTTCTCCTGTCAGGGGGGTCGTGTTTTCATGTCGGGGGGCTGCCTGCCGAACTGGGCTGGAGGTGGAGGAGAGAACTGGGGTTACTGGGCTGAGCTGCAGCTCCTGCCCCACAAGCTGGGTCTCTGGGTGCAACAGGGAGCTGCCTTGCCAAGAGCCTTTCTAAGTGTGTCCATCTGCATCCAAAATCTGTGACTTGTCCCCTTCATCTTCAGGGGAATTCTGTTCCACAGTCTGCTTCCAGAAGCAGAAATTCTGTAATTTCCAGTCTGGATGTGTTTGTGCCAGCTGATTTCCATCTCTTTTTGTGCTACCCTTGCCTTAGCTTAAACAGCAGAGCTCCTTCCCTGGTGTTTCCATACAGCCAGCAGATCTCCCGGCCCTGGCTGAGCCAGCCTGGCTGGGCACAGCTGCAGTGTCAGGGTTCCCTCTGCCAGGGCTGCCCTGATTCTGCTACAGCACTCGCTCTGCTGCTGCCACAGAGCCCAGGGCACCACTCATGGCACAGTGTGGATGTGTGTGATAGCCCAGCCCCTTTTCCTTGCCCAGGGGGCACAGCTGGACACTGCCCAGCCCTTGCCAGGGGGCCACTGCCATTCCCAATTGCTCTTGGAAAGTCTGTGGGCAGCATTTGCCTGTCCCATGGCTGTGCCGTGCTGGTGGCCAACAACCACCCAGTGATCCCCCTCCTTCACCACAGCCCTTCCCCTCCAAGCAGAAGAGCCCACAGCCAAGGCTCAAAATTCCTGTGAGGAGCCTGGGAGACCTCTCACTTCAACCCAGAGAAGGGAAGGGAGGAAAAATGAAGTTTGGAGGCTAATTCTGGCAACACCAGGCATAAGAAAGATCAAAAACTCGGGGCAGGAGTACAAGAGGGGAGGGAAGCTGTTGCGTGCATGCTCCTGGAAGCCCCGACAGCCCCGGTTCATGCATCCTGCACGTTATTTCTGTACCTACTTAAATTAAAACCAGCCTTGTCTTGCTGACACTGACTGGAGCCAGGCAGTTCTTCTCCCCAGGGGAGAATCCAATTTTCACTCCATCTTGCTTGCGTTTTTGACCTGGAATGACTCTTCTTTTTATATTTAACCAACACTCCCTCCGAGCCTTGCACCGCGCTGCGCTTCTCACGCAGAGCCGGCGGTGGGATGGCACACAGAGCTCCAAGGCAGGGGACCAAGGTGGGCATCCTGCTCACCCGGCATCCCACTGACCCGTGGCAGTGCTGGTGGTGTGATGGCACACAGAGCTCCAAGGCAGGGGACCTTGGGTGGTTTCCCAAGCTGGGCATGCTGCCCACCTGAGCTCTGACTGACCCACGGCAGACCGTGCCGTGACAGACCAGAGGCCACACGTGCTCTGCAGGCAGAAGAGCCCTGGCATGACCAGCCTGGCTGCTGGTGGGAGAAGGGAGTTGGGGTCCCAGCCCTCTTCTGCATCCTCTGCATCTTGGGATTGGGGTCCAGAAATGCCAAGGAAGAGCCATGTACTGGAGCCATGGCATGGCCGGTGGGGAGGGCACCGTGGGATGCTGGGCTCTGGCACTGCTGTGGTCATGGGAGGGACCCCACCACCTGCAGCCCCTCACCCACCTGCCTCCCAATTTCTGACAGATCCCTTCACAGCTGGTTCTCCAGAGGGATAACTGCTCCAGCCTTGTCCATCTCTCCTCAACGCAGGGGCAGACCTGGCTCCAAGAGAGTAGGATTAATTAATTACAGCTCAGAGGTGCCCTGGGCCTGTCTAATCCGGGCTCCAGAGGTGTTTCCCTCCCTTCAGAGGCTCAGGAAACACCACGGGGGCTGGGCTGGCAGGAAGGTAGATGGAGTGGAGGTATTTATTCACTCCTGCAGCCCTTAGTGCTCTGGGAAGCCCTGGAGAGGCCTTTGCCTGCCGTGACTCGCCCGTGGCTGTGTGCTGACAGCAGCGACGTTCTGCTTTAATTCCCTAATCTTCATGAGCCCGTGGTATTCCAGGTGTCTCTCCAGCAAGAAGTGAGGCTTCTCCAGGGTTATATAACCCATCCAGGGCAAAGCTGGGCTGTTTGGAGCCCCCTCCATACCAGCTCCCAACACCTGGCAGGGCAATTAGTCACCGATTACAGCCGTGACGCAGGGCACCAGCCCAGCTCCTGCTGCGCCCACGGGCTGAGGCACCGGCTGCCCCGGAGCAACGTGTCTCCTTCCTAATCCTGTGACTCCATCGTTAATCAGTCCGGGATAGGCGAGTAAATAAGTCTGTCATTGGAGGCTGGTGCAGGGAAGAACAAATGTTTTGTGAAGTGCAGCCCTCTGTTTGTGTGTGTCATGCATCAGATCCACGCGGAATACGGAGAGGGAGCCCCAGGATGTGGGATTAACTCCTGCCAGCAAACCTTTGGCTCTGGATGGCCCGTGGTCCCCACTGGCACTATTCTTCCCAGGGACCAGAGAGGATGGGAATGCTGCCATGCAACCAGGGTAGTGTGGGCCCAGGGAATGTGCTGGGCTTGGATATCTCAACATGGAGATGCTGAGTTAGTTTGGCTGTGGCAGGACAGTGTTATTGTCCTCCTCTGGAGCCAGAGGAGTGAGGGTCCCTCTGTGTTTGGTGGTAGGATGTGATGCTGAGGGACAGCTCCTGCCAAGCAGGAGGGCAGCAGCAGCTGGGGAGATCCCACTTGTTGCTGATGCAGTGGGACAACTTCCCCACCTCCAAACAGTGCCCTGAGACCCTTTTTCCCTGACCCCCAAGGGAAGCCCACCTCCTGCCATGGGGGTTTATAATGGAGAATTAAAAAAGTACTTTCTGTCTAAAGCAAAGCCCGGGAGTCTTCAAAGTGTATTAGCAGTCAGATTCCTCTAGCAGCACCATGTCTGAGGCAGCAGCCACGTACTCAGGCTTCCAGGCTTGCCTTGTACCAGGAAAAAGAAATCCTGGATTAGCTGTACACCCACTCCAGGACACTGCCCTGGCAGGCAGCTCCGGCTCTGTGCCCGCCAGGCTCGCTGGCTGCCCTCGGATGGCTTCCGAGGGTCAGGGTCCCATGGGAAGACTGTTGGAGCGAGCCTTCATTTCATTCTTAATCTAGAAAATTAGCAAATAAAGCAGGATGTCGTTCTCAGGCCTTTGAATCATCCTGAAAAGCTGTTGCCAGCGAGTGCTCCATGCGCTTGCCCGGCCACACTGTGGCACCGGGAGCAGAGACTGGAGAGGGTGGAAAAGCAGGACGGGGTGACTTGTTTTCTTATGAGCTGAATTCCAGCTTTGCACTCCAAATCCCGGGTTTTATAGACTTTTCCGCTGAAGTCTGCTCCTGCCCGGGGCATGCCTGTGTAACCGCTCCTCTCTGCATTCCTCAGATTCCTCTTCCGCTGGAGACCGGATTGAAGACGGGGGTCTGAGGTCCCTGGTGGAGGAAGGAGGCGAGGAGCAGGAGGAGGAGGAGGTTTCCCTTGGACTCTAAGCCGTCAAACCGGAAAACCAAACCATGTCCCAGGTCATACAGAACCACGTGCTGCGTGTTGGACAGACTGTGTGCGTTCCCTCTCCGGAGGAAAGCGAGAGCCTGCACCCGGCGGGGTACCCGGGGTGCTCCACCCTGCCGGGCAAGTACGTCTACTACTCCACGGAGTCCTGGGCTGACCCCCCCTCCGTGGTGCACCCCAAGGCTCACCTGCTCCCCGGAGGGAGGTTGTACGGAGCCCACCCTGTGCTGGAGCATGTGGCTGCTCGCACACAGGGGAAGGGGCAGCAGGACTCCTCCTTGGAGAGAGCCCCTGCTCCGTGTCAGCTGAAGCAGGAGGAGAACACCAGCACGGATCCTGAGGCTCAGCCAGTGTCTCCCTCCCTGGACATATCCATAGAGGCTCTCAACCGGCTGATCCTAGAAATCGATCCGACCTTCCAGCCGCTGAAGGATCCAGCCCAACCTGCTGTTTGGGGTGACACTGCAGCCACCAAGGAACAGGAGCCAGAGGCAATAGGTGAGGAAAAGGCACCACTCAGGCACCAGAGCCAGAGCAGCTCCAACCCAGTGAAAACCCTCTGCCAGGGGCAGCGGGAGCCTGGGACAGAGAGGTCGGACACACACCTGTCCCGTGGGCAGGACGAGGTCCTGGGGGGCTGGAAATGGGCATCAGGGACATCCCACACTGTCCCCAGTGGGATTGCTGTGGGGGGTTGTCTCCTGGCGCCAGGGCTCCATATTAAGCAGCAGGACAGGCTGTGTATCCAGGCTCTGCCTAATTCCACCACTTCCATGGCCCTGGTCTGATCACTGTTGACACATCTCATGCCCAGCCAGCTCAGAGGGATCCAGAAGGGAATGGGAAAAACAGCCTTTGATTCAATCTGATGTTTGTTTCCCTGTGTTTGGAGAAAACATTTCTCATTGGAAATGGGAGTTGGGGAAACTCCTAATCCCAGTTGTCACCATCAGTGACAGGCCCTGGGCTCTGGGTGCCATGTGAGGACCCTACTCCCCTCATTCCCCCAAGGCCAACAGAGCCTTTCCCAGGGTCACACTTGACCTGTGGGAGCACAAGGATTTGCAGCCAGATTTCCAGGGCCCTGGGCTAAGGTACCGAGTGTTACACAACCATCCCATTTAAATGTTCCCAGTCACTTTGCCAGGGAAATTCTTTTTCCAGGGCTTGTGCACTCCTCGGGCAGCATACCTGGCATAGGCAAGGCACCAGCAGCACATACCAGCCTGTTCTCTGCTCAAGGGTTCCCTACGTGAACCCTTGTGCAACACTTTTCTGTCATCCCTGCAATCCAAGCTCTGATCTGTGAGCTGCTCCTGATCCAAGCATTCCTGCCTGGGCTCTTCTGCTGGTTTTAGCTGTTCAGTACCCTGTGCACAGGGCAGCCCCAGCAGTGCTGGCACTGCTGTCACTGTCCTGGTGCACCGGGGGTGGCTCAGGTGCCTGAGGACACAGACTCGCTGCTTCCCAACAGCCTTGTTGCCTGACCCTGTCTTTACACATGGAAATACCTTGACAGTCTGTCCCCAGGCCTCTCTCCAGAGGAAGGTGAAATGAGAGGATGATAGAGGCATGAAAAAAATTCTGTTCTCCCTGAGCCCTCCTGCAAACAGGAGGATTGTGGGGTTGGGGGAGGATGAGGTGCCTGTGAGGGTCCTGGTGCTCCAGCAGGGAGCCAGACAATTCCAGGACAGACAGTGTCCCTGCTTCCCCCTGGGATGGACAGAGTGGCCTTGCAGATAAAGGACTGTGACAAAGTGCAAGTTCAGCTCTGGCTGCTCAGTGCCTGGATCTCAGGGGATGGAGCCTGAGAAGCTTCACAGGTTTGAAAAATCTGGCTCCAAGAGAACACCTGGAATTCTGGCCACAAACGCAGTGGGAAAAGCCTCACTTTAGCTTTCATTTTCTTTTAACAGCTCTTGGATTTTACACAAACTTCCTCCCACTGTGCAGGGTCTCTGTTCACCCACCTCCTCCCACTCCAACCCTGCAACCTGTGCCCTAATGTGAGGGTGGCAGGGACTGACAGTGACCAGAGGAGTGAGATGGGCTTGTTCTTGGTTAGTGGAGCCCATGAGGAAGCTTTAAACATGACAAATGCTGCAGCAACAGGAGATGCTTTCACAAGAGTCACAAATCCCCCTGGAATCTGCTGGAGAGGAGATCTCAGATCTCAGCTTACGTGACATCTGAGCTCTGTGTTTGTGGCACTTTTGCCACTCCTTGATGCTGGAAAACTTGCCAAGGTCTTGAGCAAATATTTGAGGTTTAACCCCAGGTGATAAGAGGAGCCAAGGCGGAGAAGTAGGAGGTAAAAGGCCTCCTACATGAGCACGGTGTGCAGATGCTTGTCAGTTCTTTAAAGGACAATTAAACTCCCCATTTCTCTCTCCCCTTGAGGAGCCATTGACAAGAAGCCTCCGGCCAGGAGCTGCTGTGAGGGTTTGTGTGCTGATACTGGGAAACGCGGCAGCCGCTCCCAGGCCGGGCGCTGGAGGAGCTGCTGCTGGCAGCCAGGCTGTGGAGGGGGAAGGCTGTGGCTCTGGCTCCATCCTGGCGAGGTCCAGCTGTGTCCCTGCTGGGGACCAGCCCTCCTGGCCCACTCGGTGCCTCCTCGGCGCTGGCCGTGCCAATCTGACCCTGTGCCGGGGTTGGCACAGAGAAGGGACTCAGGGAGTAACTTTTGTACAGACTTGTGCTCTTCCTGCTCATCCAGCTCTGTGCCCCAGAGGTCTGGCTGTTCCTTGCAGTAACCAGGGTCAGCAGAGTCGGCTGCTCTGCCTGTCCAGCTCCCACGTGGCAGGTCCAACCCTTCACACCGCAGCCAGGGGGGATCGGGGTTGTCAGAGCAGCTTGTCTTTGCCGCAGCAAAAAGGTTTTTCCCTCTCCAAGAAATGCTTTTGAGAAGGGGAACTTTCCTGAACTCCATGGCAGGGCAAGAATGAGGCGCTGAAAGCAAAGCTGGGCATGTCCAGACTGGAAGGGAGGTGCAAACTTCTGGCACTGGAGTGATTAACCACCAGAGCAGCTTCCCTGGGCGGTGAATCCACCATCGCTGCGAGTGCTTAAATCGAGTCTGAGTGTTCCAGCCCAGCCAGAAATTATGGCTTTGTCCAAGGAAACCAGGGCCTGACGTACCTCAGACACCTGGGGAGCCAGGCACACTCTGTCCTGGCTGTGAGGTTTCGCTTTCTCTGACAAGAGATGCTCTGCCAGGTGTGTTCCCATATCAGTGATGGCAAGCAGAGGGGCTGGACATGCCTGGCCTGCTCTGAGCATGAATGGAAGAGCAGGAAGAATCCCACAGCAGGGCACAGGCACAGAAAATGCCTTGAAAGTTACTTCCCTGGAGAGATTTGTACAGGATGGAAGAAGGGAAGAGGGAGCCAGCAGCCCCTGCCTGGGGCTCTGTGCTTGCTGCCAGCATGGCTGGTCCCATAGTGGACACCAAGAGCTTTGTAACTGCCCTTGTCCCACATGGATTCCCTCTGCCTCCTGTCCCACCACCACTCCAGCTGTACCTGGGGCCAGGTGACATCCCCCTGTTCCTCTGCCCAGGCCCAGGTGATATCCCCCTATTCCTCTGCTCGGCCAGGGTGTGCAGGGCCACACTCCTGAGCACCCTCCAAACCTGACGTCATCCCCGGGGGGAGCAGCCAGATGTTTTTCTCTTGAGTCAGGTACAAACAGAGAGGCTGCTGGAGGGAACACCCACCTCTGGCTGCAGGTCTCTGCAGGTCCTGGCTGGGTAGTGCTGGTGAGGGGGGTCTAAGCAGCCAGACATGACCGCAGGTAACCCCCCTTCCCTGGGAGCCTGCCAGCACTGGGGCGTCAATGCACTCTGGGATCTGTGAGGAATCAGCCCCCATGGGATCTCAACAAAAGGCATGGGGGTGCCCCCTGGGACTCCCCTCAGCCCTGCAGGGAGTCAAACCCAGAGCCAAAATTCACAGCAGGAAGAACAGACACGTGTCCCCCATGGAGCTTTATTAAGGAACTCAATTTGGACACTAGGTTTCTAATAACCTCCTCTCTCTCCCTGCAGACATCAAGTACATAGAGCTGACACCAGGCAGAGCCACGGGGCCTGAGTTGCCACAGGGCTCCCCCAGCCCTTCAGGCACCCCCTTCTCCAGGTCCCCCCAGATCGACGGCTTCCTGACCCAAAAAGGGGCACTCGGGGGCAAATACAGCACCAGTGACAGCGTGGTTTTCTCCAGCCCACCCGGACCCTCGAGCTCCCAGTCAGCCACCCTGAGCTGCAGCAAAGCATCCGAGAGCATCACGGTGCCCCAGCAGTGCACGGCCGGACACACGGACACCGCCTCCCTCGGCACCTCCCCGGGCTTTGACAACCTGCTGAAGCCTGTGCACGTGGTGAGGGCCCAGCAGCGGGGCAGTTGGGTGTCCCAGCTCTCCACGAGCCCCGGCTCTGACACCAGTTACATCCTGGGAAGGTAAATGTCACCTGTGCCCCGGCCTCGGGGTGATGGTGGGGATGGAAGGGGTGCAGGGCTGGGCTCTGAGTCCCTCATTCCTCGGACTGGGAGCCGGCGGGTTGACAGAGCTGATGCAGTCCCTGGGGTGGGCTCTGCATGTCAACACCCCGCTGATGTTCTCTGCTCTTTGTCCCTCCTGCAGCAGCACCCACTCGCTCCACAACGAGGACTCGGATGCTCCCACTGCTGCCTGCCCGTCCCCCTCCAGCTCCCTGGGCAGCCCCTGCTCCCCTTCCCCTGGCATCGAGTCTCACTCCAGAGAAGCTTTTGGCCAGAGGCCCCCCCAGCCCAGGGCAGGCAGCTCCCCCAGCACCAGCTCCTCCTCGGCCCAGAAGGGCCAGGCCAGCAGCTGCCCCCCCTCCATCCTCCCCTCCTCAGCCGACATCCCGGTGCTGTTGGTGAACGGGTGCCTGGAACAAGGAGATGGATCCCCCCGGGCGGCCAAAGCCCCCCCCAGCTCTGCCATGCAGGCCCCCCCTCCCGGCTGCAGCCCTGCCCCGAGGCTCGGGGGCCTCAACAACGCCCTGTCGGCTCCCGCGCTCTCCTGCGTCCCAGACAGTGAGTCCCAGGGCAGGGCTGGGGTGGGAGCTGCAGACCCTGGTAGCTGCTGGGAAAGGGGTACAAACCTCATTTTCCCTCTGGTTTAGCTGTGGGTTATAGACATGAAAGGCAGGAGGTCCTTACCAGAGCTGGAGCTCTTCGTTTTGTCCCCAAGGGCTCTGAGGTGGTCTCCAGCTCAGTCCTGGTGACCCTGGATGAGCTGCACCTTCTGCCCAGTGGGGTGCTGGGGCACAGCCTCAGCAGGCAGGAACTCTCTGCTCCCTCGAGGAAATGCAGATACACCCATTTATAGTACCTGAGAGTGAGAACCACCATTCTGTCCTGTCCTCCTGGTTTGTGGGCTCAGACCAGGGTCAGGAGGGGGGGTTGGGGCTCCTGTTTGCTCTGAGGACACCAAAAGGTACAGGAGTTCACAAGGTCCCTCATTCAAGGGCAGACACTGGGGCTATTGTTCTTTGGAGGAGATGAGCAGAGGCAGCTCTCAGGGCAGAGGGTTTTAATTGGGATCCTTATGGGAATAGCAGGAGGGTGTGTGGGTCAGATCCTCGGCTGGTGTAAAGCCCGTGGTCCAGTGCATTGTGCAGGGCTGGGTAGGCTGGCGCTGCCAAGGGATTCCATGTGCCCCTCTCTGCACTACATCACAGCCTGCCAAGAGAGATAATTACATGGAGAATGAGCTATTCTGAGGAGTGGGGAGGAAAGGATTCAAAAGGACTGAAAAAACCTTCAGCCCTGATCAGCCTGAAAGAGAAATATCTTTGCTGGGCTCTGTCACCTGTGGAGGTCCTGCAGGTCCCTGCTGGCCTTGACACCATGGGGTCTCTTGCAGGTCCCCTCAGGGCTGGACAGCCCACCATGAAGTTCGTGATGGACACATCAAAGTACTGGTTCAAGCCGAGCATCAGCAGGGACCGAGGTGAGGCAGCGAGGGGCTCCGGGGGGGTGACCCCACTTCAGGCTCCTGCTTGTGCCCTGGGGTGGAGTCCTCCTGTGTCCCTGGGGACTCAGTGAGGGCAATTCAAAACCTACTGGGGGCTGATGGGGTGGAGAGACCCTCTTACTCCAAGTGGGATGACTCAGAAACACGGGCTGTGCCACAGCCCCTCTGCGACCCCCTAAAGCTCAGAAAAGCTTCTTCTGCCCCTGTGCTGTCCCACAGTGTAGCCTGGGCAGGAGCTGAGTGTCCTGGGGACCACAGAGACCTATGAGACCGAGGCAGGGCCCTGCAGGAGCACAGTTGGTGCTGCACGAGGGACGTGCACGTCCTTGGCAAATGCTCCAGAGCCTTTCCTGCTGCTGCCAAGGAGCGACTGCCCACAGAGCACAGGAGTGGGGAGGTCCCACCTGTTGTGCTTGGCTGAGCCCCTGCCTGTGCTCTGACAGCAATCCAGCTGCTGAGGAACAAGGAGCCAGGCACGTTCCTGGTGCGGGACAGCACATCATTCCGGGGCTCCTTTGGACTGGCCATGAAGGTTCCCGGCTCTCCGTCCGGCAGCCAGACAGGTACAGGGACTCGCCTGGAGATGGGGGGGTTCCTTTAATGGTTTAACTGAAACTAGGCAAACTAAAGCCAGGTGAGAAGCAACAGGATTCTGGTTGTGTGGGAGACATTGACGGTGTCTGTTGGTGCCCATCCCACCCCTCACAGGGGCTGGCACCACACTGGCACCACAGAGAAGCTCTGGTGATGCCCTGGGGTGGGCAGGGATGGGCAGGCACAGGTAGGGGAAGGTAGGGGTGGGCAGAGGAGGAAAGGCACAGGTAGGGGTGGGCAGGGGTGAAACAGCAGCTCTGGGGCCGGTGCTGATGCTGGTTTTGGTCCCTCTTACAGGTGACGACAGCAGTGACCTCGTCCGGCACTTCCTCATCGAGTCCTCCACCAAAGGGGTGCACCTGAAAGGTGCCAGCGAGGACCTGTATTTTGGTAAGGACAGTGCCATCACCCACAGCAGCCCTGGCAGCCCCAGGAGTTGTTTCCAAACCTCCTGGAAGCACCGGGGTGACGGGGTGAGCGTGTTGCACACCTACCAGCATGGGGACCCCCCGGCCCCCAGTCCTGCCTGCACTTCCCTGGCAGTGAGATCGTGGCAGTAGGAAAATGAGCTTCCTGGGACACTGCTGGGGTGTGGAGGCACGTGGTGGGAGGTTTCAGGCACCAGCCCCCCACCCCAACTCGTGGCTCTGTGTTTCAGGGAGCCTCTCTGCCTTCGTCTACCAGCACGCCATCACCCCGCTGGCACTGCCCTGCAGGCTCAGCATCCCCACCCGAGGTAGGTGCTGGGACACGAGGGATGCTCCAAAGGGAGGGGGGAGGGTCCTGAGGTGGGGAAGGGGCTGAGCCACCCAGGTGCCCTGCGAGGGGCTGCTGTCCTGGCTGCAGGCAGAGCAGGGAGCTGCAGAGCTGCCCTGAGGACAGCACAGCAGTGACCCCCTTCTGCTGGGGGTGAGGGTGGCGAGGGAAGGAGGAGTGGGGAGATCAGAGGTGAGCAGAGCCAGGAGAGGGAGGTGGAGGACAGTTAAGTTAATTACTGCTCTAAGCCCCTGCAATTAGAGCGGTCCCGGGCCTTTGTGAGATAAGGAATGGCCAAAGAGGTGACCAGCACAGCCCTGCCTGTGGCATCACTGCTCCTGCTTGTCCTTTGTGCAGATCTCGCTGACGGAGAAGACAGCCCAGACTGTGCTCCTGAATCCATGCTGGCCCTGGCAAACAAAACTGCAGGTGAGGGCACGAGCCTGCACTGCTGCCCAGCTGGCAAGAGCTGGAGCCCTGGGCATGCTGTGACAGCAGCAGGTCACCCCCACACACTGGTGGGGACCCGTGTGACATCCCCCTCCAGCTTCCCCACCGGGCTGGGGATACCCCCAGGATCTCCCCACCTCCTCCCCAACCCCTGGGCTGTAAGGGAACCTGGTATTTTTAAGGAAAGGAGATTCTGGGTCCTCAAGATATTAGAGAGCACAGTTCTTGAGGTCACAAGGCTGACAAAAGGCCCCCATTTCCCACAGTCTTAAATAGCTCCTGATTTTTAAGCCTCTCCCCTGATGGGGTTCAATGGGGATTGAACATCTGGAGCTTTAGGAGAGGGATGGGGCAGTCGGGGGCTGCTTGAGTTGATGAGGGACCTTATGGGGGACATGTGGGCACTGCAGAGCAGGATGGGAGGGGTCTGTGCACCCCAGCCTGGGTGAGAGCAGAGAGGGAAGGGCAGAAGACCACACGGATGGGTCACAGCACAGGCTGGGGAAGCGGGAATGGCTTTGTTTTGCTGGAAATTCTGAAAAATCAGTTGGCAAGCTGGAAAGTTTAGTTTGACCCAGAGCAGCCCTTTAAACAGCTCAATCAGCCTGAAATGTCATGTTTTAGGTTGGCCTTCAGCCCTTCGTTGGCTTGGGGTATTTCTGCTTTTCATTAAAGGAAATATGTAATAAACAGAAAAAAAAAAAAAAAAAGCCCCAAATGTGACATTTAGAAACGGGAAATTAAATACTTTGACTTTTACAACAATTAGTGCGAAGAATTAAAGTAAACCAAACTAAATTGGTGAAGAATTTCTGAGTCACCGAACCCTTTAATTTTCGTCAAAACAAACCCGACCCGGATTCCGCGTGAGGGTTCTGCAGGATGATCCCTGGGACCCAGCCCTGGATGTCACCCGCTCTGAGCCGGGCTCTGTGCTGTCCTTGCAGTGTGCAACGTCCTGTACCTCAGCTCGGTGAACGTGGAGACGCTGACGGGAGCCCCAGCCATCCTGAAAGGCATCTCCTGCACCCTGGAGCTGGAGACGCTGCCCACACCCATCCTGGTGCACTTCAGGGTGACAGAGCAGGGCGTCACCCTGACCGACATCCAGAGGAAGTAAGAGCCCAGGGATGGGCTGCGGGGGTGGCCGAGGGGGGCTCGTGGAGAGGCATCTCACCCGTGCCCACCCAGCCCCCTCCTTGCCTCCCAGCCTCAGGAAAAGCTGCCCTGCTTGGACAAACCCACGTCACGATCCAGGGGTGGACCTGGCCCCTTGTTACAGTGCGGGGCTGTGCGTGGCAGCACCTCGGGGGTGGGATGCAGGAGGCAGCTGGACCCAGGGCTGGGATTCTGGGATGCCATTTGGGACCCCCATTCCCCAGCAGCCGGGACAGGGCTTGGATCTGCATAATTCCATTCCTGCCTGGACCCTCCCCTCCCATAACCCTTCCCTCTCCTCTTCCAGGGTGTTTTTCAGGAGACACTACCCCTTGGCTGCCATCAGGTTCTGCGGGATGGACCCTGAGAACAGAAAGTGAGTTTTGGGCGGCCGTGCCAGTCGGAGCTGCCTCCTGTGCTCCCTTCCCTGCCGTTCCCAGCACCTCTGAGCTGCTTCAAATCCCAAATCCCAAAAAACTACCCTGGGCGTAACGTGCCGGGGTGGATCTAAACATAACCCTTGGCTTTGCAGCTGATGGAATGAATTAAACATCAGCCTTTGAGCAACTCCAATTCTGTTCTTCCCTCAGGTGGCAGAAGTACTGCAAGTCCTCCAGGTAAGACCTACACGGGGACCTCCCGCACGGAGCTGGGGGCTGGAATCTGGGGGGAATGATGCTGCTTTGGGAAGCAGTTACATTGCAGAACATCAAAGAATCAGCTTAAAAATGACGAGAGGATTCAGTAGAAGTTACCGTGGTGGCCGGGTGAGGGGTGGGACTGGTGGGTAAAGTTTTAGGGCGGGTTTACTCTGTAGGTTTGGGCAAGAGGTTTGGCTGAGCCCCGTTCTCCACATCCCCTTGTGCAGAACCCCCCATCCAAATCCCACAACCTTTCCAGAGACTCTCACTGGGCTCAGGAAGGGAGTTTATATCTGGCTCTACCTTGTGCTCAAGAATCTTTTCATGGCTGGGTGAGCCTTGCCAGAAACGCTCCTCCCGACTGCTTGGCTTCCAAGGAAACGTGATTGGGGAGCGGGCCAAGGTGGAATTGTTGGAACTGGGATTTGGCTTTGTGGCCGGGGCTGGTTTCAGCATATTCCTTCAGATTCCTGGATGCAAACTGAATAAGCCTCTCTCCTTTTTTCAAAGAATCTTTGGGTTCGTGGCCAAAAGCCAGGCAGACTCGGGGAACCTCTGTCACCTGTTTGCAGAGTACGACACGGTGCAGCCGGCATCGCTCATCATCGACCTGCTCCGCCAGCTCCTGCCCGGCCCCTA
This sequence comes from Chiroxiphia lanceolata, assembly GCF_009829145.1. Lineage (NCBI taxonomy): Eukaryota > Metazoa > Chordata > Aves > Passeriformes > Pipridae > Chiroxiphia > Chiroxiphia lanceolata. The sequence goes on from NC_045662.1 coordinate 4,325,748, forward strand.
GGGATGGCACCTTGGGATGTCCAGGGCTGGCAGCTGCCCACACACTGCCGAGCTTCTCCTGCTCCTCTGCTCCTGCTTCTGAGTTGCATTTTGGCAACAGCTTGTATTTATACTCGTTTTGTTATGTACCATCATGTCAGAAGTCTCAGTTAGAGATTTTCAGCTCTGGTGGGATGAGATGCCCACGGGGAGCTGTGCTGGTCTGGGACAGAGCGGTGGGATGGGAGCTGTGCTCCCTATGGAACCACAGCCCCTCACCTGGCACCCGCTCTCTGCTTTGCAGGGCCCCAGTGTTCTGGCTGAGGTTCCTACCAGCCATGAGGGACCCCTGTGCTCTGGGCATCCAGGCTGAGGCAGGTCATGGAGCTGAGCTGAGCTCCCACCATTAGGAACTCGGCCCTGACCCCCCAGTGCCACAGGAGGGGAGGTCTGGGGCAGGCAGGGGGGACTCACCCCCTGAGTAGCACCAGAAGGCAGCTTTGCAAATCAAACTGTATAAAAATCACCAAGTCCTGCTGGAAACCTGCTTCCCTGAAGGAGCAAGAGGCATCCGCAGGCAGGAATGTCAGAGCAGCGCATTTTTCCCTGTGCTGGGAAATTCTCCTGCCCTTTTTCGCAGAGCGGGGTTACGGGCGGGCTCGACCTCCCAGCACCGCGGAGAGCTGGGAAATAAACGGTGACATTTTCATGACAGTGAAACATGGGGTTTTTGGAAATGACTTGCCTGAATTTGGGCCAGCTCCTCGGATGACGTGCGTTGGCGCGGCCCCGAGGAAGCCGACGCCGCCGTGATCTGCAGCAGCTGAAGAGTCGGATCCGCTGCAGCTCGGAGCAGAGAGCGGCTCCGAGGCCACCACACTGTCACCTTCCTTACTTCTTGCTTACCTGGGGCCTCTGCACTGGTTTTGATTTCAGACCCTGTGTTATAAACCCCCATAGGGGTATTTCCAATAAAGCCGTGGAGTGTTTATCCTGCACAGACACCGCAGGGATGTCAGCAATGGAGACGCTCTGCTCTGGAACGGCCAAGCAGGTGCATCCATGGCAGAGGGTCCCTCTCCTCCAGCCAGGCTGTGGAGCGGGTCCAGCTGGAGCAGCTTTTGGCAATGACCAAAACAGATATCGGGGTCACGGCGGGGGGAGCACATGGGGCCCTGGAGCTCTGGGAGGAGACCTGAACAGCTTTGTACCCCCCAGACCCTTTGCCCCAGGCTCTGCTCAGCCAGAATCCAGCTCTCTGGGATGAACTCCAGAGCTAGTCCCCGGGATCCTTGTGTTTCTGCCACCCTCACTGTGCTGCAGAGACCCAGCAGAACGTGGCACCCCAAGGTCATGGGCAGCTCCAGCTGCAGGATCCCAGCCCTGGGACCTTGGGGCAGGTCCGGGACCCCCAGGGCTGGACTCTTGCGGTTATCACGATGTTGGTCAGGATCAGCACAAAGAGAATGGGAACAGGCAAAGGTTTTGGCTCCATGCGGTGCTTTGAGAGGGTCGCGCTGCCCCCCCCGACCCCGGCCAGCCCTGGCAGTCACCGGCACAGGGCCGGGGCGCGGGGCCGGGCTCCAGGAGCGCTGGCGTCGGCCCTGGTCCGGCGGCCGATGTGCTGTGCCAGCAGATTTCTGGGCTGCCTGTGTTGGCTGCGGCCTCCTCCGGCCCCGTCCCGGGGGTGTTTGCACAACCCCCAGCGCCGCGCGGCTCCGGTAACCGGAGCATCGGGCTGGCGCCAGCCCCGGATGGCACCGCCGGCCCCGGGAGCCACCAGGCAGGGACCCGGCGAACTCCTGTGTCGTGACCGCGGGCAGCACCGGCTGCAGACGCCGGCAGGCAGCCGAGCTGCTGTCGGGGGTGCCAGGAGCAGCGGGAGGGGTGCGGCTGCTGCAATTCCCGCGCCTGGGCATCTCCCAGCTGCATCCCGGCACCCTCCCAAAACGCCGAGCGGAGCCGGTGGTGCCCGGTGCACTCCGGCACCTGGGCATGTGCCGCAGGCTGTGGCTCGTCAAGGCCGGCGGGATCGCCTGGCCTCGAGCCCGTGTCCCTGGAGCAGCCGGTGCCCGTCCCTGTCCGGCCCTGAACTTTGAAGCCCGTCCAGGGTCCCCTCCCAGCCTGGCGCCGTCTCCGGCCCCGCCACTGCTCCGTGTCGCTGTGTGGGGCTGACGGTGTCAATCCTCCCGGTGGCACTGGTGGAAGCTGAGCTGGGAGTCACGAGAAGGCAAGAAATCATTTGCTTCCCTGCTCGTGAAGCTCTTCCAGAGGCTTCAGGGCACCTGGGTTTCCAGGGCTGCTGAACCCCAAGCCCAGCGCAGGACCAGGAGAGCAGGTCCTTGGGTGGTGAAAGGAGCCTGTCCCCACACCAGTGGGATCTCACAGAGCCTTCACTCCTGCTCTGCCTCCCCCTCTCTCCCATTATTTAAAGCCATAAAAAATAAAACACACTCAATAGAAAAACATCAGATAACAAGAAATTAAATATAGTAATTACCTTTTTTTGTTTTTGAGGATACAAAGGTTCAAGTGTACTGTAAAAGGGTTGGTGCTACACGGGAGTCCAACGGGATGGGCTTGGCCCAGGAGGGATGGACAGGGACCCCTTGGGCACAGGGGGACACACTGGGGACAGGGGACACTGGTACATGGTTGTGTGTAAATACAGCCCTAAACTACAGGAGAGACACTGTGAAACACTGGAGCCCTCCAAGCAGGACACAGAACGTGCCCTGGTGCACCGGCATTCCCAGGAACCCCCGAACTGGGAAAGGTTCTGCTGGATCTGCCCTGATGTGGGCAGGGAGGGGTCAAGTGGCCAAGACCACTGGGCTGGCACTGCCACCACACCTTGTGCCCCACCAGAGGATTGGCACCATGACTGGCCATGATCCCCAGCAGCACCTCCTGCGCCCTGGGAAACCCATCCTTGGCACAGTGGCACTGGGGGGACTGGGAGAGAAGAGGGGCAGGGACCCCCCTCCCCACCGAGGACTGTCCTGGCAAATTGACTCCGTTTAGAAGTTGTGTGTGAGCAGGGCCACAGGCAGCCAGGGCAGGCAGGGATCCAGGGGGTGCCAGGACAAGAAGAGATCCAGCAGGGCACAGGAACAGCCAGGGTATCTGGGGGTTGCCAGGGCAGGCAGGGATCTGGCAGGACACGGGGGCAGGCAGGGATCCAGGGTGGTGCCAGGACAGGCAGGGATTTGGCAGGGCACAGGGGCAGGCAGGGAGGGGGTCAGGAGGGCAGAACGTTTCACTAAAACTGAAACATTTTGTTCCCATCAGGAGGCCTTGGCCAGGGCAAATCCACATGGAAAACCAAAAGCTTCCACTGAGGCCATGGAGCTGGGGTAGGTCAGGACGGGATCAGGAAAGTCCCCTCCATCTTTGGACACTTGCCACGGCATTTTTACATGAAAAATTTTCAGCCCAACTTAAAGAAAAGAGAAGAAAAAAGAATAGCTACAAAACCAGTGACAATTTCTCAGCTGAGAACTTTGTGCTGGTGAAATCTGCAGATCCCATCATGGAGACATTCCAGAACCCTTCCTGGTTTTGTCATGTTGGCCAAGCAGAGAAGACAGGAGCTATTGCCACAGTCCCCTAGTCCCTGGGGTTGGAGAATTCCAGCCTTGGGGCCACGTGGTCACTTTTAAGATCCCACCAGTGGCATTTTTTAAATGATAAAAAAAAAAATTTGGGGAAGAAACTAAAAACTCAGACCAAAAGCTCTTCCTGCTGGGATGCATTTCCTGGACCTCCCTTGTCTCCCCCATGCTCCCCTCGAACTCAATGCCTGTGAGGACCATCCTTGCCCCAGGGATGGGACAGGGGGAGACAGGATGGGTGGGGGGCTATGTCCCTGCACGGGGAGCAGGATGGGGCAGAGCTTTGAGGATGGGGGGTTGCAGCGGGGAGGGGAAGGTCTCTTATTGCTCTGTGTAGCTGCGCTGCCCATCACACACACACACTTTGGACAAGATGCAGGCAGGGAGGGCGGGCAGTGGGGGGGGTCTCTCCATGCCCCCCGGTCCTTGCCTAGGCAGCCTCTTGCTGCTGGGAGGGGCAGGATGAGGCACTTCTCCTGCTGCCCATGCAGAGGTCTGGCATGCATGGCCTGCCACAGCACCCCACGGTGTCGAGGGCTGCCCAAGGGGCCGGGGTGAAAACTGGGGGGGCACCACGGGGCACCGGCAGCAGCGTCGAGGGTGCTCCCCACCAGGGCAGGCCAACACCAGCCCCGGGGCAGCACGGTCCAAGCTGTGTCCCTGTGGGATGGAGGGGCCGCTGGCGCGTGCCAGGATCCCCAGCAGTGGCGGGTAGTGGTCATGGCGCAGGTCGTGGGCAGCCCGTGGCACAGAGCAGCACAGTCCAGAGTGCACCCGGGGTGCCCCGGCACCAGGGCCCCGCTCGGCGCTCACGGCCCCTCTCCTGCTGTCCCTGGCAGCCGCTTGGCGCGGGGCTGCCGCGGTCACGCTCACATGCTGTCCGCCAGCTGGTGACAGTCCAAGTCCCCCTTCAGCTCCAAGAAGCCCGGCAGCTTCACCCCAGTCTTGCGGTCCACGCACCAGCACTTGCCGCGCTGCCCGTCCAGCGCCGGGTGACACTGCGGGGACAGGTTCAGGGAGGGACACCTCAGGCCAGGTGGGCTCTGCCATGCCCTGTCACTGTCCCGTCCACCCATTTCCCCCTCCCAGCCTCACCCTGGTCCTACACAGCGGCCCCACAGCGGGTGAGAGCCCGTCCTACCTGCTTGGGGTGGAAGTTGCCGTTGCGGTCGCAGTTGGGGATGGGGATGACGTACAGGTCCTCGTGGGTGCGGGTCTGCGAGGCCGCCAGCCGCTCCAGCGCCCGGTGCAGCTCGCTCTGGCACGAGCCCTGTGCCTGTGGGAAGGAGGGGCTGAGCTGGCCACGGGGCTGGCACGTGCCCCTACCCCAGCACCCCGGGATCCCTCTCCACCCTGCCCTCCCCAGCCCTGCCCGCGCTCACTATGGGCCGCGTGTCCTCGCGGTGGTGAGGGCTCCCGCTGCTGCGCATCTTGTTGCCGTTGTTGACCCTCTTCGCCTGCTGCTTCTGCAAGCACTTGCGGTCATGGATGCTGCAGGGGCTGAAGCTGTTGTTGGGGTGGTCGATCTCCTCCTTCTCTGCAGGAACACAGACCGAGGGGGCTCAGTGCCACTGGCACCCTCAGCAACAACAAGCAGATGGTGCTGCCAGACCCCACATCACCCTCTCCAGTCCCCAGAGGTGTCACCCCGGGCCCTGGGTCCCCTTCTGCCCCTGCTATTGCACAGGTCCGAGCTCCCTGCAGCACTGGGAAAGACTCCTGGGAGTTTTTCCAACTCATTAGCCATGATTAACAACTTATTGCCATGCGTTTGTTATTGTAGGGTTGCAAATGCACACTGTGAGTGCTGGGCAGTGGCTCCAATGTGCTGGGTCTGGCTGTGTCCCTGCCAGCCACGTGCCACCAGGCACCGGGTGCTCACCCACAGCACTGGAGCAATGGGGCTGGGATGCACAGCCAGGGGGCCACAGGAAGCCCCCCGGTGCCCCCAAAAAGCTGCCTTTGAGGAGCTGCAGCGGGAATGGGGCACTGGGGTGGTGCTGAGCCCCCGCCAGGCCCGGGGCGGCACCGGGCGCCGCGGCCGGGAGTGGAGCCGTGCTCTGCCGCGGGGCACGGCCCCCGCCAAGACATGAAAGAAGAAATTCCTGGAATAAGAAAGTTAATCTCCCACGGGGCTGATCCCGAAAGGCGGCGCTTGGCATCCCCGCCTGCGCCAGGAGCGCAGCCAAGCTGCCGGCCCAGATGTTGGCAGCTGGACGGAGCGTCATGAGACGAGTGCTCGGCGTGACTTAACTTTCAGAAAGCTGCCGGTTCCTCCAGTTTGGGGCCCATTTACACTCTGTGGAGGGAAGACACCCCAGGAGCTGAGCCCCACCTGTGCTCAGAGCTGTGTCAGGCACAGCCCAAGCAGAGTTTTGTCCCCCAACCCATCTGGGCTGTCCAGGGAAGCAGCCAGGGCTCCCTGCCCAAGGTTATCCTGGGGTTGGGCTTAAACGAGTCAGTATTGCGACTGGCAGCAGGGAAAACCTTCCCAAACCAGGCAGGGAGGAGTCATCATCAGAGGGGGCACTCAGGGGCTCACAGCACCAGGACAGGGGCTGCCGGGTGATTCCCTAGCACTAGCCCTTCCCACAGGCTGGCAGTGGGGTCAGAGCCACAGCGTCCTGCCCACCACATCCTCCCAGGATCCGTGCCCTAGTCTCTCTTTGGCACCTCATGCCGTGGCTCCTGCAATGCAGGGCTCCTGGCCCAGCTCCTGGGGGCCTGGTTAAAGTCCACAGCGAAGCCCCAAGCAAAGCCCCCTCCCTCGTGGGTGTTATTTGCTTTTTGCTTAATCTGTCCACTTTTTCCAGGAAATGGCTCATGCCCTTGAAATTTGAAACACGAACCCAAAGAGACCCAAAGGACCCTGCACAGAGCAGTGCCAGCACCAGCTCTGACGGCACCAACCACGGGGCCGTGGTGCACTGCTGGTGGCAGCGCCCAGCAGGGGGGTACGGGGGCTCAGGCAGGGATGTTCCTTCCTTCCTCTGCATTTCCACAGTGACACGCAAGGAAGAGCTGGGCAGAAGATTTGGCACCAGTGGGGACCACTGTGCTGAATTCCTTGCACTTCCACACGCTTCTCCCACGCTGTGGAAAGGCAGGACAGGGAGGCACCGGCACTGCCTGCTCTGCTCCCGCAGGGGAAGCCCTCACCGATCCCAGCACAGCCAAACCCCCCTCCTTCCCCCGCCAGACGCCTCCAGAGCATCAAATCTCCCGGCTTAAATAAAACCAGATGCCAATAACATTTTCATAAGGTCACATGAAAATCCGGTGCCTCCAGGCTATGAGACAGCTCCTGCCAGTGCTCGGGACCTGCGGTCCCTGATTTGCATGCTCCAGCATCCCTCCCTGCCACGGGGATCTCTGCTGTCCTTGGGGTGACTGTCCCTTGCTAAGTGACACACAGCAGCTCAGGGAACCTCTTGCCTGCCTGGGACCAGAAAAGTCCTCACACTCAGCAAAAAGACATGGGAAAAGCAATGTGTGTGGAACCCAGAGCTGCCACCCGCCACCCTGCCCTGGTGCAGCCCAACCTGCCACCCCATGCATGGCCACCACTACCCTGGAGGGAGGGAGGGAGGACAGGAATGGGCCCTACCTGACAGAGCTTTTTAACACTCAGATATGAGTCTGCTCAGTTTGGGATGGAAGTGGGTGCCAAGGAGATGGGAAGGGGTGCTACCCTCCCTGGCCCAGCCTGTGGACGGGGGACACAAACGAGTCATTCAGCGTCGCCTTCAATTAACAGGAGCTGCAAACGAGGTTGGTCACGTGCCGAACTTGTGATTCACAGCACTGAGCCTGAGGGAGCGGTGAAGGGCTCCGGCTCCACCACGCGGATCCTGTGGGAGCAGAGCCCGGGGCAGCCAAAGAAATCCCAAGACTGTGTGTGTGTGTCCCTGGGGAGGTAAAAGTGTCAGAGCTCCAGCCCCACACTTCCCTTCTGTGCCACCAGTCCCCTGTGAAGGATCCCACGTGCCTCAAGGGACAGAAGGGACACATCCACATGTCTGTGGCCGACATGGCACATGAGCCATGGTGACCCCAGTACTCTCCATGTCCCTGTCCAGCACTCCCAGTGTCACCTGCGGGTGGTCCTGGCAGGGCCGTGGCAGTGCTGCCTTTTGGCTCCTTGAGTGCTGGACTTGGCAGGCACTGGCACAGGGAGGGCTGTGCTTGTCTTGCCAAGCACTGGTCCTGGCAGAGTGTGGGGAGCCAGGTATGGGGGTGCCAGGGGCACCAGCACCAGGCACCTACTGCCCCCTGGGCACCTCCTGCTTCAGTGTCCAATGTGGGCCCCGTGGAAGAGAGATTGGGATGCAGGAGAGGGAGTGAGGGATTCAAATGCAGATGATGATTCCCCACAGATGATTCCTTGCCAGGAGTAGCACTCAGCCTGGAGAAACCAGAGCATGGAGGAACCAAGGAACCTCCACCCCAGGGAACAGGTGGGACATGGCAACAGCCTCACCTGCCTAACTCCAGCCTGCCCTCCCTGCCCGTGCGCTGTCCTGCCAGGGCTCAGCCACCGCTGTCCCTCCTGGTCACAGCACACAGGAAGGAAACAGGATTTGTCCCAGCTTGCAGAGACCACACGGGATGAACACAGCTCCCATGGGGTCAGGTTTTCCCAGACAGAAGCATTTACCCAGCATTAAATCAGTCGTCATGTGTGCTGGGGAATATGTCCTCACCTCCTCCTGGCTGCCACACACAGGCTCAGTCACCACCAGCCAGCGGCTGTGCCGGAAAGCCATGGCTGGGACCTCCTGGAGCTGACCCTGGCACAGGGCTCTGGCTGAGGAGTGGGTCCTGGAGCCAGACAGAAGCTGGCAAGGGCCAGGAGAGGGAGGCAGGGACAGGGCCCGACACAAGGTGCCCAGACCCACAACCACGGGAGAGGGTCAGGAGGGCAGCAACCCGCTCCCTCGCTTCCTGAGAGTCCCGTCCCGTGTGTGCTGCGGGTCCTGGGTGAGCAGAGAGGCTCTTTGCTGCCGCTGGAGCCGGGAGCCATGTCCAACCCTTCGGAAAGCCCAGCCTCAGCCCAGCCCCCCGATCCCAGCCTCTTCCCTGGAATGCGGAGCCCCCCGGACAGAGCCCCCAGACAAAGTGTTTACTGTACGAGCTGTGCGTTAACCGCTTCCCGGCCGCCGGGAACGCTCCCCGGCACCCGCTCAGCCCCGGGGCCACAGCCACTGCCAGGGGCACCTGCTCCCCATGGCCCTGCCCCCAAGTAGGCATTTAATTCCCTTCTGCTGATCCATCAGAGGCCAGGGTGCCCTCGCTGTGGGGGAGTGATGGAGCCTGCAGCCCCCAGCCCCACACTCCCACTGGCTCTGGGCTGCTGGAGTGGGTCAGAGACCCACAACTGGATGTCCCACCAGACCGAGCAATGTGCTGTGGGTGTCCTGCCTGCATCCCACCGGGCTGTCCTGGACATGGGGGTTCCCAATGCCCTCTTGCCCATCCTGCCACCTGTGACACCGCCGGCCATCACGGTGCCCGGTGGGTGACCCGGCTCCCACGGCCACCCACCCATCCCCAGCCAGGCCAAAACACCGCGGGAAGGAAGGGAAAAAATGCAAGTCTGTTTCCTAAAGGCTCTGGGAAAAAATGTTGCATTACACAGGGCACAGCCAAAACCAACAGGGCTTGGCAGCGTGGTGCAGCCCCGGGCCAGGGAGCCCAGACAGCTCCTGCAGGATGTGGGATGAGGACAGACAGGCAGGGCAGGGGGGCTCTGCAATGGACCCCATGCCAAGCACTCCGGGAGAGCTCCTGTCCCTGCAGGGGGGTATTTGGAGGGGCCCATCCAAAAAGGGTACTTCTCACGCTGGGGATACTGGCAGAGCTGCCATGGACCAGCCATGCAAGGAGGGAATGGAGCTGGGATCCAGCCCTCACAGTGGATAGGGACAGACACTGCTCTAGTCCCTTCTGCCCTACAGGGAGCTCCAGGTGACTCCGTGTGTGGACCCAGGGCCAGGCCAGCTTATGGATCACCCCGTAGTGGGATGCTGCTCCCCAGCTTCAGGAGACATGGTCCTGGTCACAGCCTACATGATATGAAAGGGGGAGCACGGCATCCAGACCCACGGATGGACCAGGTCCCCACACTCATCCCTCAGGAGAGACCCCATTCCCACAGTGCGACCTGCACAGCTCTGGGCTGGGCTCCCACCATCGGCTCCAATCCTGGCCCCCAGACCCTGCTCAAGCACCAGGGGGATGGCAGGGGGCCACAATCAACATCTGCAAGAGGGTCCTGGGGCAGACAGTCATAGGCAGAAAGTACAGGAAGCAGCTCCTCCAGTCCGGCCCTGCCTGCACCCCACTGTCCTGCCCAGACAGACACAATTCCTGGCAGAGCCCGGCACAGCACCCGGCCGGACCTGCCTGCGAGGGAAGCAGGTGCCCCGCGGCCTCTTTCCTGTTTCCTCCCGGCAGCGCAGGCAGAGCTCCCAGCAGCATCCCAGGGAAGGGGCAGCGCAGGGGCCTCTGTGCAACAGGAGCTTCCCCAGCAGCTGGGACGTGTCCCCAGGGGCCACGGGTGTCTGCAGGACTCCAGGCTGCCCCTCGGTCCGGGGGCACGTTGCAGCCAGAGGGGCAGAGCAGGTGGTTCCCCACCCCAGCACATGCGGTGCCACTTGGCCGTGGCACTGCTGTGTCCACAGTGGGTAAGGATGGCGCAAACGTCAGCCACGTGTACCGGGTGTCCTGCAGCTCTGCTCCCTCCCTGGGACACGCTCCCTGCATTCCCATCCCTGGGCTGTCCTGTCCCATCCTGCCTCTTAGGGTCATGGAATGGTTTGTGTTGGAAGGGACTTTAAAGACCACCTACTAGACCAGGTTGCTCCAAGCCCCGTCCTGCCTGGCTTTGAACACTTCCAGGGATGAGACATCCAGAAATACTCTGGGCAACCTGTGCCAGTGCCTCTCCACCCTCACAGGGAAGAATTTCTTCCTATCACCTAATTTAAATCTCCCCTTTTTAGTTTAAAACCCTTCCCTTTGCCCTGTAACAACCTACCCATGTAAAAGTCCCTCTTCATCATTTTTACAAGCTCCCTCTAAGTGTGGAAAGGTCCTTGACGAGCCCCGTCCCGCAGCCCCAGCTCTCGTCGAGTGATCAGGGAGCGAACTGGCGCCAACAGGGGGTTGTGCCATTACCACTGTCAGGGAAAAGGACCCCCGGGCACTCACCCCGGGTACCCACCCCGGGCACCCACCCACGGCCGCCACTCCGCCGCCTCACCTGGGGGGTGGAGGCTCTCCTGGATGGCCTCGACGTCGGCCAGGTCGGTGCAGATGCCCTGGCCGTGCATGAGGGTGCGGAGGGGCCGGGGCTCTCCGCGGGGCGGGTAGCAGCGCAGCCCCGCTCCGCAGCGCGCGGTGTACACGCCGCAGGGGGTGCCGCGGGGCAGCGCGCAGGTCGCGCAGCACCCGCAGCCCGGCTCCCGCACCAGCTCCGCGCAGCCCTGCGGCGCCTTGCACCGCGCCAGCCGCTCCTCCGAGCACGGCGGGCACTGGATCGCCTCCTCGCCGCCGCCCGGCCGCGCCGCCGCCGCCAGCAGCGCCAGCACCACCGGCAGCACCGGCAGCGCCGGCAGCCCCGGCCCCGGGCGCATGGCGGCCCCGCTCCGGCCCCGCTCCGCGGCGCTCGGCTGGCGGCGGGCGCGGGGCGGCGGCGGCCGCTTTATGCGGCTTTATGCGGCCCCTGGCCACACCTCCCGCCGCCGCCACCGGGGCCACCGGCGGGGCCGCCCCCGCCGCCACCGGGGACCCACCGGGCAGCGACGCTCCCCCCGGCGGCGGCCGCACCGGCACCGGCGGCGGCTTCAGCAACGGGGCCACCGGCGGGGCGGCTCCGGCGCCGGGCAGAGCGGAGAGCCGGCCCGGAGCCCTCACGGCCCCGCGCCTCTTCGCAGACCACCCGCCGCCCCGACACTCTGCCCGGTCCCGAGAGCAACCGGGATAAACTGGGGACACACACACACCGTGCGGGGCTGCACCGCGGGGGATGCGGGCAAGAACCCCGAGGTGGGCTCCGGACGCGGGGGGTCCCGGCGGGACCAAAAGTGTTGCTGGCAACGGAGCATCCGGGGCGGCTCGGCCCCGGTCTGCACGGGACGGCCCTGCCGGGTCCCCGCGCCCACCTGCCCCCGGTTCCCGCACCCGCGCCCCCCGCCCCGCACAGCCCGAGATAGGTTGAAGGCTGCCGGCACCTAGTGGCTACTCGGGAAAAGCGGGAGCGGGCGGGACCCCAGGGAGCCCCGCCATCACCCCGGGACCCCGGTCCCGCCAGTCCCCGCAGCACGGGGCGGGGGCGGCACGGCGGGAGGCCGGGAGATGGTGGGGAGCTGATGACCCCGGAGCTGCACCCTGGGGCATCTGAGCCAGCACCGGGCTTGGGGCAGCCGAGGGAGCCCGTCTGGGTGCGGCAAGGGGGTCGTGGGCACTGCAGGGAGGTCTTGGACATGTTGGGGGTGGCCATGTGGGGCCCTGGTGTGGGGGTCAGTGTGGTGGGTGGGATAAGAGGAGCAGAGCCGCCCGGAATGCAGGGCCTGGGCTGAGAACCCCCAACTTGTGTCACAGGTGAGCACATCTAATGCTCAAACTGGTATTTTGAGGCTTGAGTGCCGGCACGGGTGGCACTGGTGGCACTGCCACAGGTGCTCTCAGGACAACCTTCTCTCTCCTGTGCGGGTGAGCCAGACAGCACCAAGGGCAGGCAGGACAGGGACAGGCAGGTTCTCTGTCCCCCACTCTCCCCAGCCCCCCTTCTCCCCTCTCAGCCCCAGCACGGGCCCCATAAGGCATCATAAAGCAGCACATGGTGCTGCTCTGAGCCCCTGCCCTGCCTGGCCCTGTGGCCATGACTCAGGGCAGAGGCACCAGCCTTGACTCGGTGTCCCAGTAGGGACCAAACCCAAACAGGTGCCCGGCCCCGCTCAGGCTGCAGCACCTTATCAGGCCTTGGCAGTGCCGCGCGCCCGCTGGGGAGGCTGTTGTGTCTGCGGACAGAGGCAGCGCCAGCGTCCCCTCCTCTGCCCACGCATTGCTCCTCCAGGTCCCTGTCCCAGCACCATCCTGTGAGATGGAGCGGGGCTGGGCTGGTGCCCCCCACAACCGTGCTGCCCCCACCCCAACCACAGCCCTGTGGCCACAGAGGGGGCTCAGTGCTGGTGTTTGGTGCTTGGTGCAGCCCAGCTCCCTGCCTGTGACAGGACAGCCCTGTGCCCCCAGCCCTGGTGCTCAGCACCCGCTGGATGCGGTCCGTGGGGTGCGGTGCCGGGGCGGGCGAGGGGCGTGTCAGGGGCTGCCGTGATAACTGCAGGCGCTGTGTGGGGCTGCGGGCACAGACGGAGCAGGGAGCGGGATGAGCCAAGGACCCCCATCCTGGGCAGCAGCCAGGCCCAGAGGCAGCGCCATGGGGTCCGGCAGCGCCTGGGGCCTCCTCCGCACCCTCTGCATCCTCCTGGTGCTGGCCGGGTGCCTGTGCCCTGCCACGGCCCAGTGGTTTTACCTGGGCTCGGAGGACACCACCCCAGATCCTGGCACCAGCCTCACCGCCCCCACCCCGGATGGGGAGGAAGGTAGGCAGGGTGCGATGGGGGCAGCACCCCAAATTCCTGCACCCCAGCATGGAGGGGGTATTTGGAGGGTGGAGGGTGAGGTGTGGGGTGCTGGGGTCTGGGGCTGCTGGTGGCACTGCTGTGGCCATGGCAGGTGCTGGGAACTGGGAGTGCTGTGCCACCCCAGCCCCTCTCCAGCCTTGCCACCTTTTGCCCCATCACCTCTTTGCTCCTGCAGATGCAGAGACCAGCATGGAGCCCACGGGGAAGGTGCTGCTGAGCAAACCCCCTCTGGCAAAGGCCCCCAGACGCCGGGACCACCTCACCAGGGGAGCAGCAAAAGGACCAGGCCATGCCCCACCACGCACCCGAGGCCAGGTGCCTTTCTCTGGGCATCATCCCCCTTCCAGCTCCTCCAGCCCTCCCGAAACTCCCTAGCTGCTGTCGGGCACCTTGCCATGTCCTTCCCCTTATCCGTGCCCTGCCTGCACACACCAGCCCGGGCACTGTGCCTTGCTCTGGCCCCGAGTGCGACTTCCCTTGGAAAGGAGCCACAGCAGCTCCCGGTGTCCCCCACATGGCACAGCCCCACGGCAGCACTGGGGCTGGGCCCCCACCCTGGGCTGGAGGCAGCCACGACTGCGGGAGGGTCCCATCTGCCCCCCAGGACCCCCCGAACCCCACACTGAGCACTCCCTGTCCACCCCAGCAGCACCGACCCACGGCCACCCCAGAGATCTTCGAGGGGAGCGCGGTGGAAGAGGAGTTCCTGCAGATCCAGGTGGTGGAGGGGTCCTGGTCCCCAGGGGGATGAGAGGGGCAGCCTCGGATGGGCACCCTGGCAAGTGGGAGGGACTGGCAGGGAGGGACAGGGGTGGTGCCTGCGGGTCTCACACTCAGCCCTTCCTCTCCTCCACACAGACGACAACGAAGGGGCTGCCCCGGGGGGTGCCCCCAGCCCCGGAGGTGGACTCTGCCCTCCAGGTGAGGGGTGAGCACAGGGCACCCCTGTTGGACCCAACAGCAGGGCTCAGGTCCCTCAGCCCACCTCTCTCTCCCTCTCCAGGTGCACAACGGCTCTGGCTGTGTCTGCCCCGTGCGCCCCGGCCCTGCCGGCCCTGCCGGCCCTCCCGGCCCAAAGGTGGGGTGGTCTTTCCCAGGGAGGGGCAGGGGTGTCCGGGGACCCACAGAGACACGCTGCAAGATGCTCTTTTGTCTGTACAAAACTCTTTTTGCTCAGGATTTGGAACGTGGCGTTGACGTCTGAGTTGGGGGGTGACTCGGGTGGCCACGGGCAGGGGGGCTGCAGGTCCCCCTGGTGGGCTCCAGTGCAGGGAAGTGCCAGGAGCCCGGAACCAGGGTCTGTCTTTCCTCAACAGGGAGAGAAAGGTGACCGAGGGTTCCCCGGAGAGAGAGGCCAGCCCGGAATCTCAGGGGACAGAGGGAAGTCTGGCAGCCCAGGACAGCCAGGTCACCAGGGTCCCCGGGGTCCCCCGGGTCCTCCCGGGCCCCCGGGGCCCCCGGGACCCCCAGGCACCTGGGGAGCCAGGAGCCCACCCGCGCCTGCCGCCCTCCCCGAGGGATCGGAGAACGAGGTGAGCGCCGGGGCGGGGACACGGGCGGGTGATGCCGGTGCTGCCCGCGGTGTCGCTCCCGGCGGGACCGGCGGGGACAGGGAGGGCTGGGGCACGCGGCCGTGCGGGTGGGCAGCCCAGGGGAGGGGGCCAGGGCTTGGGACACGGCGGTTCACTGACCCTGCTCTCTCTCCTCTCCCTCCAACCTGACGAGCAGCTGGGACCCTCCAGCCCTGTGGGAAACCCGGGACCCCCAGGTCCCCCCGGGCTGCCCGGCATGCCCGGACCCCCAGGCTACCCAGGCCATGATGGTCCCCCGGGGGTCCCTGGGCGGGAGGGAAAACCGGGACCCCCCGGCCCTCCAGGGGCTGTGGGACCACCCGGTTTCCCCGGGGCTGAAGGAAGTCCAGGGTCTCCAGGCTCGGCTGGGCCAGACGGACCCCCGGGGGCACCAGGGCTCCCAGGGCCTCAGGGTCCCCCCGGGGTGCCAGGGCACGAAGGACCCCCCGGTCCTACAGGACCTGCATCACTCCCTGGCAAACCAGGGCTCCGAGGGGAGCCAGGATTCCCAGGACTAAAGGTAAGGGCGTCCCAGCCCAGCCCATTCACGGCCCTGGGGTGGGGCAGGGTATCTGGGCTCACCTGGCCCTCGCCCTGCCCCGGGGGAGCAGCCTCCAGCACTGAGCCCTCGGAGGGCTCTGGGGCAGCCCCAGCCCTGCCACCGTGGGGCCTGGGGGCACACGGGGGCTCAGCCCCCACGCTCAACACCTTGTGCCGTGTGCCCATAGGGTGAGAAGGGGGAGTATGGACTGCCAGGCATGCCGGGAAGCCCTGGCCGGACCGGAGAGACAGGGCCCCCAGGCATGCCCGGTCCCATGGGGCCTCCAGGACCACCGGGGGACTACAGGGTGAGTAGGGGGTCCTGGGCTGCAGGTGCTGGGCTGGGGGCACCCCACCCTCATCCCAATGTCCTCTCCTTGCAGTGTGACTTGCGCCACGGAGGGCACCGTGGATTGGCCGGGATGCCAGGCCCCAAGGTGAGCTGGGCAGTGGGCACTGCAAGCAGGGGTCCTGGCAGGGATGAGCTGGGCAGTGGGCACTGCAGGCAGGGGTCCTGGCAGTGGATGGGTGGTACCCTGGGGCATGAGGCACAGCACAGTGAGGGGGGCTGGGGAGCCAGAGGACCCCCCAAGCCGGGTGCTGACAGGATCTCTCGCTTTCCTTCCAGGGAGAAAAGGGCGACCCCGGAGAGCCGGTTTGTAGTCACGAGCAGTGGCGGGGGGGGACTGGCTGGGGGGTGTCCCCACCCCCACACCTGAGTGTGCACCCCTGAGTCCCCTGTGCTGCCTCTGCTCCCCCAGCACCCTTTTCCTCACCCTGGAGGCAGCACCAGAGACCCCAAATGGGCTGAGGCGCAGGGTGGGGGGCGAGTGACACCATTCCCTGAGGCACATGAGAACACATACAGGCACACACGTGTGCATACGTGTGCCAGCACACAGTGCACCCACACATGCACCCAGCAGTCTGTGTCCCCAGTACCCAGCTCAGGCTCTAATCCTGCCTCTTTCTTTGCCTCACCCAGGGGTGCTGCTACAGGGAACAGGGGTGCAAACCAGGCCACCTCCCCTTCCCCAGCACTGGCAGCCAGCCCAGCTCCTGGGGGTCCATCAGAGGGTACCAGACGGTGAGTGCTCAGGGGAAGGGACCCCAGCCCGGTCTTGGGGACATGGATCACCCCACCAGCAAACCCACAGGGCCCATAGCCCCAACTGGGGTGGAGGAATGGAGGATGGAGAGGGGGAGAATGGAGGAATGGAGGATGGAGGGTTGGAAGATGGAGATCAGTCTGAGTCTTTTCCCTCTGCCTCTGCAGGACAGCAAAGAGGAAACAGAGATTTATGGAGCGATCATCCCCCATGTGAGAGTCACTGCCTGGCTGGGGTCTGCACTGCCCCAGCCTGGGGATGTTCAGCCCTGGGAGGGATCCGGAGTGGGAAGGATGAGGGGCAGCAGCGGGGTGCCTTACAGCTGCCTTACAAAAGGCAGCACCAAAACAGCCCAATCTCCACACTGCTCTCCTGCAGGGTGTTCGAGGTCCCCCTGGTCCCCCCGGGCCCCCAGGCCCCCCTGGCCCACCAGGTCTCCTCTACCTCAACGTAAGGCCCAGCACGGGTGTGTACACTCCTGTGTCAGAGCACACACACACATGTGGGTGTGCACAGCACCAGGGCCCCCCCAAACCTGCCTGTCTTTGCTTCCAGAGGGTGTACCCGGTCCGTGCCCAGCCCCCCTGCAAGCAGCCGGTAAGGCATGGCCTCACTGTCCCTGAGAGTCCCCATCCCCTCCCCGTGCACTGGGAAGGGTGTCCCTGTCCTTGTGCCCAGCAGGAGTAACAGGCCCCATTTGCCTTCACAGGTGGCCCCAGACCCAGGCTGGGCAGCAGGTGAGGGCATCTCCCAGGTGTTCCAGGGGCTCCTGAAAACACCTTTGCTGAAGTCTTGCCTCCCTCCCTGGGTGTTGGGGCCATGTTGGCATCAGTCCCTGGCACCGCCGCTGGCTTTCACCCACTCCCCTCGTGTCCCTGCAGGGCCAGCTCCCACGGGAGCACCCAGGCCCTGTGATGGGACACCTTGTGAGCCCCCACCTTCTCTGGGCTCTCCAGATGCCGACACCCGTCAGACAGAGCCATCGGACTGCCGCACTGACCCCCGGGTGTGTCCTGGCTGCAGCCATGGGTGAGCCCCCCCAGCTCCCCCAGACCCCACAGCAGGGCCCTGACCCTCTGCATCCCTCCAGCGCCAGACGTGGGTCTTCAGGTCCAAGGAGCTGATGGTGAAGGAGAGCGGTGCCGTGCCCGAGGGGAGCCTGGTCTACGTGCAGGAGGGGAGCAGCGCCTTCCTCCGGACCCCCGCCGGCTGGAGCCGCCTCCTGGTACTGTGGGGGTCCCTCGAGGGGCTGGGGGGACAGGATCCAGGGCTGGATTTGGCACTGGGGCAGCAGACCCCTGGGAAGGAGCAGGTTTCCCCTGACCTGTCCCTCTGCTCGTGTCATTGAGCAGCTGGAGGATTCGCGGTCAGTCTTGGCTGGTGACGACCCTTCGGCCTCCACCCCACGGTACCAGGTGAGAGGGGTGTGAGCAGATGTGGGGTCTGCTCATGTCCCTGCAGGGGGATAGAGCCCTCCTCTGCCTGCCGAGGGGGACAGACACCATGGGACTGTTCTCTCCCTCCCCCCCTCCTCTCCTCTCCTCTCCATCCAGGAGGCAAAGCGGGTGCGGACAAGAGGTCCCAACACAGTGTCACCTGTGCAGTCCCCAATGGACTCGCTGGTGAGCCCTGCTCAGGGTCCAGCCGTGCTGGGAGGGACATGCCGTGGGGGTGGGCTGAATGTCTGCAGGGCAGTGCCAGCCTGGCATGGGGTCATGTTGGTCTGGGGAGGGTGTCACCCACCGATGGCACAGGGATGGGTGTCCCCAGACTGACCTGAGCTGTGTTATTCCAGGTCCAGAAGGAGGAGGGACAAGGGTTGCCCCAAATCCCACCAACCACCATCGCCCCACGGATCCCATCCGTAAGGAATGCCTGGCCCTGGGGGTGGGAGAAGGGGCAGAGGTACCCAGGGGATCCCCAATCCTGGCCAGCCCCCCCAGGAGCCTCTCACCCCCCGGGAAGGAGGGAGCAGAGCCCCAACACCTCCCCACTGTCCCCCAGCTCCGCCTGGCCGCCCTCAACGTGCCCCTCTCAGGCGACATGAGCGGGATCCGGGGTGCTGACCTGCAGTGCTACCGGCAGTCCCAGGAGGCCGGGCTGTACGGCACCTTCCGGGCCTTCCTGTCGGCCCCCACCCAGGACCTGGTGTCCATCGTCAAGAGGACAGACAGGACCCTCCCCATCGTCAACCTGAAGGCAGGTACCCCCATCCCTGGGAGGGGCTGCGAGTGACAACCCCCCCTCCAGCCCCCAGTGAGCTGTGGTGGGTGTGGGACCCCTGCCCAGTCCTACTCTGGGGCTGCTGCACCCCAGCCGTGCTCGGTGCTTTTGGGGAGCTGCTGGAACTGAGAGCAAGTTACTGCCCACACGTAGTGGGGACAAGGGCACCCCCCTGGCCCCTGGCTCAGCACCATGGCCCATGCCCACAGGGGCAGCTGCTGGCCAAGTCCTGGAGCTCCCTCTTCGAGGGTCACCCTGGTGCCACCCCACGGGGTCCCATCTACTCCTTCAACGGGCGCAACATTCTGACGGATCCCCTCTGGTGAGTCCTGAACAGTTCCCCCAGCGTGGGAGGGGAGTGTGGGGGGCCTGTGGTGGGTCCCTCCCCGCTCAAGCACAGGAGCAAAGAGCTGGGGGTGCCCCGAGGTGCCCCACTGACCCCGTGCCCACCCGCAGGCCCCACCGGCTGGCCTGGCACGGCTCCACGGCACGAGGGGGCCATGCCCGGCGCCGGGACTGCCAGGGCTGGCGTGGCTCTGGCACAGCCGAGGGCATGGCCACCCCCCTGGGCCAGGGCCGGCTGTTGGCCGGGCACCGGCACAACTGCTCCACACCGCTGGCCGTGCTCTGCATCGAGGTGGCCTTTCCCTACCGGCACATGTGGTGACAGCGGGGACACCGGGCCACGCTGCCACACCGGGCAGCCCCGTGGGCCTGGGAGCACTGTGGGCAGCGTTGGAGCTGCGCAGGAGCACCAAGGGGATGCCAGCCCCACAGCCGGGCTGTGTCATCCCTGTCTGTGCCATCCCACGGACCCCTGTGCCATGGGGCGATGCCAGGCTGTGCCCACACAGCCTCCCTGCACCCACAGTGGTGCCAACACTGTCACCACCCCGAAATAAAAACACGCAAACGTTGTTTTTTATGACACTGTGCTCTGCTCTGAGGGGACATGGCTGGCTGCAGGGAGGGGCCAAGAGGACCTGTAGCCACCTAGGAATGGGGAGAGGGGCTGGAGGAGGGGTTGGGAGTGGGCTCCAGTCCCCTTGGGATTGGCAGAAACTGGGAGGGGACACTGCGGGATCGGGGATGGCACAGGGCTCCATGTCACTGAGGTCAGTGTTGTGTCCCCAGGAGCTGAGTGTATCCTATCCCTGTGCGTCCCAGTGTGTCCATGGGACTGCCCAGCATATCCCAGTAATCCCCAGTGTGTCCCAGTGGGTCCCCACAGCCTGTTCCCTGTATGCCAGCGATTCAACTTGCCCTGTGTTCCAGTGTATCCCAGTGATCCCCACTGTGTCCCAGTGTATCCACGTGGGTCCTTGGGGCTCGCCCAGTTTGTCCCGGTGTACCCCAGTACATCTCGGGCTCGCCCAATTTGTCCCAATCCATCCCAGTCCGTCCCTACTCCAAAGGTAACGGGCCCCCGCTGTACCCGCCCCCTCGCTCCTCTATTGGCCGGTCTCGCTGCCCGTCTCGCCGCTCTCCCTCCCGAGTGGCCGGTTTGAATGCGCGGAGCGGCCTCTGATTGGACAGAGTGAAGGAGGGCCCTCGAGCCGTGTTCCCGCCCCAGAGCTGTGATTGGCGGCCCGCGGGGCCACGCGGGCGGGGATTGGCGGAGCGTTTCGGCGGGACGAGCGGAGGTTTGAAGGGGCCGTTGGCGCCGCTATCGCCGCCTCAGCCGCCGCCGTCATGGAGATCGCGCAGCCCCCGTCGCCCCTCCGGGTGAGTCTGGTGACCGCCACCGACCCTGCTCGGCGACCCCCGGCCCCACGGGCCTTCGGGTCCCCCCCCGCCATCGTCCTCCTCGGTGTTCCCGACCACTCCTTAGCTCCCGCCGGGCCCCCTCAGAGTCTCCCCCAAACCCCCTCAGCGCTCCAGGGCCCCCTCAGGGTCTCCCTGGGCCCCCTCAGGGTGATGCCGGGCCCTATCAAGGTCTTCCCAGGCCCCTTCAGCCGTCGCCGAACCCTCCTCAGGGTCTCACCGAACCTTCCCCAACACCTTCCCTCTCCCCGCCCCTGGGCTCCCTCAGGTTCTCCCCAAAACCCCGTCAGGGTCTCCCCGAGCCCCTCTCGCCGCCGCTTCCCTCAGCCCCCCGTTCCTCTGCGGTTTCCCTCATCCCTGTTCTGTCGGGCCTCTCCCTCGGCCTGACCCCTCGTTCCCCGTCCCCTTTTCCCCCACAGCCCGCGGACGAGAACGCCCGGACGCACAAGGCCGATGGCCCCAAGAAGCTCTCGGTGGAGCACATCTACCAGAAGAAGACGCAGCTGGAGCACATCCTGCTCCGGCCGGACACCTACATCGGCTCCGTGGAGCTGGTCACCCAGGTAAGAGGCAGGGGCGTGCGGGGCTGAGCCCCCCGAGCACCTCAGGGCAGGGGGGGGGCATTAACAGCTGTTTACAAAGCACGAAACATCTATTTATCAACCACAAAACATCTGCTTCTCTAACGGGTGGCACAGAAGAGAGGCTGTACCCTGGGCACTTACGAAGTTCTTCCTTTTTTTTCCCAGCAAATGTGGGTTTTTGATGAAGACATTGGCCTCAACTGCAGACCTGTGACCTTCGTGCCTGGCTTGTACAAAATCTTTGATGAGATTCTGGGTAAGGTGGCAGATCTCCTGAGTCAGTGAGTGACAGGTTATTAACAGGGGTTGAATGCCTACAAAACTGGATCTAAACAGAAGAACTTATCAAGAACACATTAGCCCTGCTTAATAGCAAGCCATTCATGGGAAACAAAAAAAACACCCCAATTTCAAAAATCCAATTACAAACCTGATTTCATTCAGCCCAGACTTCTCCCTTTTCTGTTAATGGTTGGACTCGATGCCCTCACAGGTAATTTCCAACCTGAATAATTCTGTGATAACTTCTAGAACTCCTCTTTGCAATTCACAAAATATTTTCACGCCAAGATGATTATTAGTGACATTGCATTGATCTTTTGTGTTTATTCTGCTGAAACACTTCATAGTTCTGTCTCGATTTGGAATGTAATAAAGTAACAATATTCTCTTTCTAGTCAACGCCGCAGACAACAAGCAGAGGGATAAAAACATGTCGTGCATTAAAGTCACAATTGATGTGTAAGTTTCATTTCATTGCTGTTCGTTGCCTTCAGCTGTTCTGCAAAGCTGGGGTGGCACTGCAGGGGCTGATCTGAGTTACCCCAAATTTGATCCACTAGCTGTGAAAGCCTTTCTCTTTGCTCAGTCCCCTGGTCTCTTATAGAGGGCTGACAGGGCAAACGGCTGCTTTTTACTTGCTGCTGTTTTCCATCTCTTCCTGCCTTTTTATCCTGGTTGAGCACAGGCAGAGAGTTTTGTGTGTGTCCATTTTAGAGCAGATCTGGGGATTTCTGTGTTGCCTGTCCCCCCTCTGCTGGCAGCTGCTGCACTTGCTGAGCACAGATTTGCTCCCGATGAAATGGTGCCTTTCCCCAGAGCCTTTCTATATCTTGCTTCACAGCTCAGTCGTTTGCAGCCTTAAAAACACATTTTTTGTGTTGGATTTTTTTTTCCCCTCCCCTAGAGAGAATAACACAATCAGTGTGTGGAATAACGGGAAAGGTATCCCAGTGGTTGAACACAAAGTGGAGAAGGTCTATGTGCCTGCCCTGATCTTTGGACAGCTGCTGACATCCAGCAACTACGATGACAACGAGAAGAAAGTCACAGGTGGGGAAGAAGTTGCAAACTGAGCTCGTAGAACGTTGTTGCTTGTTGACAGTTGCCTTTGGATTGTGCTGAAGTGGCCAAACTCCTGTTAGTCTGGGATTCTTTTGGATAGTTTTGGACAAAGATAGTAATACAAGTCTGTGTTCCTTCTAATTCCAGGGGGGAGGAATGGTTATGGAGCCAAACTGTGCAATATATTCAGCACGAAATTTACCGTGGAAACTGGATGTCGTGAATACAAAAAGTTATTCAAGCAGGTAGGAGCACTTCTCATTTCAGAGAGGTTATACCTGAGGTGTTCAGATGAGACCCTGAGGTTTTGTTTCAAAAATCTAGGCACTCCTTCAGTGCATTATGTTTAGAGTAAATTTGACCCACAAAATATAATTCAAAGGAACAATGAAATTAGCAGACAGCATCAAAATCTGGTTTTCAACCAGAGTTTTTGTTAAATTTGAAAGTATCTAAAACTCAAACCAGCTTACTGTTTTTTTAAAAACTACAGTAGTTACTTGCGTGTGCTTGACTTGCAACTCACAAAAGCTCCTTTCCTCAGACCTGGACAGACAACATGGGAAAGGCTGGAGAAATGAAGCTGAAATACTTTGATGGAGACGATTACACCTGTGTCACTTTCCAACCTGATCTGTCCAAATTCAAAATGTCAGTTCTGGATAAAGACATCGTAGCACTGATGTCTCGAAGAGTGTATGATATTGCTGGGTCCACAAAGGATGTCAAAGTTTTCCTGAATGGACAGAGGCTGCCTGTAAGTGAGCATTGAAAAGAAACGCAAATATCTGCACTTCTCGTGCCATTTAACCAGTGAGGTTGTGTCCAAGCCATTCCTGTCGTTGCACACAGCAAAGGAGGCATTCCTGTACCCACTTTGCAGGAGGATGTGCATTAAGTATTTATGGGAGCTGTTATCAACCAGTTGTCTGCTCTCATCCGTGTGCAGGTGAAAGGATTCCGCAGCTATGTGGACCTCTATCTGAAGGATAAGGTCGATGAAACTGGGAATGCACTTAAGGTTATCCACGAGGAAGTCAATTCCCGGTGGGAAGTGTGTTTGACTTTGAGTGAGAAAGGCTTCCAGCAAGTCAGCTTTGTCAACAGCATTGCCACCACAAAGGTAACCTCTCAGTGTATTTAGTCAAGCCAGCGCCAAATTCTTCAACATTAATATTCTTGGCTATTTCTAAGTGTATGTATTCTAGTAAAAAATAGTTAAAATTGCAAAGACTGTGCTAAAAGTTTTAAATAGATATGTGTAGGTTTGTGGGGTTTGATGGCCTCACCCTGGGTCCTTGTCCTGTTTCCTTTAGGGTGGCAGGCACGTTGATTACGTCGCTGACCAGATCGTGACCAAACTCATCGATGTGGTGAAAAAGAAGAACAAAAATGGAGTTGGGGTGAAGCCTTTCCAGGTACAACATCAGAATTTCCCCCGTGGGAAACACAACTCGAGCGTTACTGCCAGTTGTAACTCCAGCTTGATGCATAACTGTGTTGGTTTGATTAATAACACATTTCCATTGTACAGATAGTAGATATAGGATTGCTGATTATAGAACTCTCACGTTGTCTAATTTAAGGCAATTCTCTTTGCTCTGCTGATGTATTTTGTAATCACTCTTAAGTCAGTGTAGATGCACTAAAACCCAGTACCTGTTAGAAAACACCCATTTAGGCTGAGAGATGCCAATTCCTTGAGATCCCAAATCATCTAACATTGCTCATGAATGTTCATTAGCTGTCCAAAATTCTTCCAGACCATTTAGGAAAATTCCAAACCCTACAGTGATAACTGAGTCTTTCCTCACTGTGTGATTGATGGGTGAGCTGAGCCTGTACAGTGTGTGATCCTTGCTGTATCTTACTACAGGTGAAGAACCACATGTGGATTTTCGTGAATGCCTTAATTGAAAACCCAACCTTTGACTCTCAGACAAAGGAGAACATGACTCTGCAGGCAAAGAGCTTTGGGTCCACCTGTAAACTAAGCGAAAAATTCATTAAGGGTGTAAGTACTGACAAACAGGGACAACCAGGATGTCTGTAAAACTTTGTAGCAAAAAATTCCATCATTGTTGCATCTTTTCCCACAGCTGTTTGGGCTTGGGTTTTGTATTGCAGGCAGTTGGCTGTGGCATTGTTGAAAGTATCCTAAACTGGGTAAAATTTAAAGCTCAGAGCCAGCTGAATAAGAAATGTTGTGCTGTGAAACACTCCAAGATTAAGGGTGTCCCTAAACTGGATGATGCCAACGATGCTGGTAAGTGCTTGACATCCTTTATAACCAATTCATTCAGAAACAGTTAAAACTCGGTTGTTAAATGAAAGATTTGTCTCCTAAGGAAAAGTGAGAAAACCTGTAATTATAGTTTTAACCCCATTTTATGGCCCTGTTTACTTTGTTTGTCCCCATTTACTGTGTGCAGTGCAACAAAACCTGTATTAGAAGGTATTTATCATTCACTTGTGAGTGTGCAGGCTTTGATTTCACTTCTTAATTACAAAACTGGCTCGATTTTCTCCTTTTTTAGGCAGCAAGAATTCTCTAGATTGTACGCTGATCCTGACTGAGGGAGATTCAGCCAAAACTCTGGCTGTCTCTGGTCTGGGAGTGATTGGCAGAGACAAATATGGAGTATTTCCTCTTCGTGGGAAAATCCTCAACGTCAGAGAAGCTTCTCATAAGCAGGTTGGGTGGAAAATGGTTACAGTTACGTGATGGAAGGTGTGGTGTGATTTGTGTAACGAGTTGGTGCAGCTGCTCACCTGGAGCACTGCAGCTCCAAGGTGAAGTGTCTGCTCTCACCTTGAGCCTGCCTTGCTGGTTAAGTGGGAATATCGATTAACTCCTGTTTGGTGCTTTGCCCGAGGGGATAATGTTTGTGTTGTGGGCTGGAAAATGTTTGGAATGATGTAGAGTGATTTTAACTGCTAAAAACGATAAGTTTCTAAACAGCAAAAAAAACACCAATAAGACAGAACTAATCCAACGATTCACTTACAGGTAATTTTATACTTTCTTGAGCTACATTTTGAGTTTGAAAGGCAAGTTTTTGTTCTGTGTGATGTCTTTCAGATTATGGAAAACGCCGAAATCAACAACATCATCAAGATTGTGGGTTTGCAGTATAAAAAGAACTATGAAGATCAAGAATCTTTAAAAACTCTTCGCTATGGAAAGATTATGATCATGACAGATCAGGTTAGGTTCATTGAAAATTGGGAGAAGATAATAATTAACTCTTAAATGAAGAGAAAAGAAGGAAACCATGCTTTTCTCCCACTGTTGTACCTAATTCTCTGTGTTTGTTTCTTTTTCTCATTCTGTGTTTTAATGGGTCATAATATCATTTCAGCCACAAAACAAAAAAGTAGAGGGGGGACTAACCACCAAACAACTAAAATCTGCTGATTCAAGGTCCTTGAGCAGTCCTTGACACCTTTTTTCACCAAAAATCTGCCTTTTTGGTTTCTCTCAATCTTCAGCAGTTAAAAAACACATGGTCACCTTTTTAGAAGTGAGTTAATAGGGTCAGTTAGGTGGAATTATAGAACCATTTGCTGTTAAGCCAACAACTGTCAATCCCATCATGCCCCTGATAAAATATGGCTTTTCCTTTTTAATTCAGGATCAGGATGGGTCACACATCAAAGGTTTGCTGATTAATTTCATCCATCACAACTGGCCATCTCTTATAAGACACAACTTTTTGGAAGAATTCATTACTCCCATCATAAAGGTGAGGCTTGGGGGATGATCAGGTGAATGAGTGAGGATTCACTGCTCCAAATCTGCCTCTGATTTCACAGTTAAAATATTTCTCTATCGCAGGCCTCTAAAAATAAAGAAGAAATTGCATTCTACAGCATTCCTGAGTTTGAAGAATGGAAAAGCAGTACACAGAACTACAACTCATGGAAAATCAAGTACTACAAAGGTTTGTAAAAACTTAATGTAGTGAAATTCAGTGGTCCAAGTCAGAGGATCGATGATTCGAGTCAGTCCTGCTTGGCAGAAAGGTTTGGATCACATGTGTTCTGTGTCTCTTCCCTCCTAAGATATTCCAGTTGCATTTCAGATATCTACATGGGTTACAGACAAAATCCAAAAGTACAATGTACCACTGCTCACTGAATTGTAATTCTTATGACTTTTGTGATACATCTCATTCTGAAGTAACTGAAGTTTTCAGAAAGTCATCTTCACACTGTCCATTCATGTGATACATCACAGAAACTGGGCATAGCAAAATATTTCTTTGAACTGCAACTTAATTTAAGCAAAAAGTCCTTATGATTAGCTCTGCTGTCCCTGCAGGTTTGGGTACCAGCACATCTAAGGAGGCCAAAGAATACTTTGCAGATATGGCAAGACACCGAATTGGCTTCAAATATTCTGGCCCTGAAGATGATGCTGCGATCACCCTGGTAACTAACACTTGATTTAATTGCTGACTTACTACCTTTGGTATTTCACCTTGTAGAGTGCTCGGTATTTTCTCTTAAAATGCTCTTGGAGGCCCGTGGGCTGGAGACAATCTCTGTGTTACCAAGGCTACGGATTTAGTCAAACCAGGAGCAGCAAATCTGCCCCCAGACCTCAGGCCAAGAGTAGCCTTTTAATGATGGGCTTTAAATATAGCTTAGAACAAACTAATCACTAGAAACCAATTGACATTTTCAGGCACAATAGTAAATATTTCTCTAACATTTTTCTGCATATTTTCTGCTGCAGTTTGCTCCAAGTTAGATCTCCCCTTTTTCCCCTGGTGCAAAACAGTGGATTAAAACAGTCCTGGTTTCTGTGAACTTCACCTTAGGGAACCCTTGACTCAAACATTCAGAGCTGTTAGGCAATGGCAAAAAATCAAATTTTTCCCCAAAATATTTATCTCCCCCCAAATCTGCTTTAGTTTTCTGCTAATACATTAAAAACGTATAAATTTAAAACTAACCACCCTGTCTCCTACAAACTGGTGGAAATTATGCTCTTAATATGTTTAGCTACAGAAACCTTTTATTGCACTTGGGCTCTTAAGCCAGCCTGTTTAGCACGTTATTCTCCTGGGCAAGCTCTTCCTTTCTTTTTCTCGACTGATCCAATAATGCACAACTGCAGAACGTTCTAGAATCGAGTTACTTCTCCTTTTGTAACACCCAGGCCTTTAGCAAGAAGAAGATAGAGGAGCGAAAGGAGTGGCTGACTAATTTCATGGAGGATAGGAGACAACGGAAGCTGCACGGTCTGCCAGAGGTAAAGGGTTTATGTTCACAAGCAAACTGGTTCCCAGTCTCTGCCTGGGGCTGTTCTCAGCTTCATCCCAGCACTGCACACGGCTCAGTCACTGAGTCAGGCCCGGAATTAGAGGACGTTGAAAATGTGTCAGGGTTTTGCAGAGCAGCTTCTTCTCTGCCCTTATCAGTGTAGCCTCGTTGTCAATTATCCAGCGGTTAATTTCATTTTTAACTCTTATCTTTCAAATTACTTTACCAATAGGGAAATGATAGCTCGAGCAGGACCAGATGAAGACTTTATTTCCCAAAAAATGGGCCTGCATCCTGGCAAATGTTTCCCTTTGCCATGCAAGGAGTGTCAGGACTCCAGCTGTATTTAGCTGGTCTTACAAGAGTTCCCATTTCAGTGAAACTAGCCAAGAGCAGATTAGGCCCTGTTAAATTAAGGCAATCTTCCACCTGATTTTCTTAGGAATATCTGTATGGGAAAAACACCAGTTACCTGACATACAACGACTTCATCAACAAGGAGTTAGTGCTGTTCTCAAACTCGGATAATGAGAGATCAATCCCATCACTGGTTGATGGTAAGTGATTCTGCATGGTGTGTCCCTAGAACTTAATAAATGGGTGTTTGATGTCCTGTCAGACTCAGGGAACCCACTGAGTTTCAGGATCAGTGTCCTGAAGCCTGTTTTCTGCTGTCCAAGCTTTTTTCAACTTCGGATTAGATGTCTTGTCCATTTTGTAGCACATTATTGCGTGTACCTTACTCACCTGGTGCAGGATCTCTGGGTGGATAAGTAGTTCTTGTGTCTCTAGAGAGCAGAAGCCAAGTGAAACACATCACATGTTCTAACCACGAGGTCTTTTCTTTTTTATACAGGTTTGAAGCCGGGTCAGAGGAAGGTTTTATTCACCTGCTTCAAACGAAACGATAAGCGGGAGGTGAAGGTGGCTCAGCTGGCCGGTTCCGTGGCTGAGATGTCCTCATACCATCACGGTGAGGTAAGGACCTGCCTGGGCCTGCAAAACACTTTAAATGAAAGACAAAAAGCCCTTCTGCTGGCGTGACAGTGGCGATGCCTCTGAAGCAGAATGAGGTGTTTGAGTGTGAACACCAAGCTGAAGTGGCTGTTTAGCTGCTATTAATGCTCCAAAATTAATTTAATCTGAGGTTGGTCACTCTGCCTGCCCTGCCTGGATTTCATGGGAGCAAATTTTGTTCCAAAAGTAGAACAAGAAAAACTCGCTTTATTTGGGATGGATCTAGGCAGAAGTTAATAACCTTTCTGCCTGTGCCAGGAGAAGTTAAGCACTAAAACAAGGTTCTCTGTAGAGACCCAACAGAATCTTTCACTGGAGGTTTCAGAGCAGGTAGACAGCAGTAGAGCCGTGGGTCACTAGGCCATTTCTAGTCACCCTGAAGCATTCTGCATGCTCAGCTTTGCACCTTCCTTCGTTTCAGGCCGCCCTGATGATGACCATCATTAACTTGGCTCAGAACTTTGTGGGCAGCAACAACCTCAACTTGCTCCAGCCCATCGGTCAGTTTGGCACACGGCTGCACGGGGGGAAGGACTCTGCCAGCCCTCGATACATCTTCACCATGCTCAGGTCAGCATTACAGAGTTCTTACTGTCTAAAAGATTCTTAGCAGGACCCAATCTTACAGCAGTTAGAATGAAAAATGAATTGACTTTTTCCCTTTAAAACTTTGGGCTGCTTGCATGCCCAAAGTAGCAGCAATTGAAGTGAGATCTGGGTGCTAGATTCAGGTATGGAAGCTTGAATGGAGCAGAGAATATGGAAATGGCAGCAGAAACAGAAAAATTCAGGAAGTTTCTTTTTTGCATGACCATCATGTTCTGTAATGAGAATTTGGGCTTGAATTCCCTTCTCCATTCCAGTCCCCTGGCACGGCTGGTGTTCCCACCGATGGACGACAACATCCTGAGGTTCCTCTATGATGACAACCAGCGTGTGGAGCCAGAGTGGTACATGCCCATCATCCCAATGGTGCTGGTCAACGGGGCTGAAGGGATTGGTACTGGCTGGGCCTGTAAGATCCCCAACTTCGATATCAGGGAAGTTGTGAATAATATCCGTCGGCTGATGGATGGAGAAGAGCCATTGCCAATGGTAAATAATTAAAAAACAAATGTCTCGCTCGTTGGTTTATCGAGCTCATATTGAGCATTTGATGGGAATGCTTGAAACCAGAAGCATCTGCACAAAGCTGAATCCAGTGTTTGTTCTGCTCAGCTTCCCAGTTACAAGAATTTCAAAGGCACCATAGACGAGCTGGGGCCTAATCAGTACGTGATTAGTGGTGAAGTGTCCATCCTTGATTCTACAACCATCGAGATCACTGAGCTGCCTGTCAGAACATGGACACAGGTAACAGACAGGGAATTTGCCCTGGGAATGTATAGTTTGCCCTGTAAAGCAAAAAGGGGTTAGTGGGGTTTGGGTCTGACTTTGTTTCTTTTCTCAGACTTACAAAGAGCAGGTTCTGGAGCCGATGTTGAATGGGACTGAGAAGACCCCCCCTCTAATCACAGACTATAAAGAATATCACACAGACACCACGGTGAAGTTCGTCGTGAAGATGACTGAGGAAAAACTGGCGGAAGCCGAAGCTGTGGGGCTGCATAAAGTCTTCAAACTCCAAACAAGTTTAACATGCAACTCCATGGTATGTGACAGATTCTGCTGAAGGAATTTCTTGGTTTAACTCAGGCTCTGTGGACAGCTGCAGTCGTTGCGTGAAACAAAAATCCTCTTTGGCAGTAACCTATTCACTTCGATTTTTCTGCTGTTACTGGTTTTAAATCAGCTTTCAAAGGTCAAGAACCTGGCTTGGGCATGGGCCCAGAGTGGATGGTTTGCCTGAAGGAGGCAAAGTGATCTGAAATCACAGTTTGCAGAGCCCTTTGAGCCAGCAGCACGGGCACTGAGCGTCTGGCTCCTGACAATGTGTGAAGCTGGATACAAGATGTTAGTCCTGCACAGAGCCTTAAGATTGAAGTAACCTTAACCCTGCTATGGGTATTCAAAAACATTGAAATTCTAAAATTGTCTCTGCTGCTGTGCTCACGAACTGAAGTAGTTTCTCAAGTAACACTGATAAGTTTGATAATTTGTCAGTTAATAATTGAGTGATATCATCACACCTGTGTTACGGTTAATTTTCAGTGGGTTTGGAATCAGTTTTATCATCATAATGCCCATGTTCCCTCGTTTTCCTCCAGGTTCTCTTTGACCATGTTGGCTTTCTTAAGAAGTACGACTCTCCCCAGGATATTCTTAAGGAATTCTTTGAGCTCCGGCTCCGATATTACAGTTTGAGGAAGGAATGGCTTATTGGGATGCTGGGTGCTGAGTCTGCAAAGCTGAGCAACCAGGCTCGCTTCATCCTGGAGAAAATAGATGGCAAAATCGTGATCGGTGGGTGTCGTTCTTGGTGACTGGGACTGTGAACTGGGAGAACTGGGTGCCCCCTTGAGCTCTGTCAGCACCCACTCAACCTCGGGCTGGCTCTTACAAACCACACCAGAGCTTATCTCTGTTCCGGTGACATGCAAGAGGAAAATGCTTCCCAGAGTATCCTTGGTCTGTGTGTGTGACAATTTTTTGAGAGTAGAACTTTTTTAATAATTTAGCAATAATTTTTATCTATTTCTAGCTCGGTAGCAGTAAGAGTTAATTGTGTGTGGTGTTAGAAAGGGGCAGTGTTTGCTGTGAAATGCATTCTCAAGAACCCATATCTCTGTCCGTTATCTTTGTGAACCTCTGCAAAAATATTCCAGATCATGTTCTCAGTGGACTGAGGGTTCAAACTTAGAAGATACCCAAGTAGCAGCATCTGAGAATCATGAGCTAGAAAAAGAAGCAGGTCTTTGTTCCCAACATTCACATTTTGCAATCCACTTTTCCCCCCTCGGTGTAAAAGACGGGCTGTGTTTCGCTGCCTTCACGGAGGATGAGGCCAGACAACGTGTCATAAGATGCTTTGTGGTTTGTGTCTGAAGGCAGCCCAGTAATCCCAGCAGCCGAGTCTGTCTGAGCTCAGGAAGAGAAATAATTCCCTTGAAATGCATTTTCTTGTTGTTTTTTTTTTTTTTTTTAATAAGTAGTTCCAAGGCTGCCAGAGCTGGTTTCATTTGTATTTGTGTCTCATGGTTGATTGCTTCTGATACCTTAAAAAGGAGCAAATTCCAGCTGAAGCATTTCCAGTGGTTGGGCACTCAGAGCATAAATTTCCCAGGTGATGTCTAATGAGGTGCAAGTTATACCAAGCTACCAGGGTTTTTTTTCCTCCACCTGCCTCCTGTTATCATGAAACCTGTTTTATACCATCACACCTTTTTTTCCAAGTTCAAAAACTACTTAAAGCAGGGGAAATGCCTATGGAAACAAAGAAAAATATTTACAGTGCTCTGGCAGCTACAGGACCAATGCTACCCTGACAAATCACCTCCTAAGTAGGAGCTTTTCAGGTGTTATTCAGGCTCCTCCACATGTCCCAGCTGTGATGAGGAAAGGCTGGTCTGGAGTCCTGTAGGATGCAGGGATCCAAAACATAAAGCTCATCAGTTGCTCCTGATGGCAAGTGTTAGTCATTGAGTGACAATCCTGAAATGTCTGTTTGCAGAAAACAAACCCAAGAAAGAGCTGATCCAGCTTCTTATCCAGAGAGGGTACGAGTCTGATCCAGTGAAGGCTTGGAAGGAGTCGCAAAACACGGTAATGCCTCGGTCATCCTCAGTACACCCAAGCTGGCTCTGAGGCTTCATAATCCATACAGAGGCCTCAGGTCCTTTTCTATCCACAGGATTCAATAACCCTACCCTTGTGTGTCAGGGTATTTGTTGACAATGTTTCAAATCCATATTCAGGAAGAAGAAAAGGAGGAGGAGGAGGAAGAGAGTGACAAAGAACCAGCTGCAGCTTCTGGCCCAGACTTCAACTACCTGCTGAACATGCCCCTGTGGTATCTGACCAAGGAGAAGAAAGATGAGCTCTGCAAGCAGAGGGATAACAAAGTATGTGCCTTCCTTTGCTTATTAAAAGTGTTAAGTTTATATATATATATATAATGTGTTGGGTGGGGTTTTGTTTTTGGATGGTGGATTGAAATATGTGACTAATGATTATCATTTGTGATTCCCTTTAGCAAAAGGAGCTGGAAAACCTCAAGCGCAAGAGTCCCTCTGACCTGTGGAAGGAAGACCTTGCTGCTTTTGTTGAGGAACTCGATGTATGTAGATGCTCAGTGCAGATGACCCACTCCCTCATCTTACCCACCAGCTCTTTATTGACTTTTGGGGGTTTTTCTGTGTTATTTTGTGCTCCCCTCTGCAGGCAGTGGAGGCCAAGCAAGTGCAGGATGAGATGGCAGGGATTGCTGGCAAACCTCTGAAGGTGAAAGGAGGGAAAGCAAAGGTGAAGAAGGCCCAGCTGCCAGAAGTGATGCCATCCCCTCATGGCGTCAGGGTTGTTCCTCGGATCACTGCCGAGATGAAGGCAGAGGCAGAGAAGAAGAAAACTAAAAAGAAGATAAAGGTACAAAGGAACATTCCAAATACTCAGTCTTTCTTTATATTTTCTTCAGTGCAGTCCTAAAGGAATGCAAGTCCTCGTTAGCTGGACTTGTCCCGCTGAAGCAGCTGTTCAAGGAGAGGGACAGAACCTTAGGGCTTGGGGAGCACTGGGAAAGGGGCTGTCAGTCTAAAGGACAACAATTCACTAATGTATCAGGAGATGGCTTAGAGGGAAATCTTGACCCATCACGGTGTCGGGGTGGGTTGGTAGCTCAGAAATGGAGAGGCAGGTGCAAACATGGTTGTTCCAGGTATCTTGGGAATTTGATAAACCCTTTAGCAGGCAGGAAGCACAGCCAGTAAATTCCCTTCTCCAGAACAGCCTTTGCATTCCCAGCAATGCTTTCAGCCAATTAATGCCATCATTGTTCTCCGTATCGAGGAGATGAAGAAGATTGAACTCTTTTTATAGAACTAGTTGAAATTGTGCCATTCAGCCATTTCCAGCAGAGAAAACTAACCCACCCCCTCACCTGTTTGGCCCTGGAAACCTTTCCTCCACATAATTCCACCCAACAGTTTTTCCAAATAACTTCCACTGTTGTTTTTATCCCACCCTGTCCAGCTCTGCATCCTCATCTTCCCCCAGGGCCATCCCAGTGGCAGGACTGGAGCGCTCAGGAGTGGGGCCTGAGTTCCTGTTTTTGTTCCTGTTGGGTTTTGCTGTTTCAGTCACCTGATTTGGGGACAGATCCTGTCTGATTTGCAGATCCTGTCTGTAATCAGTTCTACACACAGTTTGTTTCACAGAGTCAGGTTTCTTGTATCACTGACTCTTACACATCTAAAATAAGCAGCTCCTTCCTCCCTCACCCCCCGTGCCTCCTCTCCAGGAGCTGACTCACTGTTTGGTATCTGCATCTGCAGAGTGAAAAATCTGAATTTGATGAGAATCAGGATGAAAACACATCCGGAGAGAAGGAGTCTTCAGGCCTGAAGCAGAGATTAGCACAGAAGCTGAAGACTGAGCCAGGTAAATGCTTTGATGTCATTCCCTCCGTAGAAAGGGAGGGGAAGGGTTGTCAATTTGGTTATTTGACCTCTTCCTGAAGGTGGTGAGCAACACCTGGGATCGGGAGTTATGGGAAAACTAGGGGAGAAAGAGGTCCTGGATAACAGTCAAGCAGGATAAATTCCTATTTCTCTTTGTTTAAACCAGAATCCTCTGAATTTAGTGTATTTCTAAGCTGAGTTTGAACTGCTGATCCTGAAGTACACATGGAAGTTTGCTGGCTCATCCTGCCTCCCGCTATTTTTCAGGAGCTAAGAGACAGGCCACTCTACCCTTCAAACCAATAAAGAAAACCAAGAAACGAAACCCTTGGTCTGACTCAGGGTCTGATTCAGAGTCTGATTTTGAAGCACCTCCTCAAAGGGAGCGAGTGGTTCGTCAGGCAGCAGGTGAGTGAGGACACGGCTGCAGAGAGGGATAATCTGTGGAGGAGAAAATGGAACAGACTATTTAGGGAGCTCCCAGAGCCTCAGATCACATTCAGAAATCATTTTTAAAAGGCTTCTTTATTTTACTGTCTGAAACAATTAAATATTTCTACCATTTGTGCAACACATTCAAGGAAAAAGCAGAAAAGGGCATCTAGAGCAATATGGTTATTTGGTTTAATTACACAACTGTCTTGGCAAATTAAATGTGTTGTGGGTGAGGTTGGAAGACTCCAAATGACAGAACACACTTGTCATTTGGAGTCTTCTCCCTGGCAGTCTCAGCATCTGCTTGTTTTTATTCAGATCTTTATTTTTTAATAACTGCAGCTAAAATATTGAAAAAGAAGCTGAGCTGCATATTGCCAAATGTGTAAAATAACACATCTGTGTTCTTCCATCAGCCAAAGTCAAGACCATGGTCATTTCGGACTCAAATTCCTCCAGCTCTGATGAGGAGTCTGAGTTCCAGGGTGACAGCGCAAACAGCTCTGAATCGGATACAAACTCCAAGGAAAAGCCTCCTCCCAAGCCCAGAGCTGCTCCCAAGTGAGTATTTCTCCGTAGCCACTGAAGATTGGTTGTGCTTAATGCTTCACATAAATTCATAGCTCTGGTTTTTTTCAAGGCACCTATTTAGCGCATCATAAACTGAAAAAATACTTGGGGTTTTGTTTTCCAGGGAAAACACTGAAAAAGCAGTGAAAGCTCCCAAGACAAAGGCAGAGCCAAGTGCTGTCCCCAGTGAGTGAGAGACCTCTAAAGCTGTGGATTGTCCCAAAACCCCTTGGGAGTGCACAGGGCAGAGCAGGGGGGACAATTTGGCTCTTTCAGACTGACTTTGTGCTCCCTTTTCCAGTTCAAGTCCCAGATGTCACTGATGACAACGTGGGCCAGGCTCCTGCTGCTCCCTCTGTCCCAGTGCTGGGCCCCAAGGCCGGGCCCAAAAAACCCTCTGCAGCCAAGAAGGCCGGAGCCACCAAGGGTAAGGGCAGCTCAGCAACATCATTTCTGGAGCACAATTATAATTCCTGTGGGAAACGATCCGAGTGATTTCGCTCGGCGCTCCAGGGCCTGAGCAACTGGAGTTTTCATTTCAGCAAAGATCTGAGGTTTGTGGCAGAGGTTCTCTGGTTGTTGTCATGTTTAAGAGGTCTGTTTCCAAACATATCATGTTCTAGTTCATGTTGGACATGCTTGGAGGGAGGGAGTCTTAGTTTGGGAACAGGAAAAGTGAATGCTTCCTACAGGGCTATGTAATACTTGGCAGGAATAATCTGGGTGGAATTTGTGTCTTGCAGTCTATGTCTTACTGTGTGTCTTTTTGGGAAGAAAGCAGCCTGGGAGCTTCCCAGGAGGCAGAAAAGCTTTTTGGGGCAGTTTGATGTATCCAGTGCTGGCTCCACCTCGTCCATCTCTGGCATTTGACTTGTGGGTTTTTTTAAACTAAACTGCCCAAACTTTGTCAGATTTTGACGCTAGTTTGCATATTCCAAATGGAATCAACTGGGTATTAATCCCAGCAGGAAAGTAGTGTGTTACTTCCACTCCTAAACTGAGAAAGCCTGTTATCCTTCAGAAATGAGCTGAACTGGGAGATGTGCTTCAAGATGCTCTTAAAAAATGTCAAAATGTAGGTAAGAAAGAATCCCCAAGTGAGCGTTTGGGAAATTCCTTCCTCCCTGTGCAGGACTTTGAAGGTCTGAGGTGGGCCACAGATCCTTGAGAGTCCGGAACTTTTCAAGCTGAAATAGTCTGTAAATTGCCTTGGGGACCTTTTTAATTTGATCCTTTAAACGTAGCGGAACTGAGCAGATAAACAGCCTCATTCCTCATCACCCGGGGAAGAGAGATCTTTCTAGAAACCCCGGCTTCAAACGGAGGCGACCTGCGCGCTGACCCCTCGGCAGCGCCGAGCCTGTTTGTGTTGGAAGTAATTCCCAAGCTGGGAACGAGAGAGGAGCGAAGCGGGGATTTAACGCCGCGTTCTGTTCCAGAGAACCAACCCTCCATCATGGACATCCTGGCCAAGAAAAAGGCTGCGCCCAAGCCAGCGGCGAAGGAGGGACCCCCGCGCGCCAAGGGCGACAACGCCAAGGGGAGGAAGGCCACGAAGAGGCAGCCGAGCTCCTTGGATTCGGATTCCGATCTGGATATTGGCTCGAAGCCGTCCAAATCCGTGGCATCGAAGGTTTGTGCCCTGCACCCATCAGTGCCAGGGGATCCACAGGGAGCGGGGTCGGTTCTGGCAGGAAGAGGTTAAGCCTCTGCCTGCCTGTGGGGAACAGGGTGGTCACAGAATCGTGGAATCTCTTGAGCTGGAAGGGACCCCCAAGGATCATTGAGTCTGACTCCTGGCCCTGCCCAGAACACCCCAACAATCCCCTCCTCTCCCTGAGAATGTTGTCCAAACACTCCTGGAGCTCTGGCAGCCTTGGGGCTGTGCCAACTGCCCTGGGGAACCTGTTCAGTGCCAACCACCCTCTGGGGGAAGAACCTTTCCCTAATAAGGGCCAGACACCCACTGTACCTGTGGCACAGCGGGCCTGTGATGCTCACTGTTGTTCCCTGGGGATGCTCAGATCCATGACTCCTTCCCTGCTTTCCCTACAGAAATCCAAGCTGCAGGATGACACCTTCACCGCTGAGCCCAGTGCCAACAGCCCCGTAGCCCAGCCCCAGGCCAGGCCTGGCCGTGCCAAAAAGCCCGTCCAGTACCTGGAGGAGTCCTCAGAAGATGACATGTTTTGAGGTTTTAGGACAATTTTAAACTCCTGACCCACAAAGAGCCTTCAGCAGAGCTCTGGAGCTCCCACCAACGACCACCTCAGCCTAGGAAATCATCTCCAAATACAAACCGCTCCAAAAATGTTCATTACAGGTGAACACAGCTCGTTTTTTCTTGTTTTTAAATAATTTAGATTTGTTGAAACAAGAACATCCCCTTTTTTGTGAGCACTGGAGCCACGTGCCCAGTGAGTGCTGCCGCACTTCCCTCTTCCCTGTTATTTGACACTTTGTGGTCATTTTAGTGTTAAAGTTGACTTCAAAACATGCCAAATTTTTTAAAATTGATGCAACCCTCATGAAATATCTTAAAATACTAAAATATACAAACTTAACTCCACCACCTGACACAGGTGAGCTGGAGCCATTTTTCCAGCAATTCTCCCTGTAAATATTTTTTGTGTTTTTCTTTGTTGTCCTGAGTTTGTCTTTTTTTTAATATTTGTCTAATAAAAGTGTTTATACTGATTTTCTTCACTGATTTTGGGCGTTTGTTTTTAGGAAAATAACCACTGCAGAGCTTGTGCTAAGCCCTCCCTCCCTCTGCCAGAGCAGAGGGTTTGGCACAAGCTCTGGGGGTGTTGGGTGGGTTGGCCACTTCCCCACTGGTTGTGGCCACTGTGGCTCCCCAGCCAAATTCCTGTGAACACCCCTGTTGTCCCCAGCACGGGAGGAGCTGCTGGGCCAGAGCAGCTGTGGCTGCCCCATCCCTGGAAGTATCCAAGGCCAAGCTGGACAGGGCTTGGAGCAACCTGGGATAGTGGAAGGTGTCCCTACCCATGGCAGGGGGTGGGACTGGATGGGCTTTAAGGTCCCTTCCAACCCAAACCATGAAGCCCCAGGGCCCCCCACACTATCGGTGCTTTGCTGGAACCCAGTCAAGTGTGGAAAGCACTGTCAGATTTTCCACTGGCTCTGGAGAGTGTCTCCGGCGCGTCCCCTCCGAGGGCCGGGCTATTTACGGCTCCTCCGCTGCAGAACCGTTGTCACAACCCCTGACGAGGCCACGGGTGGGTTGTGGGGCTGCTCCCAGAACCCCAGCACCACCCAGACGTGGAGGGAGAGCCCTGGGAACACACAGAGTGCACCACAGTGTCCGCACCAGGGGTTTCCCCATCCCAAAATCTCCTTGGGTGAGGTGTTGGAGGTGCTGCTGGATGGGAACTGAGCTGTGGGATGCCAGGCACTGTGACCCACCAGGGGCACTGCACGTCCCCAAGGGGCAAACGGGCTCTGAGGGTGACCCGTGTTGTCCAGGCTCCGCTCCTGTTACTGGAAAGGGGATTTGAGGTGCTGGCAAAGGCCGTTGGTGCTGCCCTGGCCAGGCAGGGGCTGGTGGGAGCCCAGCCATGCCATGGGGGATTTCTTGCAGGGATCACACGTGACAGAGCCATGGGAAGATCCATGGGAAGATCCATGGGCCCCCTGACAGCCTGGGCACAGTGTCCTGGGTCAGGGAGGGCCAGTGCCAGGCATGAGCATCCCCTGGGCACCATGGGGCAAAGCCCAGCCCCTGGTAGGAGCTGTGCCACCACGGGTGGGTGCACCCAGGCTCTGATGGGTCCAGGGGGCAATGCCAGCGCCGGGGGAGCCTTTTGGGGGCCGAATGCTGTGGCTTGGGGACCTGAGGCCCTGCAGGTTTAGGGAGGCCAAGGTTTGGGGGCATTTTGGCACAGAGGGGGCCACTGCCCCTGCACCAACCTGTGCTCTGGGCAGCTCCCAGCCCTGGGCAGGGGCAGCGTTTGTCCGTGAGACCCCACCACCACCACCTCCCCCCCCAGCAGTTCCAAGCCCTTCCCTCCCCTCCGTGTGCCCCTGTGGCTGCTCTGTCCCTTTAAAAGGACTCCAGGCGTGGCTGTGGGACCGTTATCCCAGCCCAGCCGGACAAGGGACCGGACAGTCCTGGACAGCCCTGGACAACCGGCGCCAGCCCCACTGGCACACCGTGGACCGCAGCCTCCGCAGGTACTGGGGCGCTGGGGGGCTCTGGGGATTTATGGGGACAAGGGATGGGGAACGTGCTGGTCTTGCTCTAGTTGATGTCCTTGGACCCATCCCTGGGGAGGGAATTCTAGGCACAGCGGATGCCTGGGGACACTTGTGACAGGGCTGAGCTGGGCTGGCACCGCCCGGCCACCCTCCCCTGAGTGGGGACATCATGGTGCATTCAGGAATGGCAGGAGGATGGAGAGCTGGAGGGGTCGTGTTGCCACTGGGGCCTGACCTTGCAGGCACGGCGTCCCCCCAGCGCTGACCCCGCTCCCACAGCGCGGCCATGGGCGAGTGGGGCTTCCTGAGCTCGCTGCTGGACGCCGTGCAGGAGCACTCGCCCATGGTGGGCCGCTTCTGGCTGGTGGTGATGCTCCTCTTCCGCATCCTGGTCCTGGCCACGGTGGGCAGCGACGTCTTCGAGGACGAGCAGGAGGAGTTCGTGTGTAACACGCAGCAGCCGGGCTGCAAACCCGTGTGCTACGACGCCGCCTTCCCCATCTCCCACTATCGCTTCCTCGTCTTCCACGTCGTGGTGCTCTCGGCGCCCGCCGCCCTCTTCGTCATCTTCGCCGTGCACCAGGCGGCCAAGCCGGGGCGCGGGGGGGCCCCCGGCCAGCGCGCCCGCCGCCTGCAGCCCTTCTACGTGGGCAGCGTGGTGGCCCGGATCGCCGCCGAGCTGGGCTTCCTGCTGGGCCAGGCGCTGCTCTACGGCTTCAGGGTGCAGCCGCTCTTCGTGTGCCACCGCCGGCCCTGCCCGCACCGCGTCGACTGCTTCGTGTCCCGCCCCACCGAGAAAACCGTCTTCATCCACTTCTACTTCGTGGTGGGGCTGGTCTCGGCGCTGCTCAGCCTGGCCGAGCTCGCCCACCTCCTGCGCAAGGGCCCCCCGGCGTGGGCTGGCTGCTGCCCCCGGCCACAGGAGCGGGGCCCGGCGCCCGGGCAGCCGGCGGGGGCTGCGGAGGAGCCGTGCTGTCCCCCCCCACGGGGGGACCTCACCGTGTAACCGGCCCTGGGTTGCCACTGCTGCCACGAACTGTGGCTGTTCTTAGCCTGGCCGTGCCAGGCCGTGCCGGGCCATGCCCCAGTGCCCCCAGTGCCCCCCGGTTCCTGTTATGGGCGGTGGATGGGCCTCTCTCGGCAGCTGCTGGAAAAAAAATATGGACAAAAGGAAGACAAACAGGTCCCATCCCTGTGCAGTGGCAGGGATGTCCCTTCCCACCCTGCCAGGGCTGTCCCCACACTCCATGCTGGGGGTGTCACAAATGCTCTTGGGCTGGCCCTGGGCATTGGGAGAAACAACTGTGGCATCAGGACTGGGAATGGAAGAGCTATTGGGATGCTGGAGGTATCCCAAAGGGTTCTGCCCCAGCCCAGCCTCTGGGGATGGCCAGAGCCAGGAGGGCAGATGGGGGGTCTTGGGGTACCCTCCTGCAGCAAACAACCCTCCCTCCAGCAGGAGTGCCACAGCCTGACCATCTCCCCACCCCTGCAGCCCAACCTCCCCCAGTACCCCACAACAAGAACGAGCCAGGCACTAGAATAAATAAACTTTATTCTGGAGCCAGCCCCCACCCCATCCCCCCTCCCCCCCATCCTCCCCGTGCCGGCAGGGCCGGGCCCCCCCTCCCCACGAGGCCGGGGCTGGCACCGCCACGTGCCCCCCCACAGCCCCCTCCCCGCCTGGGGGGGCCGGGGCAGGGCCCGCCCGGTGCCTCCCGACTCTAAATCCACTAAAATCTCAACAACAACAAAAAAAAAAAATTTAATAATAATAAACCGTGTGCCCCCCCCCGCCCCTCCCCCGGCAGCGCCCGCCGTGCCCCCTCCACCTGCACAGGCCTAAAAACCCCTCCAAACTTTTACAAAGGTTTTAAAACGTATTTATAGATATTTATAGATATTTATATATATATACTTTGCTTTCTTTTCTCTTTTAAATGACTCTGCTTCCTCGGCGTGCGGGGCTGGCCGGGGTGTCCCCCGCCCCCACGGACGGCCGGGGCGGGGCGGGGGGCGGGGGGAGAAGTGGCTCGGTGGTCGCGATCCCGTGGGTGCTGGTGCTGGTGGGGCCGGGGCGTCCCCGGGGCCGCGGCCGAAGGTCCCCGCGCCCCTGAAATGTGACTCAACCAACGCGCTGGGCCCGGGGCTGGGGGCGCTCCCCGCGGGGGCCGCTCCGGCGGGGGGGGGGCTGCCGAGGAGTCCGCCCCGTGGGGGGGCTGCAGCCGGGCCGGAGCGCGGGGCCCTCCCCGCCGTGTCCGGCCGTGCCGGGCTCTGTCCTGGTGCGCGCCGGGCGCGGGTCACGGCGAGTGCGTGGCCGGGCTGCTGCGGTTGGAGCTGGGCGAGAGGCTGGGGCTGCAGCTGCCCGGGGGGGGCCCCAGGCTGCCCCCGCGGGGGCCGCCCGCCTGTCCCCCCAGCGTGTCCATGCCCTCCGAGTTCTCCAGCATCTCCTGGATGAGCGGCGGCATCGAGCCCGGGATCTCCATCTTCAGCGTGATCACCCGCTCGGCGCCTGCGGGAGGGTTCGGGGTCAGCAGGGTGCCACCGGCACCCCCAAAGTGGCACCCCCAAAAACTGGCGCTCCCAAACCAGCACCCCAAAAATGGCGCCCTAAAAACTGGCACCCCCAAAAACCAGGGCCCTTGAAACTGGCACCCCAAAAATGGCACCCCCAAAACCCCACCCTGAAATTGGCGCCACTTCCGAAGTGGCACCCAAAAGCTGTCACACCCAAACTGGCACCCAAAAAACTGGGACGCCCAAAACCGACACCCTCAAACTGGCACCCCTCATCTGCACTGGTCCCTGAGTGCCAGGGACAACGGTCCCTCCCCAGCATCCCTGGAAGGTGCAGTGTTGGGGGTGTCCCCTTATTCTTTGTCCCCTCCAGAGGATGCTGAGTGACCCAAGCCCACCAACATCCCTGGGATGCTCCCTGGGATCCAGAGCCACAGGAGTGGCCACCCCCTCCTCAGCCTCACCCTTGGCGCTGATGCTGCGCAGGTCCGTGATCTTCATGAGCATCTTGGGGAACATGTGGGGCTTGTTGGGCCTCCTCTTCCTCACGTAGATCTTCAGCGCCTCCAGCAGTGGCTCCTGCAGCTTGTCCACCTTGTCGGGCTGCTCCAGGTCCTGGCGGTCTGAGGAGTGGGCACACAGGGGTTAGAATGCAGGGCAGCACATCCTGGCATCCCCCCTCGCCCCCCGACTCAGCCCAGCTCCTGTGGGGTCACCATTTGGGCTCCATATGGGGTCTCCTCGCTCAGCCATTGGGGAAGGACAGCCCAGGGGACACGGGGGGCGCCGGGCAGGGACCCGTCCCTGCACCCCCAGCCCAGCACCCACCTCCGCAGATGAGGCAGATGGCACTGAGCAGCCCCGTCTCGGCATCGTCCATCTCCAGCGGCAGCAGCTGGTTGGCGAAGGCGAAGACCAGGTCGGTGAGGGGCCCGAACCCCGCGTTGTGCATCTGCGTGCGGTTCAGCGTCAGCCCGTCCGAGAAGGTCATGGTGTCCTGCTCCGGCGTGTAGCGCGTGCAGATCCGCAGGATCTGGGGGGGCGAGGTCGGGGGGGGCTCAGCCTGGTGTCCCCTCCCCGTCCCCTCCCTGTCCCTGTCCCTGTCCCCGCGCTCACCAGGATGTCGAGGCAGGCGGCTTTGAGGAGGGTGATCTGGTCAGCGATGGTGAGCGTGGTGAAGCCAGGGAGCTGCTTGGCGAACTCCACCGTCTTGATGATGCACTTGGTGGACAATTCGCTGAACTTGTCCCACAGGTCGATGTCCAGGGACACCCGCTGCTCCGAGCTGTTGTTCTGCAGCGGGAGGTG
Organism: Chiroxiphia lanceolata; assembly: GCF_009829145.1. Classification (NCBI taxonomy): domain Eukaryota; kingdom Metazoa; phylum Chordata; class Aves; order Passeriformes; family Pipridae; genus Chiroxiphia; species Chiroxiphia lanceolata. The sequence goes on from NC_045662.1 coordinate 4,369,011, forward strand.
GGGGGTGAGGGCACGGAGGGGGTGCCGCCCGCCCCAGCCCCCCCAGCCCCTCTGGGACCCCCCGACACTCACCGTAGTGTATTTGCCGAGCTGGCAGAGCGCGGGGAAGGTCTCCTGGTGGGCTTTGCGCACCTTCTCGATGAGCTCCTCCACCTCAGGGGTGATGATGTAGCTCTCTGAGCACTCCGGCTTGGGCACGTCCTTCTTCTTCTTATTCCGGTCATTGCGGACGGCTGTGGGGACAGCAGGGTCAGGGTCACCTGTCCCCAAAGCCACCCAGCCCCTGCCCAGGATGGGGGGGGCTCAGCCCCACCACACTCTGTCCCCTCAAGGCAGGATGGGGACCTGCCACCAGCAATGGGCACAGCCATGGTGACAAGTGGCCAGTGGAGTCACCAGACCCAAAGATTCCTTAAAACAACCCCCAAGTCATTAGGAGCAATTAGGGGTGACCCTGTACCCCTGGGGGGTGCCCACCCCCCTCACCATGGGGTCTGTGCTCAGCTCTGCTCTGTTAAGCCAACAGAGCGGAGAAGGACCTCAGGGACAGAAATGACAGCTGAGCCATCACGCTGGGTGAGGGGCCCATGGAGGGGACCCCGGGGATGGCAGCTGGGGAGGGGGGAGCAGCTGGGAGCAGCCCTGGCCCCAAGGGGCTCAGCCTCTGTGGGCTGGGGGGGCCAGGACCCCCTGTAGGTGCAGGGGGAGCCCCTGGGATGCTGACCCCCCCCCTGCAGTGCCCAGCTCCCCCAGCCTCTGCCAGCCCCTCCCGGGGGTCCCGGGCCCCCAGGGGCCAGCAGATGGGGCAGGACTCGGGGAGGCAGCTGCGCCACTGCAGCCCAGGCCCCCGGGCACCCACCACGGGGGCACAGCCGGGCACCATGACAACTGCCAGCAGAGCCAGGAGGCCTCATCGGCATCATTTATCTCTGACACTATCAATCACGCGTTGCCCGGGCAACTGCCGAGCTGTGACACAATCCCAGGGGGTCCCCATCCACCCCCAGGGCCTCGCTGGGCACACGGTGGGGGCTGCTGGGATGGCCCATCACACCCAGAGCCCCCCAACTGGGGCACCAGGCAGGGTGTCCCCAACATCGCCCCCTCACTGACCCCATCCCCATCCCCGATTCCATCCCTGTCCCCGTCCCTATCCATACTCACACTCCTTGGACATTCCGACTTCGAAGCACTTCTGGAGCCGGCAGTACTGGCACCGGTTGCGCGTCACCTTGTTGATGATGCAGTTCTTGTCCCGGTGGCACGTGTACACCATGTTCTTCTGGATGCTGCGGCGGAAGAAGCCCTGGGGACCCCAAACGCCCCGGTCAGCGCCCAGCATGGGGACCCCGGGCACCCCAGGGAGCCCGGGGAGCTGTGGGGACTGTGGGGACAGGGAGGACAGCAGCAGCACTCACCTTGCAGCCCTCGCAGGCGCTCACCCCGTAGTGGTACCCCGAGGACTTGTCCTGGCACACAAAGCAGGGCTTGTAGATGCGGGGCAGGGGCGGGGGCGAGGGGGGGCTGGGCACGATCTCCTCCGAGCTGGTGCTCTGCGTCTCCACCGCTGTGAGGAAACGGGTGGCAATCAGGGCACGGAGCCCCCTCCAGGCAGGGACCCCCCACCCCGCACCCCAGGGCTATCCCCAGGCTCTGGGGGTCCCGGCAGCCCCGGCCCCGCGCTGCCCACCCCGGCCCCGGCGCCAGGTCGAGCGGGGCCAGCGGGGAGAGGACGCGAGCTGGGAAGATGCAACGTGACATTTCCAGGTCACGGAGACGATGTGGAATTCAGGCAGACAAAAAAAAAAAAAAAGGAAAAAAAAGCAAAGAAAAGGACTGGGATCCCAGGAGCCCCCTGTCTGGGCGGCGCTGCCGGTGGATGGGGGGACAGAGGGGTGCAGGGCTGGCACGGGGGGGCATCAGTGCCACACACCCCCTCACACATGTGGCCACATGTACAGTGTGACCCCCCCTACAGCAAAAACATGGCCCCCAGGAGGGGATGGGCATGGTGGCACCCAGCTGACATCCCACAGTCCCCTGGCAGAGGACATCCCTGAGGGCAGCCCCTGGTCACCATGTGTTGCAATGGCCCTGTGAGCATGGGGGACACAGCCAGTGCCCCCTGCACCCCAAAACCTCGTGGGACATTCCTGTCCCCTCTTCCTGCACCTCAAAACCTTGTGGGCTGTACTTGTTCCCCCTCCTGCACCCCAAAACCTGGTTAGGATGTGCCTGTTCCCCCTGCTGCACCCCAAAACCTCGTGGGACATTCCTACTCCCTTCCTGCACCCAAAAACTTTGTGGGATGACCCAGCTCCCTCCTGCCCCCACAGGAACACCCCTGTCCTCCAGGATTCCCTGGGAGGTGCCTGAACCCCCCAGGCCAAGCCCCATTCCCCATCCCTGTGCACCCCCAGCACTGGGGGGGTCTCAGCACCATCAGGGTGCACTCCCAGCACTTGGGGGGTTCAGCACAGTCGGGGTGCAGCCCCTGACACTGGAGGGGTCTCAGCACAGTCGGGGTGCCCCCCCAGTACGAGGCACAGCCAGGCAGGGGTTAAAGAGCTCCCCGGCTGCTCCGGGATGTTTGCGAATGTTTTTCTGCAGCGGAGCCAAGCGAACCAGTCAAACAGGATATTAAAGGCCGGGCCCGGCGGGGGAGCCCGGCCCCCCCCCCCGCTCTGCCGGCCCCTGCACCCCAAAAAGGGCCCCACGGCCGCCCGAGTCCCCCCAGGGCCGGGGAGCTGCCAGGAGGCCCAGCCAGGGACACCCATCCCGGAGGAGGAGTCCCAGCGGGGTGGGGGACCCGGGGGGGTGATGGGTGAGAGGTGGGGGTCCCCAGCGGGGCTGTGCCAACAGCCCCTCACCAAAGGCCAGGGATGCCGATGGGGCCAGGGAGGAGACAACGGGACAAAGCCACCCCTGGCACTTGTCCCCAGGCTCCAGCAGGGATGGGCGAGCGTGTGGGGTGTGACAGGAGTTTGCAAGGCACGAGGGGACCGTGAGGGATGGGATATGTGGGCACGGAGGAGCGTGAGTGTGCGGGGTGAGGTACGAGTGTGTGGGGTGGGATTCGAGTGTGTGGGGTGGGATTCGAGTGTGTGGGGTGGGATATGAGTGTGCAGGGCGGGAGGGGGTGTGCGGGGTGGGACACGGGCGCGGGGGCGAGCGCGCCGGGCAGAGCTCCCGGGCGGCGCTGAATAAATCACCGCTGCCACTCGAGGGAGCGGAGCCATTAAAGTGACTGAGCGAACGTCGTCTATAATTTATCGCCTCTTTATATAATTTAAGAACTTCCTCGTGGAGAGCTGCACTCACAAAACGCGGATTTGACAAGATTTTGATGTGCTCGGTGCAGAGGGGGGAGGGGACCCGGCTCCCCCCGCGTCCCTGCGCTGGCGGAGCTGCGCCAGCACCCCGGGAATCCCCTGCCACCCCCGGCACCGGCAAAGGGACTGCGGTGCCACCGCGGAGGGGACACGGACACAGGCGCAGCCGCCAGCCTGGCCAGCTCCTCGGGAGCCGTTCATGCTGGCATCGGGCCTGGGTGCCCTTCGCGCCCTGGGGAGGACACGGAGCAGCACCCAAAGGTGCTGAGCGGGCAGGATGGGTGCAAACCTCCCCCGCTCCCGCGGGGCTCGGTGAGGGGGTGCAGCTGGGGACACGGGGGACCTCAACGCCCAGGCTCGCCCCCTCCCCCAGCCCGCTCCCCCCGCAGCAGGGGGGACCCCGGCATCCCCCCCGGCCGCGGCAGCGGAGCGCGGCTCCAGCTGCAGACCAGATGCTGCGGCTCCACCGGATCCCGGGTGAACGCGCCGCCCCCGCCCGCGGCCCCGCCGGCTGCTTCCTGCCCGCGCCGGGGGACCCCGGGGCACCCCGACACCCGCACCCCCGCCCTGGCGTGGGAAAGCGCCCGCGGGGACACCCCGCGTGCCAGCGCCCGCGGGGACACCCGGCCCGGGCCGCCGCCACCCCCGCCAGCACCCGGCCATGGCTCCGGGACAGACCGTGGCAGGCGGAGCGGGGGGACGGGGGCAAAGCCCACCCGGGGGTCGCAGCGGGGGTCACCGGGGGTCCCCACGGGCCCGGTGCGGCGGCAGTGCCGTGCCAGGGATCACAGGCCCCACAGGAGGGTGGGCGCCCACCCAGAGCTTCCCTGCGGATGAGGATCCCACGTGCCCCAGATTCCTGCGCCTCTGCAGGAGAAGGGGGAGGGAAGAGGGTCCCGGGAGCCCCGAGCCATGGGGTGCCCTAGTGTGTGGGGGAGTCTGGTCCTGCCCATGTCCACCGGTCACTGCCTGGTCCCCAGGGGCCATCCTGCCCAGAACCCGGGCTCTGGCCCCCACCAGCACCAGGGTCTGGCCTCCCCAAACCCCAGACACACCCATCTGTGACCCACAGCTCCTGCGAGGCCATGTGAGGCCACCCCGTGCCCAGCAGGGTGGTGCCACGCACAACCCAACCCCCCATACCCTCTCAAAACCCCCACAGCACCCCAAAATCCTCCCTGCAGCACACAGCCCCCCACAGGCAGGGGGTGCCCACTGCTCCGGTGGGCTCCCACAAGCCCCTCCGCTGCCCTCGGGGGTTGCCTCGTGCCTCAATTTCCCTGGTCGTGGTGTGGCCCCTGCCCTGCTGGGGAGGGTGGGTGGGCTCCCCGTGCCCTCCGGGGCAGCTCTGGCCCCTGTGCCAGCACGACGATGTCCCGCCGGGCAGGGCAGGGCAGGGCCGCGCCGGGCCAGCTGCCAGCGCCGCGGGGCCAGCGGGCACAGCCACAGCCGCCTCTGGGGAAACTGAGGCACGGCACGGCCCCGACAGCAGCGAGCCCCGCCGCTGGCTGGCACCCCCGGGGTTGGGGAGACACGGCACCTCGTGTGACGTCGGGCACGGGGCACCCTGCCAGGGAGTCCCGCCAGCGCCCGCCGCCCACGCGCCCGCCGGGTCACGGTCACCGTGACCAGGGCCCCGAGGTGCCCTGGCCTGGGCAGGGGACCCACGTCCACCCAGTACTGCGCCCCACGGGGGGGGTCCGGACTAGGGGGGGGGCACAAAGGGGGCACAACAGCCCCCAGCTACCCTGCTCAGGACAGTCGGAGCCAAGGGGTGCACTGGAGCTAAGGGGTGGCACTGGAGCCCTGGACCCCCCTGCCCGCCCTGCCTGCGCGGGGGCTCGGAGGCAGCCCCCGCCTTTACAGAGGCAGCGGGAGCCCCCGCGTGTCCCCAGCGCAGACAAAGGCCCTTCGGCCGCGCTCGGTGCCAGCGCAAAGGTCGAGCGGCCCCGAGACAATGGGGGGAGTGAGAAGGGGGGGGGGCCACGGCCACGCACCCCCCGGGCAGCACCAGCCACGGGCACCCCACGATGGGCCTCCCACGATGGACCCCCCCGCCCTTGTCGGGGTGAAAGTTCCACGGAGCAGGACTTTCTTTCCCCAGGCCATCGTGGTGGCCCCTGAGTGCCAGCACAGCGGCTGCCCACTGCGGGGCCGCGGGACCCCTCCAGCCCCCCCCAAACCCCACTCGCCCCCTGCACCGTGAGCACAAAGCACAGCAGGGCCCCACAGACCCCCTTTTGGGGGGAGTCCCCAGGCTGGTCGGCACTTGGGGTGCGCTGCCCGTGTCCCCCCGCTGCCCACCCTGGTCCAGCAGTGTCCCCACGCTCCCCGTGCCCCCCCTCTGCACAGAGCACGGGATAGGGGGGACCAACGGGGGTCACCCGGCCGTGACCCCTCAGCGGCAACAAGACTGGCCGGGCCCCACACCCAGAACCCTCCGGCCCAGGGGGACCCCCGGATCCCCGGCAGGGTGGGGAGGCCAGGCTGGGGCTCCCCCTCGCCTGAGCAGCAGCGGCGGCTCCGTCTGTAGTTAATTGGATTTTCCCGGAGCCTTTATCAGGAGGGAACGAAATTCCCGGCGGAGACGGCGCTGCCCGGACCCCGCTGTGGGAAGCGAGGGCGAGAGGCGACCCCCCGGGCCCCCCTCACCGGACTCGGCCTGGGTGTCCCGACTCCCCCCGAAATGAGAACGAGGGTGTTTACGGAGCCCGGCGGCATCTGCGCAAGGAGCGGGTGGGGAGGGGGCCGAGGGGGGACTGAACCCCGCACCCCCCTAAGACCAGCACCCAACTCAGCCCCCCGCCGGCGGCCAAGCCCCCCGCACCCAGCCCCGCACCCCGCACCCAGCCCCGCAGTCCCGTCCCCCCCCCCCCCGGGTTTCGGGGCCGCTCCCCCCAGCCCGATGCGGCGGTGAGGGGCCCGCCCGCCCCCGGCGCGCAGGTACCTACAGCGGCCGGAGCTGCTCCAGGGCGGGGGGCGGCGGGGGGGGCAGCCCCGGGGGCCCGGCCCGTAGAAATCCATGCGGAGGAAGGGGCCGGGGGGCAGCCCCGCCACCGCCGCGCCCTCGTACATGGCCCCGGGGCGGCGGGGGCGGCTCCCCCGGCCGGGGCGGCCCCGGGCGGTCAGTGCCCCCCCCCGCGCCCCCGGGGCGCCCCGCGCCGCGCGTCCATCGCCCCGCGGAGCGGCCCCGCCGCTCGCTCCGCGCCCGGGCGGCGGGAGGAGGAGGAGAGGGAGGAGGAGGAGGAGGAGAGGGAGGAGGAGGACGAGGAGGAGGAGGCGGGGGGAGGGGAGGAAGGCGCAGCCCCGCCGGCTCTGCGGCTCCGCCAGCCCCGGTCCCTCCCGGCACCCGCCGCCTCCCCGCGCTTAACCCGCTCCGCGCCGAGGGGCCGCCCCGGCACCCGCACGGGAGGGGACACGGACATGGGACACGGACACGCGGGGGGGGCGCAGGGGCGGGAACACGGACGTGCAGAGGGGCCCGGACATGCGGTGGGGGCCCGGACGCACGGGGGTGACGGACACGCGTGGGGACGCGGGGAGGGGACACGGACACGGACACGCGGGGTGAAAGGGACACACAGGGAGACACGGACACGCAGGGGAGAAGTGGACACACGGAGGGGGCACGGACACGCAGGAGGAAAGGGACGCGCAGGGGGACACGGACACGAGGGGTCAGCGCCACGGGGGAGGGGGACGGGGAGGGGCTCACGGTGGGGCTGGAGGGGGGTCGGGGGCTGCCCGATGGAGCAGGGCGGGGGATGGGGGTCCCGGGGGGGTCCCGGGGGCTGCCCGGCAGCCGCGGCTCATTTGCCTAATGGGATGCGGGTGAACTGCGGGTGAACCCGTGGGAAGGGCTCACCTCGGCCTGACCCCCGGCCCCCCCCGAGGGGTGGTGTGTGTCTGTGTACATGCGTGTGCATGTGTGTTCATGCATGTTCTCGCTGCGTGACGCGTGTTTGCATCGCCACTGCAGTGGGGCCACGTGTGCTCCCGCTACACGGGTGCACGGGGAGGTGCGTGTGCACGCACAGCCTGTGCACACACATGTGTGCCAACCTCCTGCACATACATGTACGTGTGTGTGACACCTTGTCCCACCGAGCACAGGAGCAGCTGAGCCTGTGAACACACACACACACACGTGTGTGTGTGTGCACATCCCGCTGTCTCTGCATGTGTTGCATGACCCACGCAGGACAGAGCACCACGTGCCACCACTGCCCACCACGCTGGCCCTGCACACAGGGCCCTGCTGGAGGTGACACCCCGAACCCAGGGACCCCCAAGTGGTGGCAGTGCTGCCCGCACAGAGCAGGGACAGTCACGCGCCAAGGACAGGCCCCGGGGGTGCCACTTCCCGCCGCAGCGGTGGCAGTGGTGACCCCCCCCCGCTCCATGGCGGGCACACGGCCTCTGCCACGCCACAGATCCCACACTGTCCAGCCCAGGGGTGCCCTCGGAGGGAAAGGAGCCCCTCTGAACCTCCACAGGCCATGGGCAGGAGGAGCACACGCATGTGCACGGATGGACACGGGTGGGAGGATGTGGGCGCTGCCACACACACCGGCCCTGCAGGGGGACATGTGGCAGGCTGGGAGTGTGCATGGATGTGTGTGTGTGCGTGGGCACACCAGTGAGCACACACGTGGCATTGTATGCACAAACACTCACCCATGACAGTGCACACACGTTCCTGATGCCGTGTGAGGCTGCATGTGTGCGTGTGTGTGGCTGTGCACATGTGTGGCTGTACATGCACGTGTGTCCATGTGTGCATAGCTGTGCATGCATGTGTGTGTGTGTGTCCATGTGTCCATGTGTGTATGGTTGTGTCCATGTGTGTGTGGCTGCGCACACATGTCCGTGTGCCCGTGTGTGTGTCCATGTGTCCGTGTGTGTCCGTGTCTGTATGTCCTTGTGTCCGTGCCTGTACGTCTGTGTGTGCGTGTGTCCGTGTGTCCGTGTCTGTATGTCCGTGTGTGCATGTGTGTGCCCATGTGTCCATGTGTGTGTCTCTGTATGTCCATGTGTGTGTGTCTATGTGTGTGTCCGTGTCTGTATGGCCATGTGTGCGTGTGTGTCTCTGTGTGTCTGTGTCTGTATGTCCGTGTGTCCGTGTCTGTATGTCCCTGTGTGCATGTGTCTCTGTGTGTCGGTGTGTGTCCCCGTGTCTGTACGTCCATGTGTCCGTGTGTGTGTCCGTGTCTGTATGTCCATGTGTCCGTGTGTGTGTCCGTGTCTGTCTGCCCGTGTGTGTGCGTGCGGGGCCGCGCAGCGCGGCAGCGCCTGTTTAAATAATAATGGCAAGTCGGGCTTTGCTTAGCCAGCAGGTTTCGAACAAAAGCCCAGCGCTGCTCCAACTTCCTGCAGCGAACATGACAAATGTCTGCTCTGACTCATTTACCAGCGCTGGAAAGAATGTGGCTGCGACGGAGGGGACGGCAGAGGGGACGGAGGGGACGGCGGAGGGGACGCGGGCGGTGGCACCGCGCCCGGGCCGTGCCCGCACACCGGCGGCCGCCCCGACGGGCAGCGCTTCCCGACCCGCATCGCTTCCTGCACCGCTTCCCACATCCCGTCCCGCATCCCCTCCAGTCCCGCGTCGGCGGCAACAGGAAGAAACAGAGATTAAAAAAAAAAAAAAACCCAAACCTTAATTCCAGAGCCAAGAGGAACTGGGCGAGGGGACACCCCGCACGCAGCCCCGCGGTGTGAGGGGAACGGGGACACCCCGCCCCGAGCTGCATCCCACCAGCGGCCTGGACACCAAAACGGGCCCCCACCAGCAGCACCCCCAGCCCCACATCCTCCTAGTCCCGCTCCCAGGACGATGCTCCGAGGGGACACAAGATGCCCCCAAAAGCATGATGGAAACACGCCTACAGCCCATGGGGACCCCACAGGGACCCCGCTGTGCCTGGAGAGGGTGGCTTTGGGAGGGCAGGGTCACACCCCCACAGACAGGGATGCCCGGGACCCCCACACAACCCCCCCCAGCCCAGTCCTGGGGTATGGGGTGTTGGCCACGGCCCCTTCCCCCATCGCCATGCCGGCACCTCGGGGCCCCGCAGCCCCCCCAGCCCCCCGCAGCCCCCCTCTCACTCGCCCACTTCAAAAGACCCCATTTATCCCCTTCAGCCGCTTTTGAGCCCGGCGAATTCCCGGCTGGAGCAGGCGGCTCCCCCCGGCCCCTGACAGTGATAGAGAACCTCCGCCTAATGGGCTTTCCCAGGCCGGGGGCCCAGTGCCTCATCAATCTTCCGGGGGCAGGGATGGGGGGGCCGGGGGTCCCCAGCACCGCACCCCACAGGGCTCCCCGGCCCCTGCCCCAAGTGGGGCCCAGCAGCCCCACGGCCCCCGCCACCCGCGGCCCCCGGCCTTCAGGGAACACGTTTTGCTCATTAATTTTTAAAAATTAATTAATTACGGGGCGCTGCGGGGGAGCGGCTGCGGCGCAGAGGAAACCGGAGCCAGCGGGTAGGGTGACAGGCCAGCCCAGGCGTGGGGCCCCCCGTCCCGGCAGCCCGGAGTGGGGCTGGGGGGGGCCCGGCTGCAGCGGGGGCTGGGCTTGGGTCCTACTTCCCACAGCCTGGGAACCAGGGCAAGGGAGGGTCCGAGGGGGTGGCTGCATAGGGAGCCCCTCATGGCCCCCCAAGATCCCCCACGGGCCAGCACTGGACAAGGGGAGGGGACTCCCAGGGACAGCCAGGTGACACTGAGCCCCCAGGGACAGGGATGAGGGCACAGGCACAGCCCTGCCACTGCCACATGCACTGACACGCATGTACACACCTGGCATGGGAACCTGAGTGACGCTACGCTGTGTGTGGCATTAACACACGGGCACAGCGGGCACTGACACACACACACGTGACACAGGCGTGCACACCCCACACAGCCCCAGCTGTGCACACACAGGCACAGCAGGCACTCACACACACACGTGACACAGGCGTGCACACCCCACACAGCTCCAGCTGTGCACACACGCACACCAGCACTGCCGGCAGCACACGGTGCCACAGACACACAGCTCCACGCACACACACCCACCCCACAGCGGGCACACACGGGCACACGCATGCACACCCGTCAGGTGAGCACACATGTGCCCACGTGCAGCTCCCAGCCCACCAGATCCCTGTCTCTGGGTACACTCTGAGGTGCCCAGTCGAACCTCGGGGGGGATCTGCGCTTCCAGCACGGCCCAGTCAGATGGGCCCCGGGGCCGTGCAGCTGCAGCACATCTGGCGAGGGTGGGCCGGTGGTGGGGCTGGACATGTGTGAGGAGGGGGTGGAGGCACCGGGCCCCCCCGCAGCCCTCCCAGGCGGGACACAGACACCAGCACTTCCCTGCCAGCTGCAGCACCAGGAGCGAGAGTAGCGGCACTGCGGGACACCCCCAATACTGCAGGACCTACACAAACATGTCATTGGCCAGGCTGTGTGGGTGCTACAGGGGGGGCAGACACAGTGCCCCCACCCTCTACACCCCCTCAGGACACCAGGCACCCAGTGGAGGACAAAGGGAAACTGAGGCATGGTTCGCCCATCAGCCCCAGGGCACCCTCCAGCCCTGCCCGCAGCCCTGTCCCCAGTGTCAGGGAAGGGGGGGACACAGGAGGCCCCCCCAGCCTGTTCCCACACGCTGGGAATGGCCCCAGAGCCAGCGCGGGGGAGTGGCCCCACCCGTCGACACCCAGTCGCTGAACTGGTCCCACTGGGTCCCACCGCCGCCGGGGCGGCTCCGGCGGGGGACAGCACCCAGGGCTGGCCCTGCCCGGACCTGCACCGGCCCCTGGGGCCAAGGACGGGCCGGGGGGGGGCCCCGCCACACCCCGACCCACAGGGTTCTCCCCGACAGCGGGTGCCGCGGGGCACTCAATGCCACATGGCTTGGGAACAGGCACGGGCACCCACTCACTGTGGGGCTGCGGTGGGAAGGGTCCAGCAGCCACCCCACGGCACCCAAGGGAGTGTCCGAGGAAACTGAGGCACTCTGAGGGGTGCTGGTTCAGGGGGACCCCGGGTGGGAGCCCACCTCCAGCGGCTCCCAGCTGCCGGCACAGCGGGTGGTGATTACCAGGGCCGTGATGGACGACCCTGTCACGGGGAAATGGAATCGGGAGCAGCCGCGATGATGATTGCCTTCATCACCTTCATCGCCTCCCCCATGGCGGCCCCCGGCGAACAAAGAGCCACCGCGGGGACACAGCACCCACTGAGCCCCCCGGCACCCAGCATGGCCTCGGTGGGGCCGGGGACACCCTGACCAGGGCCTGCGGGGCCGTTAATAACTGGGGTGTAACACAGCCACTAACGAAGGTGGCCGTGCCACCACAATTAATGACACACACCCCGGCGGGGCCACTGCCCGTTCCCCGCCTCGGCTTCCCCAGCAGCACTGACGGGAACACACGGGGAGAAGCACCCAGAGTTTGTGTCACAGAGCTGGTGCACCCCAAACACAGATCCCCAGGGGTGTGGCTGGGAGACCCCCCCCTCATCAGTGCCACTGCCCCAGGACAGGTCACGGACCAGTGCTGGAGCAGCAGCCTGGGATAGGTACCCACAGCCCACGCTGGGGACAGACCCTGGCACAGAGGGGTCCCCACACGCCCTCCCAGCCCTGGGGGCTCCACCAACTTCCCCCGGGCCGCAATACTCACTGGCAGGTGAGGGGGTGCTGTATCCACTGACAGGGAGCTGGTGCTGGATGCCGGCCAAGGTGCTGGGGGGCGAGAGCCCCCCCAGCATGTGCGGGAAGAAGAAGGCGTAGGGGGGCACAGGGTAGCCATTGAGGTGCCCCCCGCCCGGCGTGGGGCAGGAGCTGCTGTTGCTGGCCATGGCAGGGGTCTCCAGCGCGGGGGGGCTCTCAGGCGGGGGGCGAGCAGAGCATGGGGCCCGCGGGTGCCCCGCTGCCGGGCTGGCCTCGCTGGTGACGCTGGTCCTGCGGCGCTGCGGGGGGAGCAGAGAGGGGGGTTAGCAGAGGGGCTGGGACCCCCGAGCCCCACCCCGCGGGGACACCCACCATCCGTGCCTCAGTTCCTCCGGCCCCCCCGGGTCCACATCCCCTCCCGGCCCCAGGAGGGCGCAGCCGGCCGGGGCCAGGGCTCCCCGCGGGATTAACGCCGATCCCTCCGATTAACGACACCGGGACGGCGGCACCGGCAGGCGCAGCTCGCTAATCCCGGCTTAGCGGCGAGGGGGGGACGAGGGGACGGTGTGGGGACGGCCTGGGGACACTGTGGCCCCACAGGGCACCCCCTCTGGCCAGCGACCACACCGCGGTCCCAAACCTGCTCCCCCGGGGCTGGTATAGGAGCCGGGGCACAGAGGGGGTCCCAGGTGGCAGCACCCCCTGCCCCAGCCTGGGGGGCTGCGAGGCAGCTGGGGGCAGGGGGGGGACACGGGCACAGCGGGGTCCCCTGAGGACAGCGGCTCTGCTCCAGCCTGGCTCTGCCGTCACGGCCACACACCCGCCCGGGCTCCGCTCCCCCCACGCCTGCACCGAGCATGAGGGGGCTCAGCCACCCGGCCTCGGGCAGGAGGGGGTTCAGCCCCCCAGGACAGCACCGGGGGGCTCAGCCCGGCCACCCCTCGCAGGGTTGGGTTCTGCCCGTCGCGGAGCAGCCCCCGCCCCGTGCCATGTGCCAGGCTGTGCCGTGTGCCGGCAGCTCCCACGCCAGGCCCGTGGGCACGGACCCCTCGGCCCAGGCCGGTCGGGGGGTGGTGAGGAGGGGGGCGCGGGGCTTTCACAATCCCGGGCTGGTTGTTTATTTAAGCGCTGGCGCGGGGCCCGGCGGGGGCTGTTTATTTGCCGAGAGCGCTGGCTCCCGGCCCCGCGGAGGCGGAAAAGGATCCAGAGGAACAAGGCTGGGCCGCCCGGCGAGGCGCTGGGGAGGGGCCGGGATGGGCATGGCCCTGCCCGCCCCCCCAGCACCCAGCTGGGTGCACCCACTGGAGGCAGGACCCCCATTCTCCCAGCTCACACCAGCACCCACTGTCCTAGTGCTGCCCTCCACCCATGGGGAGCACCCACGAGGAAACCCACGGTCCAGCCATCCCCGGGGAGGGCATCCAGCAGTGGCTGGGTGGGGGTCACATTCTCCCCAGCCCAGGTTGTCCCAGTGCACGCGGGATTCCCATGGGCATCACCAGGCACGGTGCCGGATGCCGGGTCAGCATCTGCCCAGGGACAGCCCTCACGTGGGGTCCCCCCAGGGCAGTGCAGGGATCCTGGCCTGCGGTGTGGGGGGCTGCCCCCGGCCCCCCCAGCCAGGCCATGGCCCCCAAGTCATGCTGGCCGAGGGGAGCCCAGGGAGGGAGGCGCGGGAAGAACTGTTTATGTTTGCCGGTGCCAAGTGCTCGCCGGGCACTGCGCCAGCCGTGCCGGGGCCCAATTACTCAACCCACTCCGGCCCCCCCGCACGCTGCCGGCCTGGGACCAAGCGAGGCCAATGCCACCAGGCTGGCCACTGTGCACCCCAACCAGCCAGAGGCCCCCCCGCCCCTTCCCAATGCTCCACAGGACCAGCAGTGGCCAGGAGAGTCCAGGGATCCGGGCTGGTCCTGCTCCCGTGGGTCCTGGTGGGCAGGAGGAGCTGTCACCCATGGGAGCTCCCACGGGACCATGTGCCGGCACTGCCCCCGGCACACGGTTGCTCCCCAACTGGGGTGTCCCAGGCGTCACAAATGCTGGTCCTGGGTGCTCCAAACGCAGGTCCTGGGTGTCCTGGCCAAGCTGTGCTCCCAGAGCCCCCCAGAGCCGGGGAGCAGGGGCTGCACAGCCCCTCGGTGGGGCCCACGCTCACCCGCCCCGACGCCTTTTCCTCCAGTCCCTGCAGGAGCTGGACGGTGCCCGGAGCTTCCTGGAATCCAGAGTCTCGTTCCAGCCCCGTGGAAAACGCTGCCACGGGGCCCGGGCCAAATCCAGCCACGAGGAACCTCCCGCCCAGGCCGGGGGTGGCTCCCGGGAGCGGACGGACGGACGGATGGACACGCAGACCGGAGCCATTCCCAGGGCTGGTAGCAACGCAGCCAGGGGGGGCACAGCCTGGGGAGGACATGGCCAGGGGACATGGTTGGAGGAGCCACCATCCCCCCGTGACCCCAAAGAGGGCACGAAGCCCACTGTGCACACCCAGACAGGCCATGAAGCCCTGGCACAGCCCCTAAAGTGACCCCTTCCAAAAAGGCAGCCCCTCACAGTGACCTCCGGGGACCCGCCAGACTGGGTTCAGTGCCCACAGCCCCACTGTGCTCCCCCCCCTCTGGCACAGCCAATGCCAACCACAGAGGGACAGGGATGGCACCACGACACCCCCTCCTCATGACCACCCCAGCCAGCTGCACCCTGTCCCACCCAGGGGTTCCCCCAGCCCCCGGTGCAGGCAGCACCCCCAGCCCTGGTGCCCACGTCACACCCGCAAACCCAGCCAGGCTTCCTGCCGGGGCACACGGCGATGGCAGCGGATGTGACACACCGGTGAACGGGGGTACCGCCCTGGCCCCCCCGGCAGAGGGGGGCAAGTGGGGCTGGGGGGTGCTCGGGGGTGCTTGGCAGGGCAGTGGGCAGCAACCCAGCCCTTCCTGTCACGCCGGCGGGCACCGCGCTCCCAACCGCAGCTTCCCCTTGCCACTCTCGATTCCCAGGCAGACAGGTTTCAGTTCAGCCCTGGCCCAGTTGCTACAACCCCCTGTCACCCCAGAGCCTGTCACTCTGCTCCCCTGTCACCCCAGAGCCTGTCACCCCGTTGACCTGCCACTTCATTCCCCAGTCCCTTGCCCCTGGTGCCACCACAGTGTCCACCACCCCAGCATCCTGCACTCCCCAAATCTGGCAGGGGCTGCTGCCCATGTCGCCCGTCCTCACCGGGACAGGCGACAGGGACCTCCCAGTGCCGGCTGCCCCCAGGGCGTGTGGGCAGAGGCAAGAGTGCCGTGCTGGGCTGGGGGGGCACGGGGTGGCAGCCCTGGGGCAGGGCAGGAAGAGCCCAGGGAGCCGCTGCGGTCGCAGCCTGCGGTTTCCTCGCTGCCGGCAGAGCCAGCCCGGGGTGGCCTCGCACGCGAGGCCAAGGGCCTGGCTGGACCTGCTGCCCCCCCAGCCACCACCGGCCCCCCCGGGCCAGCCAGCACTGTGCACGTGGGGTGAGGTGCCCCCCTGGCAGGGCCGCTGAGTGAGACCCCCTCCCCGTATCCCCAAAGCTCTCAACCGTGAGTCACCGTCACGTTTCTCACGTCCCCGGGCAGGCGTGAATCATGCCCAGCCTGCGGCACGGCCAGAGCCAGCGGCACACACTCGGCCAGGCAGCGTGTGCCGGAGTCAGGGCTGCTGGGACCGGGAACCTGGGAGTGCTGGGGCCAGTGCAGACCCCAGGACCTGCATCCCACTGCTCCCCAGGGGCAGTGGCACATCCAGGGGCTCACTCAGCCCCACCACAGGGCCCTGGGTAGCACCGGTGACACCCTGCAGGCCAGTCACCACCCACGATGGGCCACTGCCACTCCCCGAGCATGGACACAGGACCAGGGACCCCACGCTGGCCCACAGGGACAGTGTCCATGCTGGCCTCCCACCCCATGGGGGCACATAGGCACCCCAAGGTGTGGCTGCAGGCCCCATGCCATGGGTCCTCGCCCCGGCACCCCACATCCCGCTGCTGCCGGGAGCCACACGCTGAAATTCCACCTGTCGCGGTCGGGCCGACTCCGGTTACGCCAGGAACGCGCCGCTCCGGTTACACCTCCCGCACCCACCGCCAGACGCGCCATTCTTCTGTGGGAACAGGTGCCCCAGCCCCCGCCACGGCCCCCGGGATGGCCATGGCTGTGCCAGGCCACCACTGGCACAGCTCGGGCCTGGTTGTGCCATGGGTGCTGCAGGAGGTGCAGGTCAGTCCCAAAGGTCCAGTGGCATCCGGGCCGGTGCCACCCACCAGCCCCTCACACCATTGGGTGGCCCTGCAGTACCCTGGGGACCCTCACTCACACCCACCACAGCCTGCCCGTGAGGGGACACCCCCAGGCCCAGCCCAATCCCCACCCTGCATCCAAACCCTCAGGAGGAGCGCAGGGATCTGCAGGCCCAGGGGTCCCAGGGTGCCCTATCCCAGGGGGTCCTGGGATGTCCCATCCCGGTTCCCTGCGGGCTCTCGGGAAGTAGGGGGATGGTGTCCTGGCAGCCGCCCGCGGCAGCCCCGGTTGTTTTTAGCCGAGGCTGCGGCGGCAGCCGGCGCCCTGGGAATGGCGTGCCGGGAACAGCGCGGCCCCAGACAGCCCTCGCTGGCTCGGCGACAGCCGGCAGACAAGTGCAGCTGGCACGGGGCCGCTCGGGACACAGCGCGGGGGACCCGGCAGGCAGGCGGCCGCGCGACACCCCCGGACACCGGGATTTGGTGGCACTGTGCCCCCGGCCTGGGCAGGATCCCGGGAGCCGGGACCTGGAGTACCTGGGGGGGCCAAACCGCCCTGTGCCGCAGCCACCACAACCCACCGCGTCGCGCCCGGGCCGGCTGTGGGCAGGAGCGCGGTCGTGTGCCACCGCCACGTCCCCTCGCCATGTCCCCTGTCACAGCCTGGCAGTCGGGGCTCAGTGGGGACAGCGGAGGCCACGGCGGGCGCACGCGGCCCCTCGCCGGGCCCTGCCACGAGCCACCCCCCGCTAAGCCGCCTCCAGCCGCAGGGAGATTAACCCATTTTCCGTAATCAGCACATGTGTCACCGCAGATATGATCGCACCCCCCGCGCCCGCCGCAGCCCCCCCTGGGGCTGGCACTACCAGGGGGCCCTGTGGCACAGGGTGCCCCATGGCATGGGGCACCTCAGCTCTCCAGGCACGCACCACAGAGGACACACAGCCCTGACAGCCCTGACGCGTTGCAGCAGCACCCCAAAGAGGGTTGGGGGACCCCAGAGCACAGCCATCCCCTCGGCAGCAGTGCTGGCATCGGCACTGGGTATCGCCAGGACGGTGGCTCAGGGCACGGTGGCTCAGGGCACGCATGGCCGGCGCAGCTGAGTGTGGCACGTTGTCACGCCAGAACCTCCTGGATATAAATAGATGCAGAGCGGCAGGATGGTGAATCCCAGCGCCGCAGGGCAGGCAGTGGCGGTGGCACGGGCCGTCCCCAGGCTCTGTGGCCACGGGGACAGAGCGCAGGGACACAGCAGGTGTGTGAGGACAGCTGGGCATCCCTGTGGGATGGGGCAGCCACAGGCACCGGGCACTGCTGGATGGAGCACAGGGCACTGCCCTGCTCCTGCCACCCCGCCGGCGGTGGCCGTGTCACCGCGTCACCTGGGGGGGCTGCGAGCGGTGGGTGAAGGGGTCGGACACCCACCGGGGCACCCGCGGGCATCCCCGGAGCGGGCACCCACGGGAGCAGGCACATCCCGCGCCGCAGCAAGGTCACCCCCAAGGGCAGGGTGGGGGCCCACGGGTGACATATGGCCCGGGAGCGGTGGCCGCGAGGCCGCTAAGCCACCGAGCCGTCACCCGCTAATCCCGGCGCGGGGCCGGCGGCGGGTTCCGCACCCGGAGCCTCCAGCCGGTGCCTGCCCAGCACCCCAGGGTGAGGGGCACGGGCGTGAGGAACCCCTGTATCGCCTCAGCACCCGCCGCGCTGCGGGGTGGCCCCGCCACCAACGGGGTCAAAGGTCAGAGGCACAGATTTGGGGGGCAGGCGCATAGATTTGGCTCTGCCCCGGCCCCCCCGCGGCCCGGGGCGCTGCTGCCCGTGCCCACGGGGGTCCCCCCCGCTGAGCTCCCCGAGGGCAGCACCCCCCACCCTCCCACACCCCGCGGGGGCTCCGCCGCCCCCGGGGCGGCCCCGGGGCAGCTGCCGCGGCGGGAGAGGCGGCGGCGGGCGGTCCCCCCCCCGGGCCCCGTCGCCCCCCGCCCGGCTCCCCTGGGCCCCCCCGACCCCCCCGCCCGCCGCCGCCCTGTCAGCCGCGCAGAGCGATGGCTTCCTCCGCCCGCCGGCCAGGAAACGGCGCAGACGCCGCTCCCGCCCCCCCGGCCCCCGCCGCCCCCCGCACCCCCGGCCCCGCTCCCCCGCCGGGCCCCGGCCCCGCCGCACCCCGAAAAGGGGAAGCGGCCCCGGCCCCCCTCGCCGGGGGAAGGTGGGGGGGGAATGTGGCCGCGCGCCCCGGGGGGGCCCGGTAATCCCAGGGGAGCACCCCCGGCACCGCGCTCCGCGGCCGCCCCCCCGGTCCCCGGTGCGGTGCGGGGCACCGGAGCCCTCGCCGGGGTGGGGGCGCAGCGAGGCCGCTCGGGAGCGCCCCGGCGGTCGGTACAGGGAGGGGGGACTCCGGCGCCCCCGAGCCCGGGGTAGGAGCGGAGGGGCAAAGCCACAATCCAGAACCGGCTGCGGCTCCGGTGCTCCCGGCAGCCCCAGCCCAGCGGGGTCCCTGCCCCCCCCCCGCGGGAACCCCGGGATCCCCCGGATCCCCCGTTACCGGAGGGGGATCCCCAGAGGCGGTACCGGAGTCGCACCAAGACCCTCCCTCCCCACCGCCCCACGGGTGGCTCCGGGGCCCCTCATTACCTGCTCACGGGAGGGTCCAACACCGAAATCCTTAAACCCGGCGAGCTCCCGGCGGTGGCTGCATGGCGGCGGCGGCGACGGCACCGGGAAGCGGCGGGGCGGGGGGGGGGGATGGCTGGAGGGGGGGGTTCGCTCCGGCTTAGAGGGGTGAGGGAGGGGTGGGGTGGGGGCTCCCGGGGGGGTTCACCGAGCGGCGGCCGCGGCCATTGCGAGTCATGTGCTCGCGGGGAAACTTTACCCGGGGCTGGGCCGGGCGGGGCGGCGGCGGCGGCAGCGGCGGCGGCGGCGGCGGCGGTGGAGGGAGGGGGGGGGAGCGGCGGGGGGACACGCCCCTTCCCCGCCGGGCCCGCCCCCGGCCCGCCCCACCAGCCAATGGGACGCCGTGTTGGGCGGGGCGTGGGCGGGGCCTGGCGCCGCTTTGTAACTCTTTGAAGTCTCCAGAAAGCGGAAGGGGAGAAAGTGGGTGCGCGCGCCGCGCGGGAGGGGGGGGCTCTTAAAGGGGCCGCGCACCCCAAGCTGGGTGCCCCTCTTCCCCCCACAAATACAGGAGGAAGTGGTCTGACAACACCACCCCGCCCCCCATCCCACTGACCCCTCCCCTGCCTCTGGACATCGTGGTCACCCCTCAGGGTGAAGGATTGCAGCACCAACATGAGGGAATACACGGGAGGATGGGTGCTCCCTGGGGTGTGAGGAAGAGGGGTGAGAGGGATGGGGGGAGTAGGGATGGAGAGTCCCTCAGCTGGCCCCTCCTCAGGCTCAGAGGGGAAGGGTTGGAGAGCACCTGTGGGTGTGTAGAGGGTCTGTATCCAGAGAAGGAGTCCCTGGTGGTCTGTCTGTCCCCAAGAGAGATGGACACGGACACAGACACAGGCTACCCAGCCACCCTTCTGGGAGGCCAGAAGGGACACCGAGAGACCTGCACCCACTGGCACAACCGGGACCCTGTGACACGAGGGGACAAAGGGGCAGGAGCTCCCCTGGGGAGACACCTGTGAAGAGTGTGGGCAGCCTTAGCACACAACCTGGGGGGTGGGGTCCCGCTACCCCCACACTGCCCAGGACCCCTGAGTGCCTGTCAGGCCCTGCAGCCCCCATGCAGGAGGGTGGTGCCCACTGGGACACTGAACACCATCCTGTGCCTCAGTTTCCCCCGTGTGCTCAGCAGGGCCAGGTGGGACCCCCTGAATCGGGATCAGCCAGGTCGGGGCACCCCCAACGCAGCACGGCCCCATCCCCACACGCTGAGGCCGCGGCGCCGGCGTGTGCTCAGCCCAGAGGAATGTGCCAAATCACTCCCAGATGTGCTCGGCGGCCGCTCCGACCCCCCCCACGCCCCCACTGGGTACCCCTGAGCGCCCCACGGGGGGCTGAGCCCATCACCAGTCAGGTCCCACCCTGCCACGGGGCCCAGGCCAAGCCCGTGCCGCGGCGTCGTGGTGCCGAGGCCCAGCCGTGCCCCAGGATGGGCAGGAGGGCGGCGAGTGCCAGGGCGCGGCCAGAGGTGGCACAAGGACAGGGTGGCTGCGTCCCCGGTCCCGCCGAGGTCCCACGGCCCTTGCCCGGTGCAGGCCCGGTGGTGGCGCGGCGGGGTCGTGTGGGGTCCTGCCCCGCACCCCCGGCCCCGGTGCCAGGCGGGAGCAGCCGAGCGGAAAGGGGCTGTCAGATGGAATCTGGGTGCCGGCGGTGACGGCGCGGCGGGAGGCGGCCGTGCCCGCCACGTGGCCGCTTATGTAAGGAGAGTGCAAGGGAGGACAGCGAGGCAGCCGGGGCACCAGGGACACCGCCGAGGGGACACCGGGCCCCCACCGCGCACACGGGCGGCTGCGCGGCCGGACACGCGCCCGCGGGGCTGCCCACGGCACAGCTGGGCACTGCCCGGCCCCATGGGCACGGCACGTGTGTGTGCGGGGCTGGGGGACACGGGCACACGTGTGCAGGGTGAGGGGACAGGATGGCACCCGCCTCTCCACGCAGCCGCTGCCCCGGTGTCCCGGGGTGTCCCCTTGCTGCTGTGGCACTGCCAGCCCGCGGTGACGGAGGGCCCCGGCGGGAGCTCCAGCACCCACGCGCTTGGATCCGGCTGCGCCATTGATTTTTCATCCACTGCAGCAGAGAGCAGAGCCAGGGCTGGCACTGGCATGGCCAGGGGGGCCGTGTCCCCCATGCTGTCCTGCTGTCCCTGTCCCCACCTGCACAGCCAGGATGGCACTGGGGACCCTCCAACCTCGGCCACCACGGCCTGTCTAACCCAGGCATGGGGTGCCCCTGTGCCCTGCCTGCAGCTGCCTGTGCCACTGTCACCTCACCCAGCACTGTGGTGGGCAGAGGGGGGGCTGGGGCAGCCGGGGGGACGCGGGGCACAGGGGCTGCTCTGGCGTCACCACCACGTCACCGCGGCCCCACACGCTGCCAGGCGCTTCCTTCCTGACACCGTCACCGTGTGCCACATCCCCACGTGCCGTGGGGCTGCCTCACTCCCCGGGGCCTTGGCACAGGGCAGGACACGACTGCCACGGCCTGTGGGGAGCCAGGGACCCCTGGGCAGCCCCTGCCCGGCCCAGCTCTGCCCACGGGCAGGAGGACACCAGTACAGCCCCACAGCCTGGTGACAGGTGGCAGGGCCGTGGAGCCTGCTGATCTCACGGTGTGGGGAGGGGCAGGGACAGGGTCCCCCCAGGCCCCTGACGTGGCGAGGGCGCAGGGACGCGGCGCAGAGCGGGCACAGCCTGGGCTGACCCCGCCGCCCGCCCGTGCCGCCGCACACGTCCGACACATGGCAGTGCCGGCTATAAATAGAGCCCAGCAGCGCGGGCTGAGCCTGCCCGCGGCCCTCAGGGCTCCCAGAGCCCCCCTGTGCTCCTCTTGCCTCTGTTTCCCCACTGCTCCCCGTGGCCAGTGGCAGCTGGGGCGCCCTGGGTGCCCCCAAGGTGTCTCTCGGCCTCACAGGGAAGTGGGAAAGGGGGTGGGAAAGGGGGACTGCCCTGGGATGCCCCGTTCCACGGTGGGACCCAGCGGCCTCACCAGGCTCTGCTTTGTCTGTGTCCTTGTCCTGGGCACCCAGTGCCAATATCCCCATGGGGATCCCACAAGGCCACGGAGCCAGGGGGCAGAGCCAGGATGGGGCTGGCACACAGCAGGGTCACACCATGGGGCCAGAGGGAAACTGAGACACACTGGGGACCCAGGAACCTCGTCCTGTCCTGCCCCCAGAACCCCTTCCCTGTCCAGGAGCTGCTGAGGGGACAGCCGGGGTTCCCGGGGGAATGGGTGGGATGGTCAGAGGTGGGGTGTGATGGGGGATGAGTGGCACTGACAGAGCCTCGTCCCCTCCCTGCTCCCCCGCCTGCCCAGAGCCCACCACACCCCCCCGAGATGGGGAAGCTGCAAAATTAGGTCAAAGCGTCCATTATTTAACAGAAACGAAGGAGCTGCAGCCAGGAGCTGGGGGGGGTGGCTAAGGGGGGGCTGCTGCCCAGGAGAGGGGCAGGGGGAGACAGGGATGGGTCCTCACAGTCCTGGGGAAGGGAGGGACCAGGGGGGCAGTGGGGGGAACAGGGGGGCAGGAGCCAGAGCTCAACCAGAACGACTTTATTAATGGCAGGAGATAAAGGGGTCCTTGCCATTCCCCCACCACCGACGGACCCTGCACCCCCCTCTGCCCCTGCCAGCACCGGGACCCAGAGCAGGGCTGGCACTGGGACAGTTTTTCCTGCAGCCAGAAGGGCCCAGAAGGTTCTGGAGGGCCCTGGAAGGCTCAGAAGGAATCAGGAGCAAACACAGGATCCCTGGGTCATGGCAGGAGCAACAGCAGACCCCAGGATCACACACGGGGGTGGGAACAGGGCCAGGAGCACCAGCACCCACCACTCTGGTGCAAAGGGGCTGGGGGGGCTGCAAAGGCGCTGGGAGAGGGTCTTCCAGCCTCCTGCCTTGGCTCCCACAGATATCATAATATACCATTAATAATATTAATATATTAAAAATATTAATAAAAGAACCCCAGACTGAGGGCCCCAAGGCACAACTTGACAAGTGTCCAAGGCTTTGTGAGCCATTTCTCTGTTCCAGCCTCAGCACTGAAATCCCCCCCGGGGCCATGGGGAGGGGGCTAGTGCAGCCCCTGGGCCAGGATGCTGCCCACCAGCGCTGTGTCCTGCAGCCTGTGCTCCAGCGCCGCCTCCTCCAGCTTCAGGGAGACCTGGGAGGGAGACAAGGGATGCTCAGCACTGCCCTTGTTGGATCCTGCCCTGCTGCCAGACCCCAGTCCCACCACCAGACCCTGCCACCCCCTGGTACCTTGGCCAGCCGGGCCTCCTTGGCCCTCTTGAGCTCGAGGATGCCGTGGGACTCCAGGAGGGTGACAAGGGACAGACACTCGGCCTGGTCGACAGCGGGGAGCTGCTGCCTCCGGCACACCTGGCTGTAGGTGTCGTGGAGCTGGGGAAGGCAGAGGGGCGTCACAGTGCTGGAGTCACACCCCAGAGAGACGCCCGGGGACACCCACCCACTGCCCAGATCAAGCCCCAAGAGGGTTTTGCTGCCACTCACCTTGCCCAGGGTGACCTCACGGGCGCGCAGGTGCCGGGAGAGCAGGAGTAGGGAGCAGAGCAGCACCTTCTGCTGCAGTGGGAAGGTGTCCTGGGCCCCCCGGGGCCCCCCTGCCAGCCGGTCCCCAAACACCTCCGAGAGCACCCGGGAGATGTGCAGGAGCCCCACACGCTTGGGGACGGGGGACATCGGGGAGTCACCTGTGGGACAGAGAGGGGGGTGAGAAAGGGAGGCGGCAGCGGGGAGCAGGTGTCCCAGAAAGGGACCCCAGACCCCGATTAAGGCCAGCCCAGAGGTGCCCCCCCAGGGTTTTGGCTCCAGCAGCACCAACTCACCCCCGGGTAGCGGCTTGAGCAGGGTCTGGCCTCGCACCTCCAGCTCCACCACCTCCACAGCACGTCTGGGGAGGGACAGCACTGAGCACAGGGCAGAGGCACCTCTGGCATAGGTACCCCCGGTGCAGGGGACCTGTGGGGGCTCAGAGGGGCCATGCTGGCCCTGGCACTGCCAGGTTTTGGGGCACACACTGACCTGCAGACGTCCAGGGCCTTGCGAGCGTCACCGGAGACCGCGGAGACCTTGCGGGCGCAGAACTGAAGCGCGGCTGCGTCCAGGACGGGGTCACCGGCCACCTGCCGAGGCACTGGGGCCATCAGTGCTGCCCCCCGCACAGGCAGAGCCCCTCCATGCCCTCCCCATGTCCCCACCTGCCCCGATAGGATGGCAAAGCCCCCGATGTCTCCCTTGTGTCCCCTCGTGTCCCCACCTGGCCCAGCCGCTCCTGCAGGATGCGAGTGAGCTGCTCCTTGGTGTAGGGTGGGAAGTGTAGCAGGCGGGGGCTGCCAGCCGGGTGGGCTCCCAGCCTGGCCAGGCTTCGATCCGTCAGGTCCAGGGCATTGGCCAACCCTGCAAGGCGA
The DNA here is from genome assembly GCF_009829145.1 of Chiroxiphia lanceolata. NCBI lineage: Eukaryota > Metazoa > Chordata > Aves > Passeriformes > Pipridae > Chiroxiphia > Chiroxiphia lanceolata. The sequence goes on from NC_045662.1 coordinate 4,393,365, forward strand.
GGAGAGGAGGAGGATGAGGGCTGCGACCCGAGGAGGCAGCGGGAGGGGAGCGCAAAGGCAACCCTCCATCAGCCCCCTCAAAACAGGGAGGGTGCCCAGGGGGGCAGTGCCACACTCCACACACTCACCCACAAGGACGAGCCTGGAGCTGGGCAGCCGGGTCCACTCGAAGAGGGTGTAGAGCACGTCCTGGCCTTTGCTCTCCAGCTGGTCCAGCTCATCCAGCACCAGGAGCCTGCAGGGGGAGTGCAGTTGAGTCCCCACTCTGCCCACCCTCCCCTCAGAGCACCCTAAGCAGAGAGAGCTGCTGCCAGGCCACCTCTCCCAGCATCCAGGGGGAACCCACACCACCCCCCAGGGATGGGTAACTCACACCATGGGCCCCTGGGCCGTCAGATGCTTTTCCAGGCTCCGGATTTGCTCCCGGCCAGTGGCCGTGGGCAGCCCCAGGTGCTGTGCCAGGGCAGGGAAGACAGCGTGGGGGCTGCCCAGGGCCATGCAGTTCAGCACCACGGTCTTGCTCCCAGCCAGCTCATCCTGCCGGGAATGGGAATGTTACACCAGCCCTGAGCTGCTGCTCCCAGACCCCCAGAGCAGCCCTCTGGCCATGGCACAAACCTTGCAGTCGAGCAGAACACGGCTCAGACAGGCCGTTTTCCCAGTCCCAGGGGCTCCGGACACGTAGAGGCTGCCGGGCCAGTGGCCCTGGATGTGCTCCCGCAGGAACTGCCGCAGGATCCCGGTCTCCCGTTCCCGGCCCTGCAGCCGGTCAGGCACGGCCACATGCAGCACTTGCTTGGCCTGCTGGTAGCAGGTACCTGTACAGGGAGGGACAGGGCTCAGGGGGCATATGGTGCTGCCAGGACCCCATCCCTATCTCCATCCCAATCCCAGCTGTATCCCCGTCTCTGGTTCTATCAACATATCCCAATCCTCATCCCTGGCTCCATCCCATCCCTAACCCTATCCCCACACCCATGCCTCATCCCAATCTCTATCTCATCCCCATATTCCCCAGTTCTACCCCCATCCATTCCCCCATCCCTGCCCACACTCACCTTCCTGCCGGAAGAGCCTGGTCCGAGGGTTCTGCCCATTGACCTTCGAGCTCCGGGGGGTCTCTGGCCCCCCACTCCTCGGGGTCGGCCCCGGACTCTTGGGCTGCTCGGGGGAGGCCGGGGGGTCCCCGAAGAGCAGCCGCCGGCCCCGGTTCTCCTTGCTGCGCTTGGCCGGGGAGCAGGGCAGGGCCTGGGGGACGTTGCAGAGGTTCTCGTCACCTGCAGGGGGACAGGGAGAGGTGACCGGGCCGCTCTCCCTGGAGGGCTTTGCGCTTCATCACCTCCCAAACCCCGCGGGAGCAGCTTCTCCTCACAAAATGGGGGTGAAGCGACAAACGCAGCTGGGCCAGGGATGGGGGTGGAAGCCGAGCCCATCCGCCTGCCCCGGCCGCCCTAGGGTGAGACCCCCACCCTGCAGGGGTGGGGAGGGGATGGGCCCCCCACCATTCCCGGGGGGTCCCAAGGTAGGGGGCAGGGGGGAACTCACCCAGGCGCTTGCGGGGACTCAGGGGCTGTACTTTGGGGCTCAAGGGTTGCGCTGTGGCCCGGGCCGAGCGTGTGCTCGGGGTGGCCTGGCCGGGGGAACCCGAGGCCTTGGGGCGCGGCGACGGGCCGGGGTCGCTCTTGGCCGGGGGGGCGGCCCCGAGGCGGCGGGCGCTCCTCGTGCGGGGGAAGCCGATGGTGGGCTGGCTCTGCGGGCTGCGGCTGCTCATGGCGGAGGCTGCAGGGGGAGGGAGACAGCGGTCAGGCGGGGGGGACCCCGGTCAGACCGGGGGGATCCCCAACCCCGCGGCTCCCGGGCAACCCCCCAGCCCATCCCACACCAGCCCTGTCCCCTATTTCCGCCCTCGTACCCCCCGGCACGACCCTGAGCCCCCCCGACCCCCATAGTCCCCCCCGATCCCTCGTGTCCCCCCTGACCTCCCGTGTCCCCCCCGCTGCCACCACCGACCTTCTCGCGCCAAATCAGCCCCGGCTCCGCAGTTCGCGCCACCAGCCCGAGTTGGCCTCGCCCCTTCCTCCCCATTGGCTGCGCTGCCGCCGCCACCGCCAATCGTCGCGTCCGGAGGACGGATCGCAACAGAGCAGCCAATCAGCGAGCGCGCCCGAGACATGGCGGAAGGCGCGCGGAGCACGCTGGGAGCTGTAGTCCGGACGGGACCAGCGCGCCTAGTAACCCCCAGCCCGCCCCCGCGTGCTCCCAGTGCCTGCATCCCGCATCCTGTCTTCCCAGTGCCACCAGTATCCCTCATCCTGCCTTCCTACTGCCACCCAGTCCTGCCCTTCCCTTCTCCCAGCACTCTCCACCCTGCCTCCCAGCACTCTCCACCCTGCCTCCCAGCACTCCCAGTATCCCCCCCTTCCCGCTTTCCTGTGCTCCCAGTTCCTGCACCCGCCCAATCCCACCTCGCCATGCTCCCAGACCATGCAACCCCGCCTCCCCATGCTCCCGCTGTCTTCCCGGTGGTCCCAGTGCCACCAGTACCCTCCACCCTGCCTCCCAGCACTCCCAGTACCAGCCTGGCTGCAGACAGAACGCCCTACCCGCAGCCCTTGGGGCCATCACCCCTCCAAGAGACAAGAGGGGTCCCTGGGTACCCCCTCTTCTCCAGCACACTCCCCCCAGACAGTGCCCTTGACATCATTTATCACTTTATTACTTTTATTTAAATGCAATTTCCAGCTTCTCCAATTCCCTCTGTTCCCTCTTAGGAGGGTCCCTCGCTCCAGGAGGGGCAGAACCGTGTTGACCCTTTATTTAACCCAAAGGGCAATGCTGAGGGGGGTCATCCTCCAGAAAACCCCCCCAAACACCCCTCACCCTTCACCCGCATTGCTCCAACCCCAACAGGGAAAGGTCCATCGTCATAGAAAAAAAAAAACAACACCCAAATCAACCCCAAACCGTTGTGGGGGAGGTGCAGCCCCCCTGCAGCCCCCGCCACCTTCCTCCTACGGCGCTTGACAGGTACAAAGAGATCAGTAACTACGTTAGTGTGACCCCCCCGCGGGAACACGGAGAGTCCGGCCGGGACCACCCGTCGGACAGGGAGTGTATAAGGCAAAACGTCACTGGCTCCCCCAGGGCCCCCCCCATGTGCCCCCTGACATGTCAGAACCAGCACAAACGGCCCCCCCGGTTCCCCCCCAGATAATTAGTGTTTTCTTGTTAAAATGCTCGAGTTTGGGGGTTCAGCGGTGAAAGCCGAGAGGACCCCACGCCCCCCATCCCAGCCCAGGGGGGAAGTGCCGGTTTTAGAGGGGACAGGGATAGGGTTCCCCCTCACCCAGCGCTGTCGGGGTCTCCCTGGATGGTCCCACTCACCCCTCTCCCCTACTGGCTCCTGTGCAAAAAAGCAATGGGCTGTGCCGGGATAACAAGGCTCTCCCAGGATAATGAGGTTCCACCGGGATAATGAGGCTCTCCAGGGATAACGAGGCTCCCCCAGCCTGTCCCTGCTCCCCCTTGCTCCGGGGGTCTCGCAGTATGTCCATCCACAGCCCCTCTCCACCAGTCCCCCTGATCCCCACAGCCGGCACACGGCTCAGCCCAGAGTCCCGTGCCCGGCTCCCAGGCTGATCCTGGCCCGGGATCCATGAGGAGGAACAAGGGATGGACCCATCCAGGCTTGCCATGAGTCCCGAGGGGTGCATAGATGAGGGGGAGGCTGACGGAGGGCGCTGGGCTGGGCAGATCCGCTGGTCCTGGGGAAGGCAGAGAGGCCGGGAGTGTACCATGCAGGATCCGGGGGGCTGGGAGCTGGGGGGGCTGGCTGAGGGAGGGGAAGGAGGTCCGTGTGTCTGCTCCGGAACAATCCACCTGCACAGCCCGGTTTCACCTGGGGATGGGGGGCAGAGGGGGGGCCCCACGTGTAGCTGCAAGACAAGGAAGGAGGATGGAAGCGGGAGCTCCGCAGAGCCGGATCCGGCACGTCTGCTTTCCCTCCTCCACACCCCCGCGCCAGCTGCTGGCCCCCCCTCCCTCCCCGACCTCCCCGCGGAGATCTGGAGCCTGGGATTTGCGCCTGGCAGCAGCCGCACCGAGCTCGGGGCTTTTCAAACCCGCATTAAACATTCATGGCTCTAAAAATAAACGAGCATCCCATTCTCCCCGGAGTCTCCGCCGGGATCCGCAGCGCTGACGCGCGGCACCAAGGGCACTTTGAGCTCTGCCGGGTCCGAGTGCCGGCGCTCAGGGCCAATCCCGGGATACACAGAGGGGCTGCGCCCCCCCCGGCCCCTGTCCAGCCCCAGCTCCAGCCACAGGGTCCTTTAGGATCCCCCTCTGGCACCAATGAAAGCAGGAACGAGCCCTGCGGCATTTCCCAGCAGGTGGGATGGGACATCTGCACAGCCCAAATTCCCAGCCCCCCCTTCCCCTGAAGCACAGCGAGCTGCCCTCGGAGCTCAGCACCCCCAGGAAAGGGGCTTGGCACCCCCAGGAACATGGGCAGGGCCTGGGGCGAGGCCACTGCACCATTCACCCTGCACGGGGACAAACACGACCCCAAGGGCACAGGAGGGGACAGGTACTGCAGGACACCCCCTCCTCCTCCTCACATGCACCCCCCCACCCTCCTCACCTCTGTTTGTTTTGCTGGGGTAGATTCTCTGGAAGTACTTATATTCCTCTGGGGCTGGGAAGTCTTCAACGGGATGAAAGGAGTATTTGGATTCAAAGTCATCTGCGGAAAAGGGGCAGAAGAGGCAGGTGAGGGAGGGGGACTCTGGGGGAGCCCGGCCAAAGCCACAGGGCTCTGCTCCGAGGGGAATCCATGCGGGGGTCCCACTCACCCAGGAATGCTCTGACGGTGGAGATGGAGTCGCGGTGCCCGTTCCGCACGGGCGGTGGCGGCGGCGGTGGCCCCGCCGGGGTCCTGGTGGGCGGCGGCGGGGGCTTCCCCCGGCTGGGGGGCTCGGCGGGGCCGTGCAGTCTGTAGGGGGGCGGGGGCGGGGGGGCATCGCGCCCCCCATTCCGCAGCATCGGCGGGGGGGGCGGGGGCGCTGCAGGGAGAGCGGGGTCAGCAAATGCGGCATTCCTGGGGCAAACCCAAGGACATCCCCTGGAGCATTCCAGGCCGGCGGCTGGGCCAGACCGCGGCCCAGGGATGCTCCTACGAGTGCCCAGAGATTTCCTGCTCGCTCCTGACATCTGCATTCCTCATTCCTCCAGCAGCTGCAGGGCAGAGACCAGCCAGCCCAGTGCCCCCCCAGCTCACCACCCACCGTGGGGGGCTGCTCTGGCCCTGCACACTCCCAGCCCATGCTGGGCACAAGTCCCTCCACGGAGGGGATCCAAGGAGCAGCTATGAGCCAAGCACATCCCGGAGTCTGAGGGCAGCAGCTCCCCATGGAGCCAAGACACTGCCTGCCAGGGCTGGAGGTCATGTCTGCAGTGCCACCAAGGCGGTGACAGGACCCCCGGCCCCTCTGACCCACCTCTCGCTCCTGCCCAGCCTCCCGCGGAGGCTCAGTGGCAGTTCATGCTCCTCATTAGCCTAATTACAGCCGGGCTGACAGCGCAGCTCCCCAGCAGTAGCTCCAAGGAGGGATTCTGGCACGGCTGGGAGGACAGAGCGGCTTGGCCGGGGCCCAGGCGGGAGCTGCGGTCTGGACACGGAGCCCAGGAGTGCACGGGGGGGCACCAGGGCACAGCCAGCGCCAGCCCCGGCCACGGGGACACGCTCTCGAGGGCTGCACCACCACGGGAAAGGCTTCTCCCTGCTCTGCCACAGCTTTTTGTCATCTCTCCAGTGACATTTCAGAAGCTCAGGGGAGCAGAGACAGACTGTGCAGCTCTGGCTCTGCCATGTTCTCATCTCCCACCCCAGGAAAGCACACGGACCTCGCGGGCAGGAGCTGCCCAGACACAACCCACCACCACCATCGGGCTGGGAGGAGCTGGATGGGCATGGGACATGACCAAGGACATGTGTTAAACATGACACTGCAGCCACTGCCCTGCTCAGCCCCTACACCACGAGCAGAATCACAGACTCACTTAGGCTGGAAAACACCTCCAAGATCATTGAGTCCAACCTGTGATCAATCCCCACCTTGTCAACCAGACCAGGGCACTGAGTGCCACGACTCCCTGAACACCTTCAGGGATGGTGACTCCACCTCCCTGGGCAGTCGCTTCCAAAGTTTAATCAACCTTTCTGTGGAACCTCACTGTGCCTCAGAGCTGACTCTTCCCACTCACCTCTCACAAGCCCCCAACCACCGAGAGACCCCCCACGGCCCACCCCGGGCACCCCGGAGCAAACGGCTCTCACCTGCTCCGCGGCTCGGGGGGTCTCTGGCTGGCGGGGGGGGGCGGCTGCTCTGCAGGGATGGGGAGGCAGCAGTGGGTGGCGGGGGGGCCAGACCCCGCAACGGGCCCGGCGCCTTCCTGTGCAAGGAGTTGTGTCTCTGCGGCAGCTCCGGGGCCGACTCGCTGCCGGGGCTGGAGGGGCCGTTGGGGACACCGGGTGGTTGCCGGTAAGGGGGTGGCGGGGGGGCGAGAGACTGGCCCTGAGCCCCCGACCCCGTCCGGAGGCTGACTGGGGAGGGAGGGGGCTTGATGGGCGGCGGGGCGGGGGGTCCGTCCCTGCTGCCGGGTGGGCGCTGTCCCGGGGTGGGCGGCAGTGGCTTCTCCCGGTTGTAGGGTGAGGCCTTGGCGTGCGCCGGAGGGGGAGCCGGGGGGGCAGCAGCACGGCGTCCCGGTGGTGGGGGCGGCGGGGCCGAGGAGCTGTGCTTCATGCCGGTGCTGCCGGCGGTGCCGGGCCGGGACAGGTCGGGCAGGGAGGGTCTCTGCGTGCGCGGTAGCTCCGGCGGGGACCCCCGGCTGCTGTCGGCATCGTCCTGAGGGCGGCTGTTGCTGGCTGGCACCGGGGGCCTGGGGGCAGCTGCACGGGAGCCGGGCACTTGCAGGGTCTGTTTGGTGGAGCTGTCTGTGGGGAAGGAGAGCACAGTGAGGGGGCTCACAGGGTCTATTTGGGAGAGCTGTCTGTGGGGAAGGAGAGCACAGTGAGGGGTCAGGAATGGCACAGGAGTGGCTCCGTGCTTTGTCCCTGCGCAGAGCCGCGGCCGAGGAGGGCCAGGCCACACAGATGTCTGGCACAGGCAGGGAGCTGGCAGCGAGCACAGCCACACACACGGCTCCTCTCTCACCACTCTACTCTTTGATCACCACAGAGAACACCAGAGAGAAACATTCAGCAACACACACGGCTCCTGCGCGCTATGAGAGGTCCATGTGTGGGACATTGTGGCACGGGGAGGGCAGAGCCAGCCTGTGCCACACAGGGGGTGTGACCTGGGGTCCTGCCTCTGACCAGCTGAAACCCCCAGGGAAGCACAGTAAGATCCTCGACCCCCTCCTACTCCAGGCCCTCCCAGGAACCCCACGCAGACCACGGGCACATGGCCATTACCTGAGCTGTCCTTGGCTCCCACGGGTCTGAGCTTGGGAACGCCACCTTGGAATAGGCCACCCTTGGGCTGGATGGCGGCTGAGCCAGAGCTGTAGTTGCCGCTGCCACTGCCCTTGGGCTCTGGAAGGAGGGAGGCAGAGAGGTTAAGCCTGGAATTATCCGCTCCTCCAATGAGGAGCTGCTGGGAACCAGATGGGTGAGAGCCCTGCTGGGCACAGCAGCAGCCGGCACGGGGCCAGGAGCCCCCCGGGGACTCACTCTCGAGGATGGGCGCGCTCCGGTCGTTGATTTGGGTCACTTTCCTGAGCTTGGTCCCTTTACAGATGTCCTGCAGGAGGGCCCCACGGCCCCGCTGCTCCTCCCGACTCAGCTTGGGCGGCTCCGTGTTCGCCTGGGGACGAGCAGCAGCTCAGCACCTGCCCCGGACACCCCGACCCACGGCACAGGCACAGCACCGCTCCACATTCCCACCTCCCGAGGCACCCACAGCCAGCCTTCTCCAGGGCCAATTCCTCTGGCAAGTGGCCCCATAAGGGGACAGGCCACCTCCCCACCTGTCACAAGGTGACCCCTACCTGACCGAGGGTGGGGGGCGGCGGGGGGCCGGGGGGCGGCGGCGGGGGAGGAGGGATCGGCATCCTGGCCTGGCTCCCGGCGGCTCCGGTTGCTCAGTGCTGGGGGCAGGCCTGGGCACTCATGCCTGCAGGAAGGGAGGAAGCGGTCAGGGAATGGAGGGGAAAGCCTGTGGAGAAACATGGCCCCGGGGCGCTGTGCTGGTGCTGAGCTGGAGCTTCTCTGAGGCAGTAGCTGGATCTGAGCTCCCACGTCCTCCCAACACCCTGGAGCAGCAGATCCCAGAAGTGGGACAGCACATCCCCACCTCAAATCCCCAGGGCCCCCGGAGTGCCTGGAGATGACACCCAGGATGTGTCTCACACGAGCACCTCGCTCAGCAGAGAAAACCCAGCCAAGCTGCTCCAGCACCATCCATCCAGCTCCTCCAGCTGCAGCCGGAGAATGCTCACGTGGGAATGTGACAGGAGCCTGCAGGAGGCACAGCCAGCCCTGGCACACAGCCCCAGGGCCTCTCCAGCCACAGCCAGGGTAAATCTGCCAGACGGCTCCGTCTCTGGAGCAGCTGGAGCAGTGTGGGGCTGTCCTGTGGCTCCCAACCACAGCATCAATAACCCCCCAACACTGAAGGCTCTCTGTACCCCACAGCTCCAAAGCCCCCACCAAAGCTCTCCAAGCAGTCAGGGAAACCAGCTTTCCCAGCATGGATCTGATGACATTCCAACCCATCTCATCACGAGCCCAAAACGAACCTGTCCGGCACCGCGGTTCCCCTGGAACAGCTCCTGGGGTTTGGCAGCTCCGTTTGGCACCGGAGACAGAGCACAGAGGGAGGGGGGGACAGGAAGAGGAGCCTGAATCACCGGGAAGTCACAGTTCCCTGGCAGACTCGTGCTGCTGACAACAGTGCTCAGGTAGGGCCGTCCTGCAGCACCGGCTCAGGGAATAGGAATGTGGTGACTGGAGGCCCCACATGGAGAGTCTCAGGTGCTCGGGGCAGACCCAGAGGCAGGGGACAAATGTCCCTCTCTGGGCCACAGACATCTTTCCCTCAGGAAAACCTATTCCACAGTCACTAACAGGGACCACAACGCCAACAGGAGGCAAGGACAGGGCAGTTTCACACCTGAAACTTCCCATTTCTGACCCTGAGGGCAGTGACAGAGGGCACAGGAACAGCCCCTGTCCCCATGAAAGTTCCTTTGTGACTCAGGTTTGCACCAGGTATTAACAACCAGATCCCTCATCGGACTCATCTCCTGCTGGATAAACTACAATTTACTGATCCCATGGGACACAGGTCCATCCTCACCTGTCAGACATTGCCGAGATGTGAGAATGGGAAGCATGGAGCAGCAGCACAGCTGTGATGCCAGTGGCTCCCCTGCCCTCGGGAAACCACCGGCTCCGTGGTTCAGGGAAATAAATAAATCCATAAACTGCCTTTTAATTAAAATCAGCCCTTCTACCCAGTGAGAATTCCTCAGCTACGGCCTTGTCGGGAAGGCCTTCCTCCCTCTATCTCCTGCATTTTCCGAGTCACCTGAGGCTCCCAGTTTCCTGGTGGAAGTGCCCTCCGCTGTCAAGTCCCAGCTCGAGGCCTCACACCCAAGAGCCAACGTCCCCCGATCCCTCCGGACGCTCCAGAACCAGGAATGACGCCCGGCAAACACATCCAGCCTGTGCCTTTCCCACCGGAGCAGGACCACAGACGGCTCCGAATGTGCTTGTCTGGGACGAGTTGGAACAGGAATGCTTTTCCCTGTGCTCCTTCCCACCCCGCAGTGGGGCCGGGGCGGCACGAGCTGCTCCGGGGCAGAGCCCCAGCCGTGCTGGATCAGCTGCCGGAGGGAATTAGCACGGATTCAGCGCCAGGTAATGAGACTCCTGACTCGGGCTCTTGTGTCACAGCCCTGAGCCAGCACAGGAGCCGTGCCAGGGCTGTCACCTCCGCTCCCGACCCACGGGAACGTCACATATCATGTCCCTGCTCCAGCTGGTTACTCCCAGGGTGACACTTCCCTCAGTGGCACTTGGGGTCACGGGAGCTGCTGTGACAGGGACATGCCATCCCACAGACAGACAGACAGAGGTTTGTCACAAGGTTCCCCCGTGTGCCCTGCTGACCCCCAGACACCCTGTGACAAGTGGAGCAGCTCCAAACAATCCCAAAAGGACAATCCCACAGGGGCAATCCCACGGGACTTGTAGGACGAGGGGGGTATTTCTCCAAAAAGACCACGAGTCACCATCTTCCCATTTTTAGGGTGCCCTCACAGCAGAACCTGCGCTCAGATCCAGGCTCTGACCTAGAAGAGCAAGAGGAGGGGAGGGAAGAGTTTAAGCTAAAGCAGCTTGAGGATAAACTGGAGCTGAATTCCCGAGAAACAGGTCATTCCGTTTGAGCACACGGCCCCGTTAGGGCTGGGGATTAACAGCAAAGGTCACTTTGAAAAACCAAAATCGAGAGGCCCCGAACTCAGCACATGGCTGGGAAAAGCTGAGAGCTCCGGGTGGGAAGGCTGCCTTTGAAATACAGCCTGGACCTTTCATGTGCAAGAAGACAGACCCAGCTGATACAGATTAGGGAGACACAAGCTAAATCCTCCAGGAAAAGAGAAAAGGGGGGAGTTCTCCTCCCAGCACTGCTCAGCACCCCTTCCTGCCTGGCAGAAGCCATCCCTGTGAAACAATGCTCCAACTTCTCCTCTGTTCTTCCTTACCAGGATCCTTTCACCAAGACACATCGGAGCCTGCGAGAGCTCCCACTGCTCACAGGGAAAGTGGTTGGGAAGAGCTGAATCCAGAGACACCCGCAGATCAAAGCTGGGCTGAGGCAGGAGGGGCAGGTTTGCACAGTGCCTTTGCTTTTCCAATCCAAACCAAACCCCAGGAGAGCTCTGAGCAAAGTGTGAGGAAAACAAGGTGTGAAAAGCTGTCCCCTGGGAGGAGGGAGAGATCAGGAGATTGAGGTGACCCTGAGGAAAGCTGCTTCCAGAGCTGCTGCTCCAAGGGCTGGAGCCCATCACAGCCACAGACCCCTCGGCAGCGTTTTGGATCAGCACCTCCCTGTCACCTCTGGGATCAAAACACCATTAAATCCCAAGAATCTGTCATTCAGCTCCCCCTTGTCCCCTAAAACAGCTGGATCAGGCAGATCCAGCCCGGCCAGGGTGACACACCACGTTTTCCAGGTGTTTTTCAAGTCCCCGTTTGCCGTGGAGGGATTTAAAACGCCCTCCCCAGCAGCAGTCCCGATCCAGCTCATCCCGTGGGATTGCTGCTGGGGCAGGACAGGCAGCAGTGACCTTCAGCCGCCTATTTCCTCGCTTTTCAGGGGGATTTGGGCTCCGGGGCGGATTTGTATTTCTCATTTGCAAGCCCGAGCTGCAGCGCCTCATCCTCAGGGAGGCTTTGAACTGCAGATCAAGAGGAATTTCCAGCCTCTGATGTCGGTGCAGAAATGCGGCCGCACCGGTTTGGGAACGACTTCCAAGGCTGGACCTCTCCAACGCCCGCCCCCGCGCCTTTATCTTCCCCCTCTTCCCATCCAAACCCGCAGCTCCTCGCTACCCCCTCCCAAATTCCGAGCCTGTCCCCGCAGCCCGACATTCCTGCCCGCTCCCGCGGAGCTGAAGATGCCACATAAATAATTTATCCTGAGCGACAGCCATCGCGGGATTTAAGGTCACTCAGGCTTTTAAAATCCTATCAGCATGCTTCCCGAGCGCGAGCTGCCAGCTCCATTTGGAGCATCCCGCCGAGCCGGCGCATCCCTGCCTGCAGACAGACGGACACGCTCCGGCCCCGCGGGATCCAGACGCTCCCTGTGAATTATTAACGACCCGCGCGGGCTCTGACGAGGCGTTTTTACCAAAACCCCCAACTCTGGAGTTTCTCATTCCTCAGGGGTGGGTTCTACAGCCTCAGTTTCCCCATCCACAGCTTCCACAGCCTCTGTTTCCACAGCTTCAGTTTCCCCATTCCCAGTTTCCAGCCTGTTTCCCTATCCACAATTTCCACAGCCTGTTTCCCCATTCCCAGCTTCCAGCCTGTTTCCCTATCCACAACTTCCACAGTCTCTGTCTGCCCATTCCAAGCTTCCACACCCTCAGTTACCCCATCCCCAGCTTCCACAGCCTTGATTCCCCCATCCCAGGCTTTCCCATTCCCAGCCACAGAACCCTCAAGTCAGGCTCGTCCCTTCCTCCGAGCTCATCTCAGGTCACTTGCCAGAGGAAACCTTTAATCAGGAGCAAGGGAATCACGTCCTGAAACTCGGCTGCACCAAAGGGAAAAGCAGGAAAAGCCCGTCCCGCCAGGCCCACAGCCTTCCCTGCCTCTCCCCTTTCCCGGGAAGGGAAAGGAAACTGGGAAGGGAGAGGTGGGAAACGATGGGGCCGGGCAGGAACCGCTGACTGGCAGAGTGTGATCCCGACGGGGTTATCCTGATGGAATGTGATCCCACAGCGGGGGCGTGCTCCCGGTCCACCAGGAGCAGAGAGTCGTGGATGTGTTTCCCTGTGGCTGCCCCATCCCTGGAAGTTTCCAAGGCCAGGTTGGATGAGGCTTGGAGCAACCTGGGATAGCAAAAGATGCCCCTATCCATGGCAGGGGGTGGCACTGGATGGCATTTAAGGTCCCTTCTAACCCAAACGACTCCATGATTCCATGACACTCTGTGCCCACGGTCATCCCTGAGCCACCACGGGCCACAGACCCCTCCCCATCCTTCTGCTGTACCCCCCCTCTCCAGAAAGGCCCCAGCCCAACCTCAGGGTGGGGGTCCAGGGAAGGGTGGAGGAGCCCAGGGGGTCATAGTGGAGGTCCCAGGGTAATTCCAGGGGTCACTGTGGGGGTCCTAAGGTGGAGGTCCAAAGTCCCTGGTCCTGCTGGTTCTGAGCACCCCCAGGGTGGGGGTCCAGGGAAGGGTGGAAGGGCCCAGGGGGTCAGTGTGGGGGTCCCAGGGGTCATAGTGGGGGTCCCAGACACCCCCAGGGTGGAGGTCCAGGGGGTCAGTGTGAGGGTGCCAGAGGAGGTCACAGTGGAGGTCCCGGGCAATCTGAGGGGGGGGATACAGGGGGGTCCTGGGGAGGGGTCCCTGAGGTGACCCAGGGGTTAGAGTGAAGGGGTCAAGGGCATCGGTTTTGGGAGTCCCAGGTGTCATAGCAGGGGTTCATGGGGGTCCTGGGGAGGGGGCCCTGAGGTGACCCGGGGGTAAGACTGGATGAGTCCAGGGCGTCAGTGTGGGGGTCCCAAAGGACACTCAGGGAGGGGGCAACGTGAAGGGGTCCACGATTGAGATCTCAGCCCTTGGCCCCATCGGTTCTGGGCAGCCCCAGGGTGGGGCCAGGGGCGTCCTGGCGAGGGGCCCCTGAGGTGACCCAGGGGGTCAGTCTGGGGGTCCCACAGGGGTCACAGGGGTCAGGGTGGAGTGGAACAGGGGATCTGTGTGGCGGCTCCAGTCCCCCAGTCCCGCCTGTTCCTAGCACTCCACAGCCGGTCCGGGGACCCCTCAGCCGGCCCTAGGGATCCCTCAGCCGGCCCGGACACCCCCCGGGCCCCGCGGAGGCCTCGCCGGACCCGGGCTCCGCACAGGCCCCACACGCCCACCGCGAGCCACCACACCCCTCACAGCGGCCCCGCGTCCCGCAGCTCCGGCTCCCCGCGGCCCCCTGAGCCCCGGCCTGGCCCCCCGCTCCCCCCAGGCCCTCCCCGCTCACCCGCGGCTCCTCCCGCCGCTCCCGTACCCGGCCCCGGCACCACCGAACGAAATGGCGGCCGCGGCCGCTCTGCGCCTGCGCGACACAACAGGATGTGGGCAGGGCACGGCGGGGCCTCGGCGCCATGATGGGGAGGTGGGGAGGCCGTGTGCGGAGGAGCCGCCATCTGGAGAAGGTCAAGGCTGCAGCGGGAGCGTCCAGTGCCGCCGTGTGTCAGTGACCGGAGGGAGAGCGGCGCCACCGAGAAGGGATTTCCCGCTCCGTGCCAAGCCGCCGCTGCAGACTCGAGATGCGGCGACTGAGCGCGGCTACGCCGCCAGCTCCACCATATTGAGAAGGGCACACGGACCCCTGGCGGCCGCCATGTTCAGAAGGTCGGTGGGCAATGCTGGGCGCCGCCATATTGGGAAGGTCATCGCGAGCTCCCGCGCTACCCCCATCTTGAGAAGGTCGAGACAGCCTTGTCAGTTCCGGAACTGTGACGTCACCTGGCAATCTGCTGTGACGTCACTCCCAAGCACGACATAAGTCCCTCGCATGACATCAGAGTCGGGCGCCGGGACAGACGTTTATTGGGGCTCTCCACCCTCCCCGGCCTGTTTTGTTGGGGTTTTGTTGTTGTTTGGTTTTTTTTTCCTTTTTTTCCTCCTTTTTCTTAAAAAATAAATGTACAATTCCGGACAGCGCTCAGTACAAAATATACACGTCTGGGGGGGCGGGGGGCACATACAAAAGTAGGGAGGTGAGGGGCCCCCCCGTAGGTCCCTGTGCCCCCCACCAGGGAAGGGGGGCACCGGGGAGGGGGGGGTATGTGCCAGGGGTCCCCAAACCCACCCACCCCCCCGAGGGTGGGGGCAGCACCCACTGTCGGGGCTGGGCAAAGTGCGTCAGTGCTGGGGGGCACCGGGCCCCCCGGGGTGGGGGGTCCCCGGGTTGGGGGGTCCCGGGGCCTGGGGGGTCCCCAGGGTTTGGGGGTCCCCAGTGGGCCCCCCCTCACTGGCTGCCAGGCTCCAGTTTGTAGGAGAGCTCGAAGAGCAGGTTCTGGTTGTCGATGACGCGCAGCTGCCGCACGTAGGCCTTGGTTTGCAGCTGGGCCGGGGACGCCTCCAGCTCCAGGCCTGGGAACGGGAACGGGAATGGGAATGGGAATGGGGTGGGAACAGCGATGGAGGAGTGTGGGGATGCAGGCGTTGGAGGGATGGGGGTGAAAAGATGCAAGGTGGCAATTTGGGAACGGGGATAAAGGGATGAAGGGGATGGGGATGAAAGGAAACGGGGATGTCAGCGTGGGAATGGGGATGGAGGGACAGGGATGAAAGGATGCAGGGAATTCAGGGATGGCAATGTGTGAGTGTAGGGAATGGGGATAAAACAATACAGGGATGGCCGTGTGGGAATGGGGATGGGGAGGTGGGAACGCAGGGATGGGGATGGAGGGATGGGGGAGTGGGGATGAAAAGATTCCAGGACAAGGAGGTGGGAGTGGGGATGGATGGGATGGAGAGGATGGGGATGCAGGGATAGGGATGGGGATGAAGGGATGACGCAGCAACAGCAACGTGGGAATGCGGATGTGGGGACAGGGATGAAGGGATAGAGGGGTGGGGATGAAGGGATGCAGAGGCAGGGATTTGGGGATGCCGGGGTGAAGGGGTGTAGGACACGGATAATGGGGTGTGAGGATGTAGATGGGGGTGCAGCCACACCCCTGTCCCTCAGGAGCAGCACTGAGGGTTCAGGGCTGTGTGGGACACCCTCCTTCCCCCCCCCGGACCCCCATGTGCCCCCCACTCACAGAGGGGGCGGCTCCGGTACTTCCTCACGGTTCTCACTTTCTCAGCGATGCAGTGCTGGGGCAGAGAGAGACCCCCAGAGTCAGCCCCAGCCCCCCCAAGGACCACTGACCCCCCCAGGACCTCCTGCACAATCCCCCACCATCAGGGACCCCACCCCGGGGGTCCTGCTCTGCACCCTGGGGATGCTGAACCCTCACCCCCCACACACAGGCAGGGGACCCCCAGCCCCTCAGGGGGGTCCCCCCTGCCCTGCCCTCACCCCGGGGGGTCCCTCAGCCACATCCCCCCCCACAAGCACCCACCAATTTCTCCATGTTGACCAGCCCGTCCAGGAGGGTCTTGCTGCCTTCATGCAGGAAGGTCAGATCTGGGGGTGAAGGGGGTTAGAGGGGGGGTCCCGTGGGGTCTCAGCAGGACCCTGACCCCCCGTGGGACACAGGGAGCCCCCCCCTCACCTTTGAGGATGAGCGGCACGAAGGGGATCAGAGGGGGCTTCATCTTGGCCAGCACCTCCCGGTAGGTCTTGTGGTTCCTGCAGGGATCCTGGGGGGACAAGGCGGGGGGGTCAGGGTTTGGGGGGGTCCCTGGGGGTTCCCTGGATCTCTCCCCCATGCTGGTGGCTGTGGGCACAGGACTGGTGGGGAGGGATAGTAAGAACAGCCCTGGACACCCCAGGAAAGTTCCCTGCCCACCAGCTCCCCAAATACCCTGGGGGGGCCTGGGGACCCCCCAACCCCTACGGGGCCCCGACGTTTCTCACCGTGAGGTTCTCGAACTTCCGAAACAGGTTCTTGAATTTCCCTGGGAGTTTCTGGAAGACAAATTGAGGGGGGACATGAGGATCCACCGGGTCAGGGAGCACCTGGGAGGTCCAGGAACACCCCAGAGGGGGGCCTGGGAGAACCCATGAGGGGTTCAGGAGCACCCAGGGGCAGGTCATGAGCACCCAGGAAAGGGTCTGGGAGCACCTGGGGGGGGGTCCAGGAAGGCCCAGGAAAGTTTGAGAAGGTGTGGGAGCACCCAGAGGAGTCCTGGGAGCACTGAACTGGGGGGCTGAGAACTCCTGGGGGGTTCTGGGAGCACACAAGGAGGGATCTGGGAGCACCCAGGGTAGATCTGGGAACATCCAAGGGGTTCTGGGAGCACCTGGGGATGTTTGGGAGCACTAGGGAGTGTCAGTGAGCATCCAGAGGGGTTTTGGGAGCACTGGACAGGGGGGCTGAGAACTTCTGGGGGGTTCTGGGAGCACCGAGGAAAGAGTCAGGGAGCACTTGGGGGGGTCCAGGAAGGCCTGGGAAGGTCTGGGAGCATCTGGGGGGGTCTGGGAGCACCAGGGGGGGTCAGGGAGCACCTGGGGGGGTCAGGGAGCACCTGGGGGGGGTCAGGGAGCACCTGGGGGGGGTCAGGGCCCCCCAGCCCCTCACCTCCCAGGTGAGGCGCAGGCGGCTGACGGCGGCGTTGTTGAGGCCGATGACGATGGCATAGAAGGAGAGCATGTCCTGGTTCTGTTTGCAGCTGGAGGTGGGAGGGGAGAGCATGAGGGGCAAGCTGGGCACCCCCGGGCCCCCTCACCCTGGCCCCCCACTCACATGGCAGCGATCTTGATGAGCTTCTTGAGCAGGTGGGCGCGCTTGCCCAGCCCCTCGCAGAGCAGCAGCTCCGTGCCCACCCAGTGCTGCACTTCACTGCAGCGCTGCAGCAGCAGCTCCAGGTTTGCCGTCTCCCGCCGGCCCCGCTCCCCGTGGAACACGTAATCCACGAATTCCAGCTGCAGGGAGGGGCGGGGGGGGGAGTTACACACGCGGCATCAGAGCCACACACACACACACAGAGCAGTGTCCACACACCGAGCCCCCCCTGTGACCCCCCCAGACCTCATGGATGCAGCGGAAGAGCTCCCAGTGGAAGGCAGTGAGGTGGTTGGCCACGTCCTCGGGCTCCACGCGGTGGATCTCCGTGTCCCCCGGGACCACCTGGATCTCCTCGGGAAGCGGCACCTGAGGGGGGGGGACATGAGATTATGGGGACACTCAGGGGGTGCTGGGCCACAGGGTGGGAGCACGGGGTGGGAAAATGGGATAGGAATATGGGACAGGGAAATGGGGTGGGGACATGGGACAGGGAAATGGAAGGAGGAAATGGGGTGGGAACGTGGGAACATGGGACAGGGAAATGGGGTGGAGCACAGAGGTCCCCCCTTTCTGCACAGGGAGTGATTGTGGCACCAGGGCTGGGCAGGTGAGGGGGGGGTGATGTCCCTGGCAGGGGGTTCCCTCTTGGGGGTCCCCATCAGGGTGTCCCCACCACAGAGCTCACCAGGGAGTCGAAGGTGTCCCTGGTGCAGGCGAAGAGGTGGCTGTTGATGCCCAGGGTGGTGAACACACACTCCTCGCTGGGCTGCAGCACCGCTTTCTCTGCCATGGGGCACAGGACGGGGGTCAGCACCTGTGGGACCCCCCAGCCCTGCCTACAGCCCCCCCGGCCCCTCGGGCACCTCCGGACGAGGCCATGGTGACGAGGATCAGGGCATCCTCACGGGCACTCTGCTCCTCCGAGTACTGGAGCTTCTCGGTGACTGAGGCCAGGATGTCCTGCACCGAGGCTGAGAGGCGGCTGCGGATGGTCACGTACGAGTGGTCGGGCAGGTACACGCGGCAGAAAACTGGGGAGGGGTGGGGACATCAGCATAGGGCACGCCCTGCCCTGCCCTGGGCACTGCCCACCGGGAAACTGAGGCACGGGGCAGGCACGGGGCAGGCAGGGCCAGCAGGACACAGAGAGGGGACCCCAGGCCCCCACTCTGGTCACTCACTCTCGTCAGAGCCCCGAAATGCCACCCGGGTCTGCAGGCACGAGTCGATGCGGCGGAAGTGCCGGAACAGCGGCTTCACCTGCTTGTTCGGGGGGGGTGTCTCGTCGGCCACCCTGGGGGGGCACAGGGAAGGTGTCAGGCGAGGCCCTGGCACCCCTGGGGCTGCACCCTGAGGTGTGCTGGGTGCCCTGACAGCCCCCACCCAGGGCCTTGCTCGGGACAAGGAGGGTGGGCGTGAGGAGGGCACTGGGGGTGCAATGAAGGGGGCAGGGGGTGGGCACGCGGGTGCGATGGGGAGGGGTCTGGGGCTGGGCATGGGGAGGGCATGAAGGTGCAGTCAGGAGGGCACCAGGGTGGGCTGCTAATGAGCTAATGACCCCCCAGCACCTGTGTGCCCCCAAGGACCAGAAATCCTTGTCCTTCCTGGGGACACCCTGACCCACAGAGTCCCCCAGGATCCCCTCCCCTTCCCCCACACCCCCTTTTCCCCCTCTCACTTGAGCTCCACCGTCTCCACGAGCTGGTGCAGCTTGAGGATCTCGTCCTCCAGGTCGTGGTAGAGGGACGTGTCCTTCATGATGAGCAAGTAGAGCTCCTGGGGGGCGAGAGGGGTTAGGGCGGGGCGCTCTGGGGGACTGCGGGGGGAGACACGGGAAGGGGATCCCCACCTTGATGACCTTCCCGGCGCTCTCCTCCTCCTGGAGCAGCCCCTTGTATGTCTCGAGGAAGTGCAGGAGCACGGCCAGCACCGCCCGCTTGCGCTGCAGCCCGGCCCCCTCCTCCCAGCGCGGGGGGCTGCCCGCTGCCAGCACGAAGGTGGCACTGTCAAGGAGGTGCCACAGCAAGGAGGGACCCCCCTGGCCGCCCCCCAGCACCCTCTGCAGCCAGGGACCCCAGTGAGGGCCGTTGTGCCCACCCTGGGGGTAGCACCCTGCTCACCTTGCACCCAAACCTGTAGCCCACTCTCATGCACCCACATGCCCACCTTCACAGCCCCCCCATGTGCCCACCCACACGGCCACCCCAATTCCCTCCTTGCTGCTCCTGTGAGCCCCCCATAGCACCCTGCTGCCCTCCCCACATCCTCCTCCTCCTTGCAATCCCCATGCCCACTCTCATGCCCACCCCTATGCCACCTTCATGGCACTTTCTTGCCCACCCTGGTGCCCACCTGGTCACCCCCTCATGTCCCTTTCATGACACCCTTGTGCCCATCCTCATTGCACCCCGATCCCCTCCTCATGCCCAGCCTCAGAGCCCTCCTCACTGCACCCTCGTGCCCTCCCTTGTGCCCTCCCAATGCCCCCCGTGCCCAACACTGGCCCCCTCCCTGTCCCACCCTCGTGCCCCCCCGTTGCCCCCCAGGATATTGCTGGTGCAGCTGCTGCAGGAAGCGCTCGGTGGGCAGGAACAGCGAGTGGGTGAGAACGATGTCATCCAGCAGTGACTCTGGGGGAGATTTGGGGGACAGGTGTGGGCACCCCACCCTGCACAGCCCCCCGACACCCCCCGTGCCCGGCGGGGCGGGAGGGTGACGGGAGCAATGCTAATTCCGGGGTGACACCGGGAGAGGCCGAGCCCCACGCGAACCCCCCCCCCCGCGCCGGCGCTGACTCAGGGCCCGTCCCAGCCCCGGGGCAGCCGGGCCCGGCAGAGCCGGTGTGGGGGCAGAGGCGCCGGCAGGGCGGCACCGGGGCTGCGACGCCCCGGCACACCCGGGAGCCCCGTGAGAGCCGTGGGCACGGCGGGACACGGAGGGGGAAACTGAGGCAGGAGCTCGGGGCACAGCGGGCCGGTGCCACAGCCGGAATCTCCGGGCCAGCACCAGTGGCACCACCCTGGGAAGGTGTTTTGGCATGGCCAGGTGAGCCGAGGGGTGGCACTGGCGCCAGCACCAGCCGCCACCGGGACCTTTGGACGAGGCACCACTCCCTCCCTGGCACCAGAACAACCCTCGGCCCTGAGCAGGGGCTGTGCCCACATGCCCCAGGGACACTATAGTGGGACCCCAGAGCCTTTCCAAGGGCTCTGCCCCACAGGGACAGCCCCGAGGGGCTGTACAGAGTGTCCCCTCAGACTATTAACCTGTTCGTGGATCTGTGCTGAGCCAGGGCAGAGGGTACCCCGGTACCCTCATGCCAGGCACAGCACCCACGGGGCATAAGCTGCTGCCAAAAACAGGACATGGTGGTCTAGGGCACAGAGACAGGCAGAGGTACTGGTAGAGTGGAGGGTACAGGTACACGGCCCCCAGCCCCCCTGCCCTGGGCACGGCCCCCTCTCGTGCTCTGCCTGGGGGCAGGAGTCAAACACTCCCCCTATCCCCCCAGGCTGCAGCCCCCTCCGGCCCTGCCTCAGTTTCCCCATCCCTCTGCAGCACTCAGGCCGTACCCCAGAGCCACTGGGAGACTTTCCCACACTGGGACCCCCATGCTGGCTCCTGCCTGCCCTGCTCCAGGCCAGCCTGGGCACCGCCAGGCCTGGCAACATGTCAGTGCAGGCAGGGCCTGGCACTGCCAGTCCCAGCTCGCTCCTACCTGAGGGCTCCTTCTGCCTGTGCCCAACCCTGGCATCACTGGAGCAGGGGGCTGGTGGTAGCTGGGGGTCACCAGTGGGTTCCTCAACACCTCCCAGTCCCACCAGCCAAGTGAGACTGGCCAGAGCAGGGATGCCCGTGGCGTGGGAATGCTCCCACCCACCTGCACCCAGCCTGGCTCCCACCCAGCTCTGGCACCTGGGCATGGGGAGCCACCGTGGGACAGCACTGGGAGGCCTGTGCCAGAGGGAAGGGGCGTCCAACCGACCCTCCCACTGCAGCTCCCGTCGGGACTAATTTTAGCACCAGGAGGATGTTACGGACCATCCAACCGGGAGGTGGATGCTGCAGTGGCTCCCGGTGCCCAGCCACCTCCAGTCCTCACTGGGCTGCTGCCACCACCGAGCATCCCCATTCCCCTGCCACCCCTTCCACCGCAGTGTGCTGCCCTGGGGGACCCCTGCCCACGCCGGGGGCTCCTGCCCACCCCGCTGCCACGGGCACCTTGCCCCGGCAGGGACCCGGTCCTGACCTTGTCACCCCAACCGGGCACCGCTGTGCCCCCCGCGAGGCCACCCACCCCACCGGAAACCGCGTACCGGGCACGGAGCTCCCCCATCCCGGTGTCTCCCACCCCGTCATCCACCAGCGCATCCCCCCCGCAGGCAGCGGCCGCCCCCGATCTCCCCCCGCGCCGCCGCATCGCCCCGCGACCCCCGCGCTCCCCGCCCCGGGCACCCCCGCAGCCCCTCCCGGGGATCCCGCAGCCCCTCCCCGGGGGTCCCGCAGCCCCGTACCTGCCCCGCAGCCCCTCCCGTGCTCAGCCGCCGGCAGCCGGTCGAGGAGCGCGGTCAGGAGCCGCTCGGGGGGCGCGGGTGCGGTGGGGGCGCAGCCGCAGCCGCAGCAGCAGCGGGCGGCGGGCGGCGGCTCCGGGCTCGGCGGCTCCCGGTCCCGGTCCCGATCGCGGTCGCCGCCCGGTGACGGCTCCTCGGGGGAGCGGAGCGGCGCCTCGGGCGGCCGCAGCTCCAGCCAGCGGCCCTCGCCCCCCGGTACCGGCCCCGCCGGCCCCGGCGGCTCCTCGGGGGAGGCGGCCGGGCGCGACAGGCTCTGCCGCCGCGGCGCCGGCAGCGACCCCGGCCCCGGTACCTGCCCCGGGGGGGCGGCGGGGCGGGCGGGCAGGTGCGAGCCCGGCTTCTTCAGCAACTTCTCCAGCGGCTTCATGGCCGCCCGGGCGCGGCGGCGGCGGCGGCGGCTCAGGGGCCCATCGGCGGCGGCGGCGGCTCCGCTCGGCTCCGCTCGGGCCCCGGCGCCGCTCCCCGCCCGCCCCGCACCGGCTGCACGCTGCGCCCGCCCCGCACCGGCCCCGCCGCGGCCCCGCCGCCAGCGCAGCCCCGCCCCGGTACGGCCCCGCCGCCACCGCCCCCGGCACCTGCCCGCCCCTTTCCCCGCACCGCCGCCGCCCCCGACCCCGCCAACGGCACCTGCCCGCCCCCTCCCCGCACCACCGCACTCGGCACCGAGCCCGCGCCCGGGGCTGCGGTGGCACCGGCTCGCCCCCGGACATGGTCACCCCCTGCCTTGCCCGCAGCGCCGCACAGGTGATGCGTTACACACACTCGCATCCCCCCCCCCATATCTCCACCCGCGTCCCCGGGGCACGACCACGCGCACCCCCCACACCGTACAGCCTGGAGGGACACAGAACCCACAGCCTGTCCCCCCCACGCTGTAACACACTGCGACCCCCCTGCCACGCGCTGCCTCACACCCCCCGCACACCCACAGCCCCCCGTGGCAGCCCAGGGGCACAGAGGACTGTCCCCCTCCACGGGGGGCACATCCCCAGGTGTGGGGTGACCCACCCCTGGCCCCCCCAGCCCAGCTCTCTGCTCCCACCGCACCGTGGGAAAGGGCTGGGGGTGGGTGCGGGACCCCCCACCCTGGCACCCCTGGGGCTGGGTTGCCCCGCGGGCAGGGCGGGCAGGTCGGGCTGGCTGCCAGCTCCCCCCTGCCGTCTGCCAGGCCGGAACGGGCCCCGGCGTGCCAGGGCAGGTGCTGGGGAAGGTGTCAGGGCAGGGCAGGATGGGCGCCTGCCCGAGGCTGAGCCTCGTGCTCCTCACCCGCGGGGTGCTGAGCACCCATCCTGCCCGTGCCCCCTGGCTCACCTCGCACCCTCTGGGCACAGCAAGGGGAGGCAGCAACAGGGGGACGGACCCTGTGCCTCCCCCAGTCCTCCCTTTCGGGTCCATCCTCTGCAATCCCGTGGCCCTGCAGCAGCCCCGGGATGGGACGGTGGCAGTGGCCCGGGGGGAAGCAGCGTGTGACCCCATGGCCTTTGCTGGGCCCTGCTCCCTGGGGGATTCGGGGAGGGATGAAGGGACGGGGGTCCCGGCAGCTCCCGCTTTGTTCCCGCTTCGCCTCCACCCGGCAGTTGCCTGGCAACTCCATCCATGCGGCTGCCGGAGAGCGGCAAAACAAGTCCCCACTCCCCTCCGGGGCTGCTCGAGGCCCTGTCGGGATGGGATGGCAGAGCACGGCACATTAAGGCACTGCATGTCCCTCCTCTGTCCCTCAGATGTCCCCAGACCCCACCCAACACCCTCAAACCATCCCACCCTGCTGAGCTCCTCCATTCTCTCTACCCAGGGTGTCCAGACAAGGGCTCCCAGCCCCAGTTACAAGTGGTGCTTCTGCCTGGGCTGCAGCCACGTGGAGAGGGGCTTCTCGTGACAGCAGGAGGGGAAACTGAGGCTCAGAGAGACCCTGTTCGCTGCTGGCAGCAGGGCTGCACTGGGCCACACGGGCAGGAGGGACCCAGAGCACTGTGCCGTGCCAAGGGCGATGCTCCTCCTGGGAAAGGTGCCCCAGATCCGGCCTGTCCCAGCCCCTCTCCCTGGCTCGGCAGGGACGGGGGCACTGCTGGCACAGAGAGAACTATTGGCTTAATTAATTTGCTGTTATTTCTCCTAACGAGCTGGGATCTGGAGCGGGCGCTTCCCTCAGTTGGTTGGCAGCCGCCGCGTTCCCCCGCCCGGAGCCGGGGGTGCGAAGCCTCCAGGCACTGCTCAAAACAGACCGTGTGTAGGAGGGAAAAATTACACCCCGGGAAAAATCCCTCCCCGAGCCAGCGCCTTAACCCACTTCCCGGCTGCAGCGCTGGCAGAGGGGAGTTGCATGTTTGGGGAAGAGGAGAAACCCCCTACAAAGGGAGAGCCAGGCCCTTGACCCCTGAGGTCTCTGCCAGAACAGGGAACTGAGGCAGGGGGACTGGGGAGGGATAAGGCAACATGGCAGCAGGGGCAGGAGGGTGATGACTCTGCTCTGGGGCTCTGGGACCCCCACCCCACTGCCAGCAGCCAGGGTAGGAGCTGAGCACCCTGACCCTGCTGCTGACAGTGAGGGCAGGAGCTGGGGAGAGCTGCAGGGAAGAGAGGAAAAGGGAGTGGGATGCAGTGGGAGGAATTGGGGTCCCCCCTGCCCTCAAAGCCGCCCCCTGGCCTGCCAGCATCGTTCCCCCTGTCCATCCCATTGCAGGAGGGCAGAGCCCACCACAGCGCTCCCTCTATAGGATCAGGGTGGGCACAGGAGTGGAATACATGCCCCCCACCCCCTGTTTGTCGTGGGCAGGTGGGTGGGGAGCCGGCAGAGGCGGAGGCAGCCGAGGCGGGGACAGCACAGCACAGAAACGCGTGGGCGGCAGCTCCCGCACCACCAACACTCCAGTTGGTCCTTCCCCGGCAGCCAGCGAGGCTGGGGGAGAGGAGGGGGCTCACTGCAGCCCCCAGCCCCGGGAGAGGAGGGGGCTCTGAGACAGGTGGCAGCTGCTCCCGGGGACGTGGGGGCGGCTGGTGCCAGGAACAGCGGAGCCGCAATTCCCGTCCCATCAGGAGCTCCTGGGGAGGGTAGAGCGGCTCCCGGGAAGAGGAGTGTGGCTCCCAGGGAGAGAGCAGCTCCTGGGAAGGAGGGAGCAGCTCCTGGGATGCCACGGAGGGGACTACAGTCCTGCCAGGGAAGCTCAGATGGACTCTGTCCTTGCAGGTCTCAGCCCCAGGAGGGAGACATGAGACAGGCCTGCTTCCTACAATGCTGACAGGGATGTGCATCCCATGGGATGGGAATCCAAATAACACAAAAGCTCAGCACAGTGTAAGGTCCAGGATTTCGCTTGTGTGACCATATGTCAATGACACATGTCAGCCTTAAGGCAGAGACACGGTGACACACAAAACATGAGGGGGTTCTGCTCTGGGGATGTGGCTTCAGTGGCTGAAACGAGACACGGAAAGGTCACGGAATCACAAACACCAAACAAAGAAGGAATTTCTGCTGGAGAGCAGGGCATGGATGAGGGATCCACCTGGAGAGCTGGCAGGTGGGTGCCGGGCCCCTGTCCTGGCCACAGATGGGGACGGGGCGGCCGAGACGCCGCTCGCTCGGTGACGTCCCCCTCGCCCAGAGCCTGCGCCGGCAGCTGGCGCGTCCCCACGGCGTCCCGGCACGTGCCTGGGAGAGCAGCAGGAATCGGCAGGAATGGGCAGGAAGGGGCAGCCGGCCCTGCCAAGTTTCCTAATGCAATTTGCAAACGGCTGCGAGGACGCGGCCAAGCCGGAGCTGGAGCCGTGGGGCCGGCGGGACGCGGGAGGCACAGGGGGACGGGGCCGCGGCACAGGTGAGCCAGCCGGGATCGGCTTGGCACAGTCACCCCACGGGATTGGGAATCTGAACGGGGGCACAAGGCTGCCGTGGGGGAGGAAACCGAGGCGGGGACAGGTGCAGGGCTGCGGCGCTTCCTCATGGGGCCAGAGCCCAGCCCGGAGTGTCGGGGCAGGTTCCAACACCCTCCACAGCCCCAGCAGCAACTCCCAAGCGCTGGGAGCAAACCCGGCCCTGCCGAGCTGGTTTGGGTGCTGGCTGGGCTGCTCGGGCAGCGTCGGGGTGCTGGGCACCCACAAACCTCCCCGTCGCTGCCGAGAGGGCAGGTGGCAGCAGGGATGGGGGTCACCCCGTGGAATCCCACCTGAGAGCTCACACACACGGACCAACACCAGTTACCAATGGCTTGTTGGGAAAAGAATTAGGAGCAGCTCCTAAATTAAGTGGTTCCTGCCTAGGCAGCGCGTTCCCAACAGCCTCCCATGACTCTCCCGCCCTTCGCTGCTCCCAGAGTGGCAGAAATCAATTTGGTAATTGAAAAGAGAATTGAAATGAAGAACGAACTGTGGGGGGGGGGGTCAGGGGATGTCACTGCTGCTTACCCAGACAAATAAATACGAAATACGCAAAAGAAACAAATCAGCTTTAATGAAGGAGCTGCTTCATTCCTTAAATAAAAACAGACCACGATCAAGCCAGCGGAGTTTGACATCCGGGGAGGGAGCGGGGAACGTTTAGTAACGGGGAGAAGGTGGGAGAACGTGTGGCCAAGGACCGACTCGGGGGCTGGTTCTTCGGCGGCCCCAGCGCAGGGGAGGAGGGGGGTGGGCAGCAGTGGGATGGATTTCGGGAAGGCACCGCTCAGACCACGGGGGAAGTGCCTGGCCCTGAGCAGGTGCAGGTGTCTCATCCCGCTGCCTCACCTCCGCGCAGGGAAGGAGCCATTCCAAGGAGCAGCTTCCTCCTCGCCGAGGTGCCGAGTCTGGTGCTGGGATTCCCGTGGCCACGTCCCTACGTGTTGCTCCTCTCCTTTGATTTTTCACCTTTGCTGTCCTGGGAGGGGGAAGAGCAGCAGAGGTTCAGGACCACTCCAAACCCTGGCATGGGAGGCTCAGTGCTATGGCTGGGTCCTGCCAGCAAACCTCCCACATCTGGGTGCCAACCTCCCCCCCCAGCCCCTCTGGGCACAACCAGCTCTCCGTGCCAACCTCTCCTTGTGGTTCCAGATTTTTTCATCACAAGGGCTTTCTCAGGGCCCCTCCATCAGACAATCTGCTTCCCAGCCCTCCCCATGTACAGGAACCCACCGGCACATGCCTGCCCGGGTCCGGGCTTGCTCGGCTTCCATATGTGAGGAAGGTATGGAAAGGGAAACCAAAAACACACACGTGGCACTCCAGCACGCTCACACACGCACAGCTCACAGCACTGGAGCAGGGAGACCATTCCCAGTGCAGGGAAGCATTCTCATCCCTGAAAAACCTTTAATTCTGCTGCCTGAATTATCTACTAATATGGTCTCAACATTTACTCTTTCAGAGAATTCCTGCCTCCTAGCTTAGGGCTGGGTTTTTCCCTCTCTAAATTGTTCTTTTTTCTACCCTGAGCAAATAATTAAAAAAAAAAAAAAAAAAAGAGTCAACTTCAGACTTACTTTTTACGTGGTTTTAGTTTTAAAGATTTAAGTAACTCAAATTAACTGGAGCCCTGCTTACCACCTGCAAAGAGAAGCTGAGGTTTGGGACAGGTCGAAGACGAAAACAGGTTTAAGATTTCCTCAGAACAAGGTTAGTTTTTCGGGATGGGAGAGGGAACTGCAGCCTCACACACGCCAGTGGTACCACACAGACAGACAGACACACACACACACACATACAGACCCAAGTGAGGGAACGGTACCTCTGGAGGGGGTGGTTTGATGGTCACAGGCTGGGACGTCCGGCGGGGTGGGGAAGGCTTGGGCTGCACCTGCTGCTGGACAGTGTTGTAGTAGGTGACCCCCCCGTACACCTGGGACTGCGCCTGCGGGAGCAGCGGGGTCAGAGCTCCAGGCTGGGGGGGCTGGGAGGCCCCACACGGCCCCTCCCAGGCTTGACAGCTGCCCCCAGCCAGTACCAAGGGTGAGCCGGCATGGGGAAGGAGCTATCCTGTGCTGTGCCCCCCGAAGATCAGCTCCTGAGGCCCCTCATGTACCCCCACCCCTTGCTGGGGTCCCGCTGGTAGGGTGGGCAGAGATGGGACACTGCCCATGGCAGAGGGGATTCCCTCATCCTGCAGTTCCCCAATGCCATGGAATGCCTGTGCTTCCCAACAGCTTTTCCACAGGGACACAGCTCCCCAGCACACTCAGCCACGTGGCCCAGGGGTCAGGATCTGCCCCCAGAGTGGGGATCACCCGGAGCAGCAGGAAGGGCAGGGAGTGTCTAGAGCTCAGGGATTGTGCAGCTCTCTGTCCTGCCACGGCGTGTCAGCCCTGCTCCGGGACAGGGATCTGGGCTGGGCTGGGCTCATCTGCCTCCTCACACACATCTAAGTCTGCTCTGATCTGCCTTTGCAAGGATATGGTCTGCCCTGTCTCCTGGAGAATCTGATCTGATCTGTCTCCTCACAGGGATCTGCTCTGGTCTGACCCTCACAGGGATCCGATCCAATCCGCCTCCTCAGGGATCTGCTCTGATCTGTCTCCTCACGGACACGATCCACTCTGCCTCCTCGCTGCTCGGCAGCAACCTTAGATGTGGAGTTGGGTCACAGAGCAAGAAAATCCAGCCCCATGTTCACACCATCCAGTTCCCAGCCTCCATCCCAAACAGAACCGACTTCCAAAGCCGTTCCCAAGGTGTCCTTGGCTCAGCAGGGACCTGGAGGGGCTGTGCCTGTTCCCAAGTTTCTGGTGGGCTGTCTCCTGTTCCGTAGGGGAACGCCTCGATTTCAGATCCCCCAGTACAGGATTTCCAGACCCCACACGTAGGGAGCAATCCTTTCCAGGGTGGCAGCAGCCTCCCCCTCACGGAGCAGCACAGCTGCTCCACATCCTCTCCCAGGAAAACCTCGGAGAACACACCCCACACTCCACAGGGTCCCTCCTGCTTGGGAAGGAGCCGCGGCACACCCGGTTTACCTGCGTGTTGGGATAGAGATGCGGAGGGGGCGGAGGGGGCAGAGCTCCGGGGGGGTAGGGGTAGCCAGGATTCCCAAAATTCATCACGCCAGGGGCGGAGAAGTAGGTCGGAGTGAGCAGCTGCTGCGGCGGGGGCTGGCCCGGGGGCATGGACACCGGCGGGGGGTACAGGCCGGGGTTTGCCATGGCGGGGGGCGTCTGGTGGGGGTGTAAACCTGGAGGTGATGGAAAGGAGAGGGATGTCACTGGAGAAGCCACCGTGTCCCGTGGAGGGCCGGGCTGGCAGCAGGAAGAAGCACCCTCTACTCCAAGGCTCCCCTGCAGCCCCACGCTGGGGAGGGAGACAGGGCACGGCCCCTTCCCCAGTTCCATGTCCCAATTCACTGGGATAGGACACGACCCCATGACAAATCCACTTCAGGAAACAGTTTTGGTAGCAAGCAGAGAATGTGCCAGTTCAACAGCTTCTAGTTCTGCTTTTCCCTGAGCTACAGGAACAGGGAGTGAGGAACCAGCCCAGTGCCCACGGAAGGGAGCAGCTCAGCCCAGAGGGGCCCAACAGGGACCTGCAGAGATCCAGCTGAGAGCTGCAAAGGTTCAAATTCCCCACCCTGCACTGGCTGGAAGCTCCAGAAACACCTATTTTTTTCTTTCCTTAAAACTGACACTGAAAAACGGATTCCCCCAGTGACAGAGGCTGTGGGAAACCAGAGTTCCCTGTCCCCCAGGTCCAGGGGTGTCCCGCTGGCTCCTCACCTGGATGAGGGAGGTGCATCTCCGGCTGCACGATCATCCCTTGGGGTGGCAGCGGGGCCGGGTTCTCCCCGTGGGTGTAGATTGGTCCCTGGAATTGTACTGCAACACATGACAGCCTGTGAGGAAAAGCTCCACGGAATTTCATTCCCCTGCAGCAGGACACACAGCCCAGTAGCCCCGAGGGCTCCCAGCCAGCTCCCACGGCACATGCAGGCTCCCAGGCTCACAGCTGCCATGTGATCCCAACAGAAAAGCCTCCTACTCCCTTAGGAAAGCAAGAAAATACTCAGGGAATTTTTTCTCTAACACTTTAAATGCTGGAGGGAATTTCTAATCCATCCTCAGCCCCACTCTGTGACTCTCCCTGCTCTCAAAGGTCAAAGACCTGATTTAAAGTTCATTTCAAATCCCAGCTCTCAGGAAGAATTGGGGTGTCCTAAGACCCCTGCCACAGGGAGGGGACAACACTGAGGATAATTCCACGGTTTAAACACAACCAGGGAGGCTCCCAGCAGCCTTTTAGTCACCGTATGAGGGGCCACAGTGACACTACAACAAAGGAAAGAGAGGACAAAGCCCACCCCGATCTTCCCAACACTAAAAAGAGGAGGGGGGGATTCCTGCTCCAGCTGCCCAGCTCTGAGCACCCATGGAGACTCGGGAGCAGGGGGGAAACACTCACGTGGGTCATAGTAGTGCCCTTCCATGATGCTGATGTGCATGGGGGGCGCGGGCTCTGGCACGGGGGGTCTCTGGCGCTGTGAGGAGTAACGCTTGACACGGCCCCCCGGCACCGCCTGCAAGAGTCCCGGCGTCAGGGGGGGCTGGGAGGCACCAACACCACACACCCCCCACCCAAACCTCCCCTGGGTCACCCCCAAACACCCCCGAAGGGGAAAGGCTGAGCTGTCAGGCAGCCTCTAATTACCCCAACCCCAAGCAATTAGAGCCCGTCTCCGGGATCGCGCGTTACCATCTCCTCCATCCGGTTGAACTGCGGCGGTGGCCCAGTTCCCACGTGCATATGGTTGGGAATACCTGAGGAAGGAACAGACCGGTTATTATTGTGGTTTGTGCTCGGTCCCAGGCCAGAGCTGCCTCGCCCAGGGATGCTGCTGTGGCTCAGCTCTCTCTCCCATGACATGGAACCTTCGTACTTCATCACCCTCATGGTAATTTTAAATATTTTGGGACAAATTACAGGCTGTTTTGTCACTCCACGCTCACCCACGGTGCTCAGCACCTTCTAAATCCTGCTTAAGAAATAAATCCACGTCCTGGTTTAAGCTCTGTGTCTGCTGAGACATGGATCTCTTCCAGGTGGATCAAGGATCCAGGTGGGATCTGAAGGTGCAGTTTAAACCCTCTGCAGGGTGTAAATGCCTTTATCAAGGGAACCTTTGGAATCAAACAGTGAAGTGACGGCTTTTAAAACCATGGTTTAAATCACGGTGCCAAGGTGACCACAGGTGATCCCAGGGGAGTGAAAATGGACTAAATAAATAACTGGAAGTGCTCACGGATCACTGACAGTGCAAATGCAGGCACAGGGATACAGAATGGACCGATGGGAGCCAAATGCTTCCCAGAATTAACTCCTCCCTCATCCACTAGGGACAAACAAGGGACAGCAGAGTCACAGGCAGAATGTGACACAGCCCAGAGCTGTCCCAAGGGAAATTTGTGAAGACACTTCATTTTTAAGCATAAAAACACCCAAAAATACACAATCTGAGCTCTTCTGAACTCTCATCCCACTGCCACATTTCCATCCTGTCCAAGGGTCTGTTCACACACAGACTTCCCAGTCCCACCAGTACAAAATGACTTCTGGTTCCACGACCTCAACCCCACAGACGCTTATGAAAGCAGCAAGTCACTTCCTTCTCCTTGATCCAGTTTTATTCCCCTCGGGAAGCACTCTAGCCCTCCCCAGAACACTCTAATTCTGCACAGGGATAATTATACCTGGATGACCTCTCCATGGATACGCAAGTGGAACTGTCCTCAGCTGGCAGCAAGGTAAACTCTGCCCCAAGTCCCTTCCTCCTCCCAGGCACAAAGGGATTTGTCAATCCCAACCAGGCCTCAGCTGGTGGCAACCAAGGCCCAGTTCCAGGAAATGAGCTGATAAACAGGGAAAAGTTCCCTCCTGCTCCAGCAGGACATCCAGTTATTGATTGTTATCTCCTGCTCTCCTGCAGCATGAGTCAGTCTTGTTGTGATTCACACCACAGGGAGAGGGAAAGGATCTCCCCTTCCGTCCTTCCCAGACCTAACTCCATTCGCCTGCTGGAATGTTTAATTTCCCCCTTTTTCTCTGTGGTTTTGTCCCCACTGCACTTCCTCAGCAGGAACCACCCACCCTGGGACTGGCCTCGGGCAGATTCAGCTCAACTCCAACCAGCTGCATGGAGCAGGATGGCACTGGGCTGCTGGAAATCCAGGAGTCTACTCCCACTTACCCCTCATCTCCCGAGGTGGGATGAACTGGGACTGCCCCGGGGTCCAGTTCTGCTCCGTCAGGTTCATCTGGGTCATCTCCTGCTCGAGTCATCCACGCTGGATTCCACTGGCGACTCCCAGTTGCTCTTGGCTGGTGGGGGGGAGGTCTCTGCAGGTGTGGGTTTGGAATGACAGGAGCCAGCCCCTCGGAAGCGGGCGCTTCCTCCGACAGCTTCCCCGCGTCCCCAGCCTTCACTCTGGTCCTTCTTGCCCGGGAATAGGATTTCTTCTCAACTGGTCTGTCTGGTGGCGGCTGTGCAGCATCAGCAGCCATGGCTTGGTTTTCCAGAGCCCCCTCCTCCTCCGGGCTGCCATGGATATGTTGGCACCTCCAGCTCGGGGGACATGTCCCTCGGCGGGCTCTGCTCCGCCCGCTTCCCGCGGTAGCCGCTCTCCTGCTTGGCTTGTTCCCCGTTTCTGTGCGGGACACCCGCTTCCGAAGCCCGGTAGCCTGGACGGGTCTCCTTGTAGCCCCCATCCTGGGGTAGTTCCTGGGGGGGGGCATCCTGCCGGTGCTGGCAGAGCTGCGGCTGGTGAAGGGCCGTGGGGGGGGGCCGAGGGGCTCTTGGCCCCCTGGTGCCTCGGGGGCTTCGGGGGCCTCTCGCTGGACCAGTTGGGGTCTCGCTGGGGGGGACTCCCAAACCTGGGGGAGAAAAAAAGCACAATTAACTGGAAAGAAAACCCTGAGTGGGAGGAATCACTGTGCCCCTCTCTGGGATGCACGTCTAGAAATCCCAGGAATAAGCGATGGCTTTTAAAATCCACACGGCACTTTGCTTTAAACCATAAACCACGGTGCCAAGGTGATCACAGGTGATCCCAGGGGAGTGAAAACAGACAAAATAAACACTGGAAGTGCTCATGGATCACTGACAATGCAAATACAGGCACAGGAAGACAGAACGGACTGAGGGCAGCCAAATGCTTCTGAGAATTAACTCTGTTCCATACAACAGGGCTTCCCCTCTTTGGGGCTCCAGACCCGTCCTCTCACGGGACAACCCAGGCCCTGGTGTGACTCTGGGGCTCACCGTGGTTTGCGCATCCTCCTGGGCTTGATGTCGTCGGGGTTGTGGGCTGAGCGGATGTCGTATCCGTACAGAGCAATCAGCTCCTGCCTGGTCTTGGGGGCCTGCTCGTCCTCCCGGAATTTGTCGTGTTCCCAGCGCCCCTCGTCCTTCCACAGCTTCCGCTGGCGGCCCTTGGGCCTGGAGCAGGGACACAGGGAGGAGCAAGGATGTACAGCTGAGATGTGGCAGCTTCAAGCAGTCCCACACACAGAGACCGAGCATTCCTGGGGCAGGGAATGCACAGGAGGCAGCATTCCTCCTTCCCCCCGCTCCTCCTGCCCAGCAGCTGCTGGTGACCCATTGCTCTTGGGAAAAGCAGCAGGAAGGGTCACTGCTCCGGCACGAGGCTTTTTTGGGAGCTTATTTGCATTTCTTCTTCAAAACAAAAACCTGAAGTGTCCTGGAAGGACACAGAGCAGGTAACGGAAGCATGGACCTTCCCAGTGCATCCCACTGAAACAAGGAGCCGTGCTGCCAGAGGTTGGCCTGGAAGCTGGCCTGGAACGGCCTCCCTCTCCCAGAGCCCCTGGGGGACACATACCTGACCTCCTCCTCCTGCGTCTGCCCTCGCAGGTCGTGCTCGAAGAAGAGCCCCTTGCGCGGGATGTACGCGGGGTTCTTCCGATCCTCATCGTCGTCCAGGTGCTTGGGGACCTTCTTCCCAACTTTTTTCTCCACGGGCTCCGTGCTCTCCTGTCAGAACCAGCGAGCTCTCACCACTGCAGCAGTCCTGCTGCCAGCCCCCAGCCCGTCCCCGCGGGACACCCACCTGCCCGTCCCCGCTCTGCCGCTCGCCCGTCACCGCTCCCTTGGCATCCAGCTTCTCACTGCCCTTCTCTGCTCTGGCTGCTGACTCGCAGGAGTCGGTGCTGTCCTGCTTCAAGTCCACCTTGGAGCTTTCTTCCTCGCTGTAATCCTCCTCCTCCGCCTGGCAGGACACCCAGTGGACTCAAATGTGCTCCGTTAGAACAGATCTCCCAGGAATCTCCCAAATCTGGAGTTAGATCCAGCAACAGATCCCCCAGGACTTCCCCCAAATCTGGAGTTGGACCCAGCAACAGGTCCCACAGGAATATCCCCAAATCTGCAGTTAGATGCCACAGCAGATCCCCCAGGAATCTCCCCAAATCTGGAATGAGATCCCTGTTCCAGCTGTTAGACCTGACTCTTCAAAAGCAGAGGATTAGCTCTTAAAATTCTTCCTATCCCAGTATTTTTACAGAAAAGCAAAGGCTAACTAAACCCAACTCTTCCAGGAAAGTGAGGATCCAACAGGCTTTCTGGAATGGAGCTGGATCAGCTCCCCCACAAAGCCCTGGCATCCCATCACTCCAAAAAGGGCTCCTGCAAACTGGGGAGACTGGTGATTCACAGGCCCTTCCTCCACGCCGAGGGCCCGGATCCAGCCCAGAGCCACGTTCACGTTTCCAAATTCCCTGGAGTTCCTCAGCTGACTCACTCTGCTCAGGAGCGTGACCTGGTTTCACCCTCCAGGAGCCTTCGGAGGCTGGAGCCGAACCTAAAATAGCTCGGGGTGATTAACCCAAACCTGCTCCATTTTCCTCTTTCAACACAGCCCTTGCACATCGGCTGCTCCCGGTGTTTACGCCGGGGAAGCCCAGGCCGGGCATTATTTTTAGGCACAGGAACAGAGTCATCCTGGCACGAGTGGTGATGCAACAACCCCGCTGCCACGGGAGTCTCCACGCAGGATTCCAGGCTGGAAGAGCTCTGGAGCTGCCCCGTTCCTCCCTGTGCTGCCGCGCTCCTGCCTCATTAATGGTAATGCTTAATTCCCAAAATGAGATTAACTCCCAAATCAACAGCTTGGATTTCCTCTGCCTGGTGGTTTGTGTGTTCCTAACCACTGGACCCCTGAAGGATCCCAAAACAAGACATGGATTTTCCCTAGAAACCCTTCACTATAACCCTCAGAGACCAGAACTACTCTAAACTTCCTGGAAATCTTTGAGTTCTGAAAATCCAGGGAAACCTGCAGCCCCAGGCACTGGTGGGGTGGGATTCCCTCAGCACCCCCAACTCCTGGGATGCGTTGCCCCCTCCAGCTGCTCCTTCAGAACACCAGGGAAGCTCCTGGGATGCTCCCAACCACCATTTTGCTTTTTAATTTCACTAATTAAAACCCAATTGAACATCCCACACTCCTCCCCGCCCTTCTTGCCATGGCAAATCTGTTCCCAGTGTCTGAGGAGCCAGGAGAGTTTTCCCTGGCACGTACTGGCCCTACACCCTCCCACCAACACAGGGACACTGGTCCCAGTGCCAGGGACTGTATCCCAGGGGCTGGCATTGGGAGAGGCTGTTTCCTTTGGGAGGCAGAGGGGTCAAGTGGAAGAGATCCAAGGACACAGCCCGGGAGTTGTGCTGAAATTCCATGAGAACCAGTCGCTTACCTCCGAGTCCTCGGCGCTTTCATAGTCTGAGAGCACGGCTGCAGGGAGGGAAAATGGTTGGGATCAGGGCAGGGCCGGACATGGCTCCTCTCCAGTGCCACCAAATCCCTTCCAAAGGGAATCTGGAGGCGAGCACCATCCCGGATCAACACCCCAACCAGCCCAGAAGGGAGCAGGAGCGAGTTTGGGGTGTGCTGTCTCAGCACCCCATGTACAAGTGAATATTGGGATGGCAACAACCACAGGATTGCTGGAAAAGGCACTTTTATCTGATTTCTACTTTTTTTTTTTTTTTTTTTTTTGCACCACAAACAAGTGCTTGCAACGACCAGAGGTCATCACTCACCATCTCCTTCGATGCCATCCTCGCTTTCCTGCGGAGAGAGGAGAGAGAGGGGAGTTAGAGGAAGAGGAGACCAGCAGCCAGGTCCCTGCAGCATGGAAACATGGAATCATGGAACTGTTCAGACTGGGAAAAATACTTCAGATCGCCAAGTCCATTACCCCAGCACTGCCTTGTCACCACTAATCCATGTCCCCAGGTGCCACATCCACGTGGTTCTGAACACTTCCAGGGAGGGTGATTTCCACCACTGCCTGGACAGCTCATTCCAGCGCTTTACAATCTCTTCTATGAAGAAATTTTCCCTATGAACTATTTTCCTAATGTCTACTAGCCCAGTATCTTTTCTAGCTTCTACTGTTTCATCCTAGTATCTGCTTTCCTAATATCCAGCATCCCATGATCCCAGACACAACCACAGCAAGGTCTGGCCCTGTTCCTGTCGCATCCACCCTTGGAAGTTCAGCTCCAGTGACCACCAAAGGAACCAATTCCCAGGGCCCCAGTGGCTTTCCAGAGCAGCTATGCTGTTCGAGAGCAAAGCACAGCCTGTGTCAGTGCTGGGGGTCTCCAGGGAACAGAGTGGCAATGACAGGAGAGCCAGGATCCCTCTCTCGCCGAGGGAGAGCCAGAGAAAGGGCAAAACCAGGGAATAACGCACAGATGCTGTGCAGGATCCAACTCAGGAAAGGGGCTGGATGAAGGAACAGCTCAGAGCAGGAAAAGTGTTCAGTAAAACTGTTGCCCAGAGAAGCTGTGGCTGCCCAGCCCTGGAAGTGTCCAAGACCAGGTTGGACGGGGCTTGGAGCAACCTGGGACAGTGGAAGGTGTCCCTGCCCATGGCAGGGGGTGGGACTGGATGGGCTTTAAGGTCCCTCCCAACCTAAACCATTCCATGATTCCATGATACATGAACAGACTGACCCAACTGTGCAGGAAAAACAACTCAGAGCACAAGCGACCAGCCCAACGGCATGAGATAAACCCAAACACCAAAACAACCACGGGAAAACACACTGGGAGTCAGGGGGAGCTGGAAATACCAGCCCTAGAACCAAACAGGAGAGAACTGCAGCTGATGTGAACTGTCAGAGCAGAACTGCCTGATGAGGGGAGGGAACAGCAGCCCCCACCCGCCTGCCCCCCACTGCAGGGACCCCAGGGACGGGGATGGGACCCCAGGAATGCAGACAGGACCCTAGGACTGGGGATGGGACCCCAGGAATGAGAGCTCGGACAGGCAGATGGGGAACAGGGAACAAACCCTGGGGCACAGGGGGACAGAGCAAAGCCCCTCCCTGGTCCTGGGGGGCCACAGAGCCCTCCCCCCCAGGGCTTCCTCAGCCCTGCTCCCCCCAACACACAGAGGGGTTCAGCCTCAATTCCCCCAGTACCCCCAATTCCCCAGCCTGCTGCTCCCTCAGCTCTCCAGCCTCCTCTTGTCCCCCACACTCCCAGGCCCCAGTACCAGCCTCCCCAGCTCTAAGACCCCTGACTTCCCCCACGGGAACCCCCAGACACCAGAGCAACCCCCCAGCCCCCTGCCTCCGTCAGGAGGGTCCCCTGTCCCCAAGGACCCCAAATTACCCCCCGACCCCCAAGACGCAGGATCCCCCCCTCCAGCCCCTTCCCGAGGGTCCCCAGTGTCCCGGATTTCCCCCACGCCCCCCCCCCCCCCATTCACCAGAGCCCTCCCCCGTTCCCCAGCCCTCCCACTCCGTCCCCAAGTTCCCAACTTCCCCCCCACGCACACCAAACCCCCCCCCCCGGTCTCCCCAGATCCCGCCTTCCCCCGGGGTCCCCGAAATCAGACCCCAGAGCCGCCCCCATCGCTCCCAGTGTCCCAAGGTCCCACTCCCCCTCCCGGGGTCCCGCCGCGCCCACCCCTCACTCACACACTCCGACTCGGCCGCGCTCTTCCCCCCGGCCCCACCGGCGCTCTCGGCCCCGCGACCCCGCGGCCCGGCTCCCAGGGCCCCCCGCGGCGCGGTGCGGCGGCCGCGGCGAGCCGGACCGGGAGCGGGAACGCGACCGCGACCCGGAGGCCGAGCGGGAGCGCGGGGAGCGCGGGGAGCCCGGCGCGGACGCGGCGCTGTCGGAGGCCGCCGAGCCGTCGCTGTCCTCGCTGTCCTGCGAGGCGCGCTGCCGCCGCCGGTCCGCCATCTTGGCCGCGGGGCACCACGGGACGGGCCGCGCGCGCCTCTCCCCCCCCCCCCCCCGCCGCGCCCCGCCGGTACCGGGCGCCGCCGCCGCCGCCAGCCAGGGGGCGCGCGAGCGCCGCCGTGACGTCACGCCCACCCCCCTCTCCCGCGCGGAAATGACGTCACGCCCGAGGGAAGAACCGGGGGGGGGAAGGAGTTTGTTTAACACCATCAGCAACCCAGCGGCCTTTTCCTCCTTTTATTGTAAAAACAAAAAATAAACCACAACGGAAAAAAAAAAGAAAAAGAAAACCGATAAAAAATATAAAATAACCGGCGAGCGGGTGTGCACACGCGCGCGTGAAAGCCCCACTTCCCCCACCCCTGGCGGCGCCCGTCCGGAATGTGTTTAGAACTCGGGTGTTTTTAGAGCTTTTTTTTTTTTTTTTAGCGATTTTCCGGCCTTTTTTTTTTAAGGTGTTTTGTTTTGTTGTTGTTGTTGTTGTTTGTTTGTGAAAATCCGAGGTTAATGAAAGAGAAGGGAATGCGAGGGGGGATAAAAGTGGGGGGGTGTGGGGGGTCAGGGTAAAGGGGAGGAAAAAAGGGGGAGAAGGGCAGAAAAGAGGGAGGAAAAGGGGGTGAAAAAGAGGGAAAAGGAGGAGGGAAGAGGGGAGAAAAGGGGGGGAAAGGGCGGAAAAAAGAGCAGAAAAAAGGGGAGAAAGGGAAAAAAGGGGGAAGGAAAAAGGCGACCACATGGAGCTCGCCCCATAGAGCCCCTCCCCACCCATCCAGCGCCACAGCGTCAGGTCCCAGCACCGAGAGGGGTCCAGCAGCACCCGGGGGCTCAGCCAGGGAACACCCCGACCCCCCTCACAGCACACCCCTTGCCCGCCTCAAAAACATTTAAATTATATATATATATAAAAAAAAAAAACATTAAAACCCCCCAAATTGTGCGCACAGGGTTTCTATTTCACAAAAAAAAAAAAAAAAAAAAAAAAAAATTCTGCTTTTTAACTCTCCCCCCCTCTGCCCCCGCCAACGCGCTCCAGAGGGGGGGGGAAAACTCCCCAAAGACGGGGGAAAACATCCCAAAAGTGGCTCCCAGGTGCTTCCAACTTCCCGGTTCCCGTCT
Organism: Chiroxiphia lanceolata; assembly: GCF_009829145.1. NCBI lineage: Eukaryota > Metazoa > Chordata > Aves > Passeriformes > Pipridae > Chiroxiphia > Chiroxiphia lanceolata. The sequence continues at coordinate 4,432,420 of NC_045662.1, forward strand.
GGCTCCGACAAAATCCGCTGTTTATCCCATTTTCTAACTAAACGCAACACGAAGGCAGCGGCGGGTGAGTCCTGGGGGGATGCGGCACCTCCGGACACCAGGACCGGGCCCTGGTGATCCCCACGGCGATATCCCAAATCCAAGGCCACGGGAGCGGAGCAGCCGCTGGGGAGCCTCGGCCGGTGCCAGCGCGGGGGGGACGAGTCCGGGGAACGTTCCAAAACCCAAGAGAACAAAACTGGGATTGCAGAGGAACGAAACCATCCGTCGGCACGGAGCGGGGCGGTGAGCCGGTGACGCGGAGCCTCTGGTGACACACGGAGCTCCCGGAGGTGTTCAGAGCTCCCGGCATCCTCCGTTATTTCCGACAGGTCCGGTGAGGCGTCTGCTTCTTCTGCACCTCCAGCCGGCAGCGGCTGCGCTCATCCAGCCCACGGCAGATCGAAGTTCCTGCGGGCACAGATGGTGTACACACGGCACCAGATCTGACCAGTGCCCTCCTGGGGGTGACACCAACTGGGGCCCATCCCATCCCTTCCCTTGCGCCCCCCGTACTCACTGTGGGGTCAGTTTTGGTAGGGGCCGGCCAAAGGCGACGACGGGCAGGTATGGGGTGATGAGCAAACTTTCCACTGCAGAGAGACACCAGAACGTGAGACCTCCCTGTCTGCACCCCAACAACCCCCATCTGCACCCCAACACCCATCCACACCCCAACCCCCCTGTCTGCACCCCAACACCACTGCCACACCCCAACACCCCTGGGCCCCAACTCACCGTCATCTGGCTCAGGAAAAATGAGTAACTTCAGGTTCCGACTCCTGAATCCCTTTCCTTTGTACATTCGGAGCTGCAGCCGCTGCAGGATTCTCTGTTCCCTGATCCGCTGGATGTCCCACCTGGAAAACGGGAATGGATGGGAAAAGTGAGGAGCCACGGCAGTGCCCAGACCCTCCCGGGGGGATCAGGGGGCTGTGCAGGCTGCCAGTGACATAGGAGCATCCCTCCTCCCACAGCACTCCCGGCTCCCACCCCAGCTGCACCCTGTCCCATCCTCCTGCTCAGGTGACACTCAAGACCCTTCTCTGCAGGACCAGGGACCCCAGACCCCCGTTGGTCCCCTTGCTCCCACCTTTTCCTTCGTTTCTCATCCAGCTCCAGCTTCGCGTGCCGTTTGGAAAAGACGCTGTCGTCCAGGTTCTGCAACGACACCAAACAGGGATCAGCACGTCATCCCAGTGCCAGATCCTGCTCCCACAGCCCCAGGAGGGCTGGTCCTTTCCCCCCCCAGCTCCAGGAGCGTGGAACAGCCCAAAAGGCCCCTGTGGCACCACCAGCTCCAATGGGAGCTGCTGTGGGATGGCTCACATACCTCCAGGAGGTCCGAGGGGTTGGGGTCTCTCAGGGGCTCCACGACATGGTCCCTCCATGACGGAACTGCAGGACGAGAGGGAGGCTGTACCCCCACTGGGACCTCGACACCCCGTCCCACCTTTTCCCTCCTATCCCTCCCTTGGAGCACAGCTTGGGATCTCCCAAACCCTCATCCCAAGCCAAGCCAGGCGATGCTTCTGCACCAGGAGCTGATGGGGGCCTGGGTGGGGCAGAGCTTGTCGTCACCCCTTTGGCCAAGCACACGAGCAAACCTGAGCCACTTCCAGGGATGTGCTGAGCTCTCCCCCGCCGGAGCGCTTGGCCACCTGGCAGGACAGGTACAGGATTCAGGGTACAGCGGGTGACCCCGGTGCTGTGGCACGGTGGCACAAGCCAGAGCACGTTTCCCAACCACCCTGGGGAAGTTGCTTCACCCCTCACTCCAACAGACACCAGCAGAGTGGGGCCAGGAGCCCTGCCAGAGCAAGGTGAGCCGGAGACGAGATCTGGGAGAGCCCAGAGCCAGCACCCACCACCGTGGAAGGAGCCCGCAGCGTGTGGCACCTCTCCCAGCACCACGGGCACTCTCTTTAGGAATCTGGGAGCCCTGTCCTGGATTCAGGATGAAGGTGCTGAGCCGCATTCCCTGGCCAGCTCAGCCCTAGCAGCTTCTCCAACGTTCTCTCCATCCTTACTTGCTACAGTCTCCTCCTTTTTCGGGAATGCTCCCGCAGCGGCAGCGGCGACGGGGGCGGCTGGTGCCAGCGGCACAAGACGATTTCGGTGGTGGAGAGATAGGGCAGGTCGTCGGCCCTCGCTGCCCAAGCCCTCTCTTGGGGTGGGTGCCGGGGCCCTTCGGCGGGCCGAGGCTAGGAGCGGGGTCTCCAGGAGGTGACCGGGGTTTTTCCGGAGTCTCTTGGCTCCGCAGTTCTCGTTTACAAACAGTTTCGGCCAAGGAGCCGCCTGACTCCTCCTTCCCCGGAGAGTTGGCTTTGGAGTTTTACTCTTCACTTTGGAGAACTCGGACACCAGTTTTTTAACGGGCGTCTTCCCTCTCCGCGCTCCCGAACGCCGGCTTCCTGCGGAGGGAGAGGAGCTGAGCCAGGCACATGGATCCTCACACCGCACCGGGGCCACCACGGGGGGGGGGGTCCAGCACCCCCAACCTGGGCTGTTGCATCAGGGCAGAACAGAGGCAGTTTCCAGAGGGCCTTCCCGGAATTTTGGCCCCCCTCCCTCCCCCCCCCAGGCTTTCACCAGGTTCTCCTGCATGCAGGGATGTGTTCCTGGTGCTGGGCAGCCTCTCTGAGCAGCTCAAGGGTCGCTGGGAGCCCCGTGGACAGCGGATAAAGCCAGAGGGAATGTCTCCCCTTTCCCCCACACAGCCCCCCAGGCACCCCATACCTTTTATGCCCCTTCCCGTTCCTGCCGTAGGGGAAGTGCTTGGGCTGCAGGGTCGGGGGGGGGCTCCAGCAGGTCCTGGGGACACTCTAGAGGCAGCTTCTCACATGCTTCTGCCTCTGGCTTCTCATCCACCTCACAGCCCTGGAAGATGCGGTGCTTCTCCCGCTCGCTGTCCTTCTTCACCAGCTGCACCCTCCTTTCATGCGCTCGATCCGCGCCAGGAGCTGCAGGGCAGGTGAGGGATGGATCAGTTTGAGGGGGATTCCAACAGAATCATGGAAGTGGTTTGGGTTGGAAGGACCTTAAAACCCATCCAGTCCCACCCCCTGCCATGGGCACGGACACCCTTCCACTAGCCCAGGTTGCTCCAAGCCCCGTCCAACCTGGCCCTTGGACACTTCCAGGGCTGGGGCAGCCACAGCTTCTCTGGGTAACCAGAGAATTTGGGGATCCCAACCTCAGTATCCTCCCCGATGCTGCAGGAGGGAGAAGGGGGTTGCCTGTGGCTTAGAGAGCACCTGGTAGCACCTGCCCGTGGTCACCTGTCCCCAACTCTCCCCAGCCTCTGTCACAGCCAGGGGCTGCACTGTTTAGAAAGGGTGGTTTGGACAGTGCAGTGGGGGGGTCCCAGCACTCCCCAGGGACGTGGCTGGGAGGACACCCAGCCTCAGGGAATGGAGCCTGGTGCACTCGGGGTTTGCCAGCCCCACCTCCCCGCCCGTGTCACCCCACAGGAAGCCCCGGGAAACCCCTGAAGCGCCATCACGGCCTCACCACCGCGGCTCCTCCATGTTGGGGGATGCGGCATCGCCTGCGGCGGCACCACGTGGGGTGTCCCTGTCCTTCCGCCACAACCTGGGCCACCACCGCTGCCACCGCAGCCCACCACTGCCTGATGGCCACACGGCCACGGCGCTGTGGGGCTGGCAGGGGGTGACCAACGGCCGCGGGGGGGACGCAGACACGATCAGGGCACGCACCCAGCGTCCATGGGGTGACACGGGCAGCACACCCGGGGGAGGGGGGGGGCACAGCTCCGCTGAGCCGCGGGGGCCTCCGCAGTGCCCCCCCATGAAGGTTGGCAGCCTCCCTCGGGGGCCGTGTGGGACGCCAGCCCCCCGGGCTGCGGTTGGGGCAGTCCCCCTTCAGTGCGTGGCCCGAGCAGCCGGGGCCGTGTCCCGCCCGGTGCCCGCGCGTGTGTCGCGGCCCCGCTTTTAAGGGCCCCCCCCCCGGTCGCCACGGTGGACGGGCGGCGGCCCGTTAACCCCCGACGGCCCGCCCCGCCCCCGCCCTTTGTGCCCCCGCCCCTTTGTCTGGGGGGGGGCTGCGACCCCCGGGGGCTCCCAGCCCTGGGGGGGGGGGGCTGCGACCCCGGGGGGCTCCCAGCCCTGGGGGGGGGACGACACCGACCCCTGGGGACTCCCACCCCTGGGGGGGAAGCTCAGCCCTGAGGGGGCACCGATCTCGGGGGGGGGGGAGGACCCCCCAGGAGAACCCAGCCCTCCAAGGGGCACCCAGACTGGGGGGGGGGAACCACCCCACGGGAGAGGGAGTATTACCCCGGGGGTGTTTAACCCCTTGGGGAGGGGGGCATCAAGCCCCTGGGGGCAATGTACCTCCTGGCTACCTTGGGGAGGGGGGCAGATCCCCCTCCCGCCGGGGGTGTTACTCCTCAATGCTGGGTGGGGGTATTAACCCCTGGGGTGCCACCAAGGGTCGTTAACCCCCCCAAGGAGGAATTAACTGCGGGTGTACCACGAGGGAGAACAGTAACCCCCGATGCGGGGCATTAACCGCCACGGGGGTGGGGGGTGATTAACCCCTGGGGTGCCACAGAGGGGAGAAGGTTAACTGCCATAAGGGGCACATTGACCCCCCCCAAGGGGGGTTATTAAGCTCTGGGGTGACGGGAGGTGAGTGTTAACCCCGATGGGGGGACATTAACCCCCAAAGAGAGAGAGCATTAACTCTTAAGGGGGGCAGAATTAACTCCCAAAGGGGGGGGGGGCATTAACCCCTAGGGGGTGCAGAATTAACCGACAAAGAAGGGGTGTGTTAACCCTCAACGGGCGAAATCAACCCCTCAAAGAGGGGTGGAAACAACCCCTGAAGAGGGGTGGAATTAACCTCCAAAGAGGGGGGGCATTAACCCCAAAACAGAGGGGCAATAACCCCAAAACAGAGGGGGGCCATTAACCCCCTGAATATCTTTCCTGTTGGCGGGCAGAATCCCACCAGAATCCCTGGGAACCCTGGGTGCTGGGGGGTGTGGGTTGGAGGGGGCATTAACCATTTGGGGGGGGATTAACCCTGGGGAGGGGGTCACCCCGGGGAGGGGGGTGGTTTAACCTGTGAGAGGGGTTAACCCTGTGAAGGGGGTTAACCCTTTCCCTGCCGCATTCCCGCCTCCCTGCCCGGTACTTCCCCCCCCCTCGGTGTTTCCCCCCTTCCCCGGCCGTACCGTGTCGCGCTCGGCCCGGAGCTCCTCGATCTGCCGCTCCTTGGCCTGCAGCTGCTGCTGCTGCTGCTCGATCAGGTCCAGCTGGAGCAGGATCTGCCGCAGGCAGGCGGCCTGCCCGGGCGACCCTCCCGCCGCGCCCATCGCTGCGCGGGCCGCGGGCCGCCGCTTCCCCGGCTCCGCGGGCCCCGCTCCCGGCCCCGGCCCCGCTCCCGGCCCCGCCGCCGCCGCCTCCCCGGGCAGCCCGCCCGCATCCCCCCCGCGGCCCTGCCCCCGCCGGCCGCCGGCCCCGCCGCGGCCCCGCTCCGCTCCCGCTCCGCCACCCCGCAGCCGCGGCCCGTGTGTGCCCCCAGCGGCGGCGGGGCCCGGGGCCGCCGGGCCGGCGGAGCGGGGCCTTCCTCCCCCTCCTCTCCCCCCTCCTCCTCCTCCTCCTCCCCGCCCGCCCCCTCGGGCCGCCGCCGCCCGCCCCCCCGGAACGCCGTGGACCGCATGGCCGGGGCCCCGTTACCGCGCGCCGGCAGCGCGGGGCGGCGGCGCGGGGGGCGCCGGGGCATCGGCGCGGAGCGGCCCCCGCCCCGGGGACGGCCCGCGCGGGGACGAGCGGCGCGGGGGGGGGGCGGCGGGGCGGGGGTCGGTACCGGGCACGGGACCCCGGGTACCGGCGAACGGGGCCCGGCGCGCATGCGCCGGCGGCGGTGGGGGCGGTGGATCCCCGGGGTGAGGAGCGGGATGAGGGGGGGGGGCCCATGAGGACCCCCCGGCACGGAGCCCCCGCCGCTGCCCGCGGGGCGGGGGGGCGGGGGTTGGTCGCGGCCCGCGGACGCGCGTGGGGCGGGTGGGGGGTCCCCGCGCTGCAGTACCCGGGGCGGCCGCCCGGGGGCTCCCGAGCGCGGCGGTATCGCCGCTCCGCGCCCGCCCCACGGGGGGTCTCGGGTCACGGGCCGGTCCCGGGGCGGGGGCACCCCCGGACCGGGGAGAGCGGGGCTGGCACCCACCCGCGGTCACGGGCGGGTCCCGCGGCGGGCGGGGGACCCCGGAACCGGGGACAGAGGTGCTGGGACCCCCCGTTACGAAGGAGACGGGGGTTGTTCCGCTGTGACCCACGGGGTCTGCACACCCCCGTGCGCACACGCAGCCCCCGGACACACACAGACACACACACTGCAGTTCCTGGTGCAAGGACATGCACACGCACACACACACACACACACACACACACACACACACACACACACACACAAATCCGCAGCGCCCCCTCCGCAGAGGCTGCAGCCCCAGCACACACTTATGTGCACGTACATGCACCCACGGTCCTGTACATACATGCACATACTTGCACACGCACTCGTGTGTGTGTGTCCCCAGGGAGGGGCTGCACCCCCCACTGCAGCACATGCAGCCCCGCAGGCACTGCAACCCCTGCACATGCACACACCCCCCTCCCAGACCGCAGCCCAGAGCACACGTATGTACACACGTGCACCTGTGTGGACACATATACACATGCGTCCCCAAACTGCAGCCCCAGAGCACACATATGGATGTGTATTCCATGTATGGACATGTATGCACACACATGCCCCGAGCTGCAGAGCACACATACTGACATGTATGCACATGTATGGACATGTATGTACATGCACACACACCAGACTGCAGCCCCAGAGCACACGTATGGACGTGTATTTGCATGTACGGACATGTATGTACACGTATACACACGCAGAGTATCATTTCCCGCCCCCCCCCCGTGCTGAAACTCCACCCCCCTGCAGCACACGGGGTCCGTGTCACCGGGGACACACAGGGGACACGCGTGGCACGTGCCGGGGACGCACAGGGACACGTGGGGGACGTGTCTCTCCGCGGAGCTGTGTTCAGGGACACTCACGGTGGAGGGGGTCCCCCTTCACCCAGCACCCCCGCGAGCCTCGGGTGCCCCTGTGTGCAGTGCCCAGGTCACACCCACGGTGCCCCGCCCCGGTGTGGTGCGGGGAAAGCCCCTCCACTGTCTCTGCCGTGCCGTGGGTCACACCAAGCCCTGCCAACAGCTGTGCCCTCAGAGTGTGCATTCGCTCGCTGTGGTCGGGCACGGGGGGGCTGTGGTTGTCCCCCCACGTGATTGTGCCCATACACATGCATGGCTGTGTTCACGCATGTGGTTGTGCACATGTATGACTGCTCATACACATACATGACCGTGGTTGTATGCATGGCTGTGCTCACACTCACACACGTGGCTGTGTTTGCACACACACATGGCTGTAGTTGTGCACACACGTGACTGTGCTCACACACACCCCTGGCCAAGTTCATACACACGTGGCCCTCCTCACACACATACCTATCCATGGTTGTGCACGCGTGTGGCTGTGCTCACATGCATACGTGACCGTGGTTGTACATGCACGGCCATGCTCTCACACGCACACAGGGCCCTGCTCACACACACACGTAGCCATGCTCACACACATGACCGTGCTCACACACAGCCGTGCTCACACACACGTGACTGCGCTCACACACGTAGCCATGTTCACACACATCACACACGTAGCCACGTTCACACACATGACCGTGCTCACACACACACATGGGCCTGCGCTCACACACACATGTGCCTGCGCTCACACACACATGTGCCTGCACTCACACACACATGTAGCCATGTTCACACACACGACCGTGCTCACACACACCACTGCCATGCTCACACACACAATTGGCTCTGCTCATACACACACAAAGCCGTGTTCACACACACGCGTGGCCGTGCTCACACGCACATCCGTGCCCGCGCACACGGGTGCCATGTCCCTGCCGTGCCCGCTCTGCCGGGCTGGTGCCGGTGCCCGGTGCCCATCCCTGCTGCGGCAGGCCCACGTGCCGGCCGGCGCCTGCCCGCACATGGCTCTGCAGCAGGGAGCTGCTGGGGCTAAAAATGGAGCAGGGCGCACATGCCAGCGCCACGTGACGCGCATGGAGAGGGCTCCCCGCGAGAGGAGGAGAGGAGGAGGAGGAAGAGGAGGAGGAGGAGGGAGCCCGCTCACATGGGCTGGTACAGATGCCAACCCGGCCGCCGGCCACGACGCCGCGGCCGCTGTGTGACCTGGGGGGGGGGGGCTGATGGGGTGCCCCCCCCCCAAACACATTTGACCTTTGGGAAGGTCAAACATGGGGCAACGGGGGCGTGAGAAAGGGGAGGAGGGTTCCCAGGTGGGGGTCCGAGGTGGGGGGTCCAGAGGCTGAAGAAGCCCCAGATGCTGCCCCAGGTCCTTTGTGGGGTCCAGTGGCTGCAGAGGGAACATAAACACATGAGATCTTGGGGGGGCAGGTGAAGGGGCCCCCAGCTGCTCCCCCTGAAGGGAGTCCCCAGAGCCCCCCATGGTGAACACACTGGGGTTCACCATCCCCTGGGAGTCCTGCACCCCTATATTGCAGCATCACCCCAATTTCTGGGTCCCTGCACCCCTGAACCCTCCCTGAGGTCCCTGCACCCCTAGACCCTGCACCCTTTTGGGGTCCCTGCATGTCCTGATCCTGCACCCCTTTTTGGGTCCCTGCACTCTTCTGGGGTGTATTCACCCCTAAATCTTGCACGTCCACAAATCTGTGCACCCCTGCACCCCCAGATCCTGCACCCTCCTGGGGGTCCCTGCACTCTCAGATCCTGCACCCCCTGACCCTGCACCTTCTGGGGTCTCTGCCCCCAACCCCGGTCTGCCCCATCCCACGGTTCTGGGATGCATTGGGGTGCCCCCGGCTGCCTTGGGGTGCCCCCCCCGCCGTGGGGTGCCCCCGCCCGGGGCCAGGCTTGCCTTGTTTACCCGATTTTCCCGTTCCCGGGGAGGGAGGGCGATTCTGGCAGCGGGAGCTGCTGTCCCGGCCAAGAGCCGGGGGCCGAGCCAAGGCTGCTCCCAGAAGGAAAACACCCCAAAACCCACCCCAAACTCCAACCCACGACCACCTCCTGGCCCCTCGCAGCGTCACCGGGGCTGCCGCAGCGCCCCGCCCCCCCACTGCCGTCAGTAGGGACAGATGAAAGGGGGCTCAGGGGTGCAGGACCCCCAAGTGGGTGGGACCCAGCACCTCTGCCCTCCCACAGTTGCAGCTCTGGGTGGGGAAACTGAGGCACGATGTGCGTAGGGTGACACGGGGACACAGCTGGACCCGGTGTCCCCAACTCCACGGGGCTGTTGCAGCCCCACGATGGGTCTGGGGGTGTCCAAGTGGGTCTGGGAGTGCAAAGCTGGGGTCCTGTCCCTTGCCAGCCCCAGTGCCCGGCCCCAGGACAGGTTGGGGGGGGGGAGTGACAGGCAGGAACGAACTCCTGTTCCCTGCGGAGACGCCCCCCCCCTTTTCCTGGAAAAGGTTCAACAAGGTAAACAAGGCTCCAGCCCGGAGTAAAAATAAACCCTCGGCACGCAGGCGCCGGGCGGGAAGCGGGGCGGGCGTCACGCGGCACGGCCACGGCACCGGCACCGAGCATCGGGCACCCCTCACCCCGCACCGGGCACCCCTCACCACGCACCCCGAGAGCGGCCCCACCGCCCCACCGCTGCCTCCCGTTCCCCTGGAGCAGTGGCAGGGGAAGGGGATGGGATCAGTCCCCCCGCAGGGAGTGCTGGAAGCTGGGGGGAGGAGGGGGCTGCAGTTGAAGGGCCACGGCATGGGAAGGGCAGGGGCACACCCCAGAAGGGCTGGGGTGAGGCGTGTGTCCCCCTGATAGTCCAGGCACCCCACGGCATCCCGGCACTGCGGGACAGGGCAGAACTGGGCTGGGGGGCAGAGACCGCGGGAGGTGAAGGGTCTGAGAGTGCAGGGATTGCAGGAGGGTGCAGGGGGGCACGATCTGGGTTTGCAGGATGTGGGGGTGCACAGATCCGTGGAGGTGCAGGATGCAGTGTGTGATGACCTTGGGGGGGCCTTGAGGTGCCCCTCTGCGCCATGGACTGGTTGGCACGGGCACTGCCATGATGAAAGGGCATGGGGACCCTCGGGGGAGCCCCCCCCGAGAGCACAGACCCGGCCTCTGGGGGGTGCTCGGGGCACCTCAGCTGCAGCACCCCGCTGTCCCGGTGGTTCTCCTGGTCCCTCTCCCCCACCCTGGTCCCCGTGGGTGGTCCCAGAGTCGGGATATCCCGGGAATATCCCGGCTGTGCCCAGCCTGAGGTCCCTGCTCACAACACTCTCCCCCTGCTCCCCCCCCGTGCCGTGGTCCCAGCCCCACGGCGGGACCCCACAGTGGGACCCCAGGGGGTTTATCCCGTCCCTCCCAGCCCCACTCCCGTCCGTGGATCCCTGAGGGATCAGGGTCCAGCCGAGCATCCCTGGCGCCGTGTCCCGTGTGCCGCAGCGCCGTGCGCAGGCATGTTTTCCCAATCCAGACGTGCGGCTGAGTCACGGATAATCACCGGGAACGTGCCGGGAGGGAACGAGGCGCCGCGTGGGGCCGCGGGCACCTGCACGGTCGTGACAGCCTGGGCAGGGCCCCGCTGGGAGCGGGGATGGGGCAGGAGGGGCCCCTCGCCCCAGGACCGGCGTCCCCCCCGGTCCCCCCTGTCCCATGCCAGCCTGGCCCCACACATCCTTCCGGGAGCTGCCGCGGTTCTCCCGGCCGGAGGTGCCCCGGCACCGCTCAACCGCCCGCTGACTCAGGGCGAGAGCATGTCCTGTGGGATGTCGGGGTGTTCCCACTACCCCAAAAGCCGGGAGCGCTTTCGGCATCCCCCCCCTCCCCGGGGACCCCCAGCTGAGGAACGGCTCCGCACACCCAAAAGGGCTGGTGTCAGGGGGTCCTTGGGCGGCAGAGCTCCGGTGCTTCCCCCCCACCCCGGGCACCCCGCACAGCCGGGGCACCGGAGGCCTCCCTCTCCCGTGGATTAGCTCTGAGGATTTCCCGGCTCTGGCACATCCGTGCTCTGCTCCTTCTCCTCCTGGCTGGGGGCCAGGACAGCGCCCGGCACGTGGCATCCAGGAGGGTGCTGGCACCCCCAAAACCCTTTCCGCGGGGAGGGGGGCACGATCACCCACGGAGCCCCCGTGCCACCGGGCTGGGCTGGCCCCGGCGCTGCGACCCGATCTGCCACCGGCTCTGCTCTGGCACCGCGTCGCCGCCCCCCGCGGCAGCCGGGAGCGGGGCCAGGCTGGGACGTGGATGCCAGGCACGTGCCACAGCGGGCACCCGTCGTGGGCAGCGTGGGGACAGCAGGGACTGGGCAGGGGAACATTGCGGGGGGCAGCGGGCAGGGGTCTGGCTGTGCCAGGGGCTGTGCCGTGCACAGTCCTCCCTGCTGCGGGGGGTGGGGGGGGCTCCAGTGCTGGGGCCACGCTGGTGGGCAGAGGGAATGGTGCCGTGCAGGGTGACAGGGAGACCTGGGGGTCCCTCGTGCACGGGACAGTGCTTTGAGGGGTAACAGGGGTATCTGGGTGTCCTCAGTTCAGGGGACAGTGCCTTGAGGCTGACAGGGGTGCCTGGGGGTCCCCAGTGCAGGGGCAGTGCCATACGGGGTGACAGTGCCACCTGGGTGTCCCCAGCGCAGGGGACGGTGCCATGCAGGGTGACAAAGATGCCTGGGGGTCCCCAGTGCTGTGCCGGGTGACACAGGTGCCCAGATGTCCCCGGGGGATGGTGCCATGCACAATGACAGCGCTATGCCTGGGTTTCCCCGGTGCAGGGGACAGTGCCACGCTCAGGTGTCCCCAGTGCGGGTGACAGCGCTGTGCAAGGTGACAGGGCTGCCAGTGCCGCGCCTGGGGGGTCCCCGCTGCAGGGGACAGTGTCGTGCCAGTGACAGAGATGCCGAGCGCTGCACCCAAGTGTCCGCAGTGCAGGGCACAGCGCTGCGCCCGGGGGTTCCCGACGCAGGGGCGACACGAGGGGCACCCGGCGCTCCCGGTGCAAGGCACCGGCGCGGGTGCCGGTCCCCGCGGTCCGTCAGGCGGCCCCGGTGTGGGGGTCCCCGCCGAGCCCGGGCTCCCCGGCGGCGGCGCGGGGCCGGGGCCGCCGGCGGAAAGTGTGTCACTGGGGCACGAGGCTGTCCCCGGGAATCACATGGGGGAGGCGGCGGCGCCGCGTGCGGCCCAGTGCGCAGCCGCGGCCGGTGCGGGGGGCGGCGGGGCGGGCGGCGGGCGCACAACAGCCCGCACCGGGCGGCGGCGCGGCACGACTCTGCTCCGCTCCACTCCGCTCCACTCCGCGCCGGGAGGCTCACGGGGCCCCGGACAAGGATGGCGGCCCCCGAGGCTGGCAGCACAGGTCAGTGCCCCGCCGGAGCCCCTCACCCCCGACCACCGTGCGGGCACCGGCACCGGCAGCGGTCCCCCGCCCCCCCCAGCACCGGAGCGCATCGGGGGGCAGCGCCCCGGGACTGCGGCGAGGGGCTGCGCGCTGAGACCGCGAGTTGGAGGGGTCCGGACACCGGGACCGTGGGGGTCCCGCACGCCCGACCGGGCAGGATGCGCACCGGGACAGCGTCCCGGAACGGGGCTCCGTCCTACCGGGACCGGAGGGTCCTGCAGAGCGGGGTAAGGCTCGGACAGCGGGGCCGGGGTGTCCCCGGGAGGAGGGTAGGGAGGGGTGCGCGCCGGCACCGGGGGTCTTGCACACCGGGACGACCTGAGCACCGGCACCGGGTCGCTACGGTGGCCGGGGAAGGAGGGATGGAGAGCGGGACCGGGAGTCCCGAACGCCGCGGCGCGCTGGACGCGGGGGTAGGAAGGGTGAGAACAGGGATCGGTGTCCCGGAACGTCCCGGACAACAAGAGAGGGGTGTCTCGGGCGGCGGGACTGGAGGGAGCGCGACAGGACTGAGGTGTCCCGGAAACCGGGACCGGGCATTGCCGAACGCCGGGGCGCGCTAGACGTGGGAGTAGGAAGGGTGACAACCAGGACTGATGTGACCCGGGCAGCAGCACCGGAGAGGAGCGAGGCGGCTCTCCGGGGCAGCGGGGGTTGGAGTGACCCGGGAAGCGGGAGCGGAGGGGAACGCGGTGTTATCGGTGTGTCCTGGGTGGCGGGACCGGAGGAGACCGCTCAGGGTGACCGGAGGGGACCGCGGCGGGACCGGCGTGTCCCTGTCAGCGGCACCGCGGCCACGGGGACCAGGCAGCCCCGTGGGGCGGCCGAGGCGGTGTCACTGCGTGTCGGGGCTCCCCGCGCGCACCGGGAAGGGACGGGGACAGTGGGGGAGGACGGGGACCGGAGGCGGTGCTGGCCCCCCCCCCGCTCCCCCGTGTCCCCCCCCGCACGTGTCCCCCTCCCCGCCGCTGCCACGTGCGGAGTTTGTTTTCCCCGCAGCCACGCCCTCCCCCTCCCATTGGCCGCCGCGTGACGTCACCGATGACGTCACGCGCGGGACCGGGGACGCCGCCGCTCATTTCGGGTGGTGGGGTGGGGGGAGGCCCTGTCTCCGGGGTAACCAGAAGGGGCGGGGCCGAGCGCCGGGCCAATGACGGCGAGGGGGGCGTGGTAAAGCGTGAAGGGGCGGGGCCGAGGGCGGCCACGTGCGGCGGGAGCACGTGGGGCGGCGGCGTGAGGCCGCCTGAGCTTGCGGGGGGGGGAGGCTGCGGGGCGGCTGTTTGGGGGGGTTCCCGGTGTTTTGGGGTCAGGAAGAGTCTTTCCCTTCTGGGACAACCCTCTGGGGAGATCCCCTGCACCCCGAAGCCCCGGGACCCCCCCAAGGGGGGGTCCCGGGGCTTCGGGGTGCAAGGGATCCCCCCTTATTTTAGTGTGTCAGCAGCTGGGGGTCTCTCGAATCAGCTGTCGTGGGTTGGGACCCACTGTCCCCGATTCAGTGACCGCTTTTGGAGGTGGTTCAGTGAAGGGGGGTGGTGGGGGGATGGTGACAAGCTGGCTCCGGCGCGTGGCATCTGTGCCGGCGGCACCGTGTGCGGCGGGAGACACATGGCCCCGGTGATCCCGTGTGTCCCCGACATCGCCATCCACGTGTCCCAGCTCGGAGTCGTGTCCCGGTGCTGCTGTCCCTGCCCCGTGAGTGGGGTGACAACGACTGTGACTTCAGCCAGGGGCCACGCACATGCACCCCCAGCCACCCCATACTACTGCCCACTTTTTGGGGGTCCCCCACGCAGCTCCTCAGCCCTGCAGTGGGGATGTATCTCCCCAAATGAGGGGGCTATGCTGGGATAATCCAGATGCCGTGGGGCTGCTGCACTGGGAGCACCCCAGTGCCACGGGGGCTGCACCGGGAGCACCCCAGTGCCACAGGGGGCTGCGCCGTGGGGCTGTACCAGGAGCTGTGGGTGGGAGCCCGGCTGTGCCGTGGCACGGAGCCAGGGACGGCGGGAGTAACTCCTGTGACCTCCTGATTTCACCTCTCCCGAGGGTTCCCAACCCACATTCCTCCTGCAGGCAATTCCGGGGTGCCCTGCCTGTGTCCCCAGCCGGCACGCACCCAGATAAACCCGGCTGTCCCCGGCCCACGTGGGCTCGGCACCCGTGGCGCCCCGTGGGTGCGGTGCCTGACTCAGGGTGGCGGTGCACGTGCGGCGCTGCGGGATGCCCTTGGATCCGGGATGCTTCCGGGGTGCTTCCCTGGGGACCCCCCGCCGCCTGGGGCTTCCACCCTCCTCCAGGGGGTTTTCTCTCCCTGCACTGGGGGGAGGCTGAGCTTGGTGCAGCTCGGTACATGAGTGGTCCACCGGGATGCCCGTGGATCCAGGATGCGTTCGTGATCCTTCCCTGTGGATCCTGCCCCACTTGGGGCTGCAGTCCCTCTCCTGGGGGAGTCCCCCTTTTGTGGGGGAGGAGGCTGAGCCCGGCACAGCTCAGTACATGTGTGGCCCTGTGGGTTTCCCGTGGATTTGGGTGCTTCCCCGGGGATCCCACCCTACACAGAGCTGTGATCCCGCTCACGGTGGGAGGAGGCTGAACCTGGCACAACTCAGTGCATGTGTGGCCCCGCAGGATGCCCGTGGCTCCAGGTTGCCGATGGATCCGGGGTACTTCCCTGGGGATCCCACCCACCTCCCGGCGTTCCCCCCTCCGTGAACTGGGGAGGCTGAGCCCGGCACAGCTCAGTGCATGAGTAACCCCCCGCTCTCTGCAGGTGGGTGATCAGCTACGTGGGCTCCAGCGGCGCCTCTCCCACCCGACCAGCCCAGTCTCCCTCTGCAGCGACAGCTCCAATGGCAGTTCGCAGTCGGGATCCCAGCCCTTCCCCACGTACTTCCCTCCGTCGCCCACCGGCTCCCTCCAGGATTCCCGCGCCTACGGCGGGGGCTCGCTGGCCCCCCATGAGGACGGCTCCCCTTCTTCCTCCTCCTCATCCTCCACGTCCTCCTCCTCCTCGTCGTACGGCTCCTCGGTGAACTTCCCCGGGTGCAGCCGGTCCCCGCGGACGAGCGGCGCCGCAGTTCGCCCAGCAAAGCCGGCAGCACCGTCACCAGTGAGTGGGGCTCACAGGGGGGCGGCGGGCGGGCCCCCCACCCCGCCGAGGGCACCCCGGGACCTCGCTGACCCCGGTCCCCCCGCAGAGCTCAACGGGATGGTGCTGCTCTGCAAAGTCTGCGGGGACGTCGCCTCCGGCTTCCACTACGGTGTCCACGCCTGCGAGGGCTGCAAGGTACTGGGATGGGACCGGGGATGGGGCACGGACCTCCTGTCACGCTGGAAGGACCCTCAGTGGCCCTCCCACCCCCCCACAGGGCTTCTTCCGCCGCAGCATCCAGCAGAATATTCAGTACAAGAAGTGCCTCAAAAATGAGAACTGCTCTATCGTCCGCATCAACCGCAACCGCTGCCAGCAGTGCCGCTTCAAGAAGTGCCTGCTGGTCGGCATGTCCCGCGACGGTGAGCTCAGAGGGACCCCCGCAACCCCCCCCGAGCCGGGGGACTCCTTTGGGGGTGGGATTCCCTGTCCCCAGGCTATGTGTCCCCTCCCGGGATGCGACCCCCTGTGCCCAGGGCTGTACATCCCCTCCGGAGTCAGGTCCCTCTGGCTGTGCTGGGTGCCCTGCCTGTCCCGTGGGATGTGTCCCCTCCCCTTCCTGGGATGGGTCCCCACTATGGCTGGGGTGGCATGTCCTCTTCTGGGATGGGTCCCCCCCATGCTCAGGGCACTACATCCCCTCCCAGGATGGAAACCCCATGCCCAGGGCTCCCTGCCCCCTCCTGGGATGGGTCCCACAGTACCCAGGGCTGTGTGTCACCTCCAGGACGGGGGTAGGGATGCAGCCCCACTCCTGGCAGCCCCTGGCCCCCCATGGCACAGGTCTGGGGGGGGGGGTCACCATGCCCGCTGCCGCCAGTGTCCCCCCTAACGCCGGTGTCCCCCCACAGCCGTGCGCTTCGGGCGCATCCCCAAGCGGGAGAAGCAGCGGATGCTGGCGGAGATGCAGAGCGCCATGGGCGGCATGGCCAGCGCCCCACCGCCGATGCCGGGCCCCGGCGAGGGTCCCACCGTGGGGGGGGCCGCGCGCCGCCCCCCGGCCCCCCACCGCTCGCCCCCCCCCCTGCTTCTCCCAGTTCCCCCAGCAGCTGACGCCCCCCCGCTCGCCGCCCAGCCCCGGGGGGCCACCGAGGACGTCATCGCGCAGGTGGCCAAGGCCCACAAGGAGATCTTCATTTACGCCCACGACAAGCTGGGACCCCCCCCCCTGCGACAGCGGCCTCCTGCGCTGGGACGCACCCCCCGCCTGGGCCCCCGGCCCCCCCGAGCCCCGGCTCTGCCCCGCCGCCTACCCCGAGCCCCCGGCCCCGCGGGGGTGCCCCTGGCCCCGCGGCCCCAAGGACGTCCTGCCGGTGAGCGCCCGGGGGCTCCTGCTCCCCGTGGGGTATTTTTAGCTGCTTATTGCACTAATCCCCTTGTGGGTGCTCCCTCCCTTCCCGCTGTGATGGTGGGGCTGGGGGAGCCCCGGGTGCCCGCTGACCCCCTACCTTCTGCAGGCGTGTCCCATGAACAGCCACGTTCCCGGGCGCAGCGGGCGCTCCGTGCAGGAGATCTGGGAGGATTTCTCCCTCAGCTTCACCCCGCCGTCCGCGAGGTCGTCGAGTTCGCCAAGCACATTCCCGGCTTCCAGGCGCTCTCCCAGCATGACCAGGTCACCCTGCTCAAGGCTGGCACCTTTGAGGTATGTCCTGGGATGGCAAGGGCTTGATGCAGGGCATGGTGCCCTACGGCATTGCGTAGTGCCCCAAAACCTGACACGATCCCTCTGGCATTGCACAGTGCTCCATGGACTGGCATGAAGCCCCAGAGCATGGGCACAGTCACCCAGATCATGGCAGGAGCCCCATGGCATTGCAGTGCCCCACATATAGGAGCTGTGGCACAGAACTCGGCTCTGCATGATGCTCCATGACATAGCACGGTGCCCATGGCGTGGCATGGTGCCCCACATTTGGGAGCCATGGACTAGAATGTGGCACTGCCTGGTGCCCCATGGTGCCCATGGCATTGCCTGGTGGCCCACGGCACTGCAGTGCCTGACACGTGGCAGCCGTGGTATGGAGCATGATGCCCACGGCACAGTGCCCCACTTTTGGGAGTCAGGGACAGGCATAAAACCCCTGTGGCATTGCCTGATGTCCCATGGCAGTGTAATGCATATAGGAACTGTGGCATGAAGCATTGCCTGGTGCCCATGGGATGGCATGGTGCCCCACAGCACGGCATGGTCCCGCACATTTGGGAACTGTGGCACGGAGCACAGAGCCCCTGGCATGGCACGATGCCCCGTGGGCTGGCACAGAGCCCCACGGCACTGCAGTGCCCCACATTTGGGAGCCGTGGCACGGAGCCCAGTGCCCTCGGTGCCCCTGTCCTGCCACGGTGCCCCGTCCCGGCGCCCACACGCTGCCCACCCCGCAGGTGCTGATGGTTCGCTTCGCGTCGCTGTTCGACGTGAAGGAGCAGACGGTGACGTTCATGAGCCGCACGCGGTACGGGCTGGAGGAGCTCTGGGCCATGGGCATGGGGGACCTGCTCGGGGCCATGTTCGACTTCAGCGAGAAGCTCAGCGCCCTCGAGCTCAGCGACGAGGAGCTGGGGCTCTTCACTGCCGTCGTCCTCGTCTCGGCAGGTGGGCACGGTGGGGAGGGGCTCGGGGGGTTTTGGGGGAGATTGAGGGGTTTGGGGGCGAGATCGTGGGAGTTTGGGAGGGGATCAGAGAGCTTGGGGTTGGGATCATGGGGTTTGGGGAGTGTTCAGGAGTAGGATTGGGGGATTTCTGTAAAGGATCGGGGGTTTCAGAGGGGGATTTCCAGGTTTGGAGAGGAATTGGGGGTTCGAGGGGAAGATTGGGGGTTGGGGGGGTGGGATCAAGGTGATGAAGGTGAGAGAGGGTCAGGGGTTCCGGGACAAAATTGTGGGGAGCGGACATGGGAGCAAGGGATTTAGGGGGATTGTGGCTGGGATAGGGGGTTCAGAGTGGGATTCAGTGGGATTGAGGGGTTGGGTTGGGTGCGGATCAGGGGTTCAGAGATAAGGTGGGATTGGGTGATGCCGGGGTGGGATCAGGGGTTTTGGGGGTGTAACAGGTGTGTCCCTGCTCTGCCCCTGACACCCTGCTCCCGCAGACCGCTCGGGCATGGAGGACACGGCGTCAGTGGAGCAGCTGCAGGAGACGCTGCTGAGGGCCCTGCGCGCCCTCGTGCTGAAGACGCGCCCGGCCGAGACCTCGCGCTTCACCAAACTGCTGCTGAAGCTGCCG
Organism: Chiroxiphia lanceolata; assembly: GCF_009829145.1. Lineage (NCBI taxonomy): Eukaryota > Metazoa > Chordata > Aves > Passeriformes > Pipridae > Chiroxiphia > Chiroxiphia lanceolata. The sequence goes on from NC_045662.1 coordinate 4,451,330, forward strand.
GACCTGCGCACCCTCAACAACCTCCACTCCGAGAAGCTGCTCTCCTTCCGCATTGACGCCCAGTAGTGCCCCCCGGATCCCCCCGCAGCCCCCCCCCGTGCACCCCTGTACATACACCACAGCGGGGGGGCACACACAGACCAACCCCCGGGGCAGCACCGACCCCATGGACTCACAGGGATTCACCCTAAGGTGGGCGCCGGACGCTGGGACCCCCCCTCCGCCCCCCCAAATCGGGTGCCGGCCCCACGGCTCCGCTGGCAGCGCCGGGGGGTCCCCTCGCCCTGACCCCCCCCAGCTCCAGCGGCCGAGGGTGGGACGCAGTGGCCGGATCCAGCCGCGCTGGGTGGGGCGGGTTTGGGGTGTGGTGGTGGTGGGGTTTGGTTGGTTGGTTTTTTTTTTTCATCATATATTTATTACATAAATATATAGTAAAATAGACCAGCAACAATTACCATAAAATATCTTTCTTTAAAATCCTGACCAAAACACAAAAGGGTTTAAAATCGCACGTCACAGACTGTGATTGTCACAGGGGCTCCGCGGCCCCCCGGCCCGCGCCCCTACATTCAGCGACGCCGGCCGCGGCCCCCCCCGCCACCACCCTGCATAGTGGGGGACCCCGGTGGGCACGCCGAGCCGGGCCGGGCCGTGCCAGGCCGTGCCGAGCCCTGTGCCAGGCCGTGTGCCGGCCGGGCTCGACGCCCGCGGGCAGGGGCAGCTCCGGGAGCCATGAGGTATGTGCTTGGGGGGGGGGACTGGGGGCGCGGGGACTGGGGGGACGCGGGGCGGGGGTGGCCCGGGGAGGTGGTGGAGGGGTGGGGGGCACCGGTGTGGACCCCCGGGACCGACCTGGATGCTGGACGTGCGATGGCGACGCGAGACGGAGACGTGGGGGCGGCCCGGGGGGCGCGGGGGGAGTGCAGGGGGTGGGGGGGCGTGCAGGGGGCAGTGGGTGGGGGGCCGGGCGGAGCCCCCCACCCCGGGACAAGCTGCCCCAGAGCACCGTGTGGCCGCTTGGGGGGGCCCCGGCCCGGCTGTGGGGGGTCACGGTGGCTGATTAAGACACGTCCCGCGATGGGAGCACGCGGGGGGTGCGTGGGAAAACGTGGGCAGCACGTGGGCACGGCACCGGCACCGGCATTGCACCAACATGAACTGCCACGGCACCGACGTGGCACTGTCATGGCACCAACACGTGTGGCCATGGCACCAACATGCATTGCCATGGCACTGACATGGCATGGCCACGGCACTGGCACAATACCAGCACCCGGGGCCACAGCACCGGCACGGTCACGGCACCAACACGCGTGGCCATGGCATGAACATGACATGGCCACGGCACCACGGGGGCATCGCCCGGGTGCCACAGCCCCGGCCCGAAGGCACGTGTTGGGGCTGGTGCTGCCAGGGGGGTGGGGGTGAACCCCCAAACCCTGTGCCCCCCCAGCACGGGCAGCAGTGGTCGGCTCCTATTGCACCACCCACAGCCGGTGCCACCGGGACCCCCCAGTGCCAGGACCCCCTGAGCCGGGACCCCCTGAGCCAGGCACCCGGTTGGGGGTTTAAGACATTTTGCACCAAGGTCAAATCCGGTGCTGGTACTTGGGGCCGGGGGCATGTGCCCCCCCAGGGCACCCTGGGGTGCCACGGCCCCTCTGTGCCCCCCGACCCGGCTGCAGGGGTCCGGCAGGGCCCCCTGACATGACCCCCATGGTGGGGGTGTCTGGGGTGTTGGGGGAGCCCAGCCGGGCCCCCTGTGCCCAGGGTGGGGGGGACGTGTCTGGTGTTGGGATTTTCTGCTTTTAAACGACCCGTAAAAAGATTTTTTTTTTTTAATTACAAAAATTATATATTTTATATATATTTATTATTATATATATATATATTAGCTTAGGTGGGCCCGGCCTGCCTCGCCGGCCCCCCCCCGGCCCGCGCCCCCCCTCGGCCGCCGCCTGAGGTAAGAAAAAATTCACAAACCTAAATTTGGGGGGGGAAAAAAGGTGGTAAAACCATTCCCGGGTGCTCCCGTTGCAGCTGTGCCCCCCCCCCCTCAAAACCCCCCATGGGACCCCCCTGCCGGCCCCCCCTCCCCCCCAGCCCGGCCCCCCAGGAGCATTAGGGGGGGCGGTTGGGGGTGCAGCCCCCCCGAAGTGGTGCTGCCGGGGGGCCGGGGCTGTAGTGCTGTGGGGGGTCCCGGGGGGGGGGGCACCCTCTGCCCCCCCGCCGGCGCCTCCGGGGCCTTTGCAAACTCCTGACGGACACGACAAAACCCACGAGGACGAGGGGAAAAACAACAAAAAAAAAGGACAACGGAAAAGTTGGGGGTTTGGGGGGGGGGGCAGACCCCCCTCCCCAGCGTCCTGCAGCGCCCACCGTCCGCGGCGCTTGGCACAAAATTGTCTTCTCTCAGCCCAAAAAAAAAAGACAGAGAACCCCCAAAACCCCGAATCTGGCCCCGAATCTGGGGATAAAGGGGAGGGCACGGGGGAAGGGGGTCACCCCAGCCGGGGCAGACCCAGTGGGCTGGGGGGGTCCACCAGCCCTGCGCCCCGATGGGCTGGGGTCCCCCCGCTGCCGCTGTGCCCCCCGTGCCCCCTGCCCTGCTATGGGGGGGTCCTGGCCCCCACCTTGCTATGGGAGGGGTCCTGGCCCTCACCCTATTAGGGGGGTGGGTCCTGGCCCCCCGCCCTGCTTTTTGGGGGGTCCTGGCCCTCACCCCACTATAGGGATGAAGGTCCCAGCCCCTGCCCCTGCTATGGGGGGGGTCCTGGCCCCCCACCCTAGTCCCCCAAAATTGCTGCCCGGCCAAAAGTGCATGTGGCCACGGCCCCCCCAGCCGGGGCAGCCTCTCCCTGTGCAGCCCAGAGCCCCCTCCTCTCCTCCCCTGCTCTTCCTCCTCCTCCTCCTCCTCCTCCTCCTCCTCCTCCTCCTCCTTCCAAAGTGCAGTTAGTTTAATATTTTAGCCTCTCAGGGAGGGAAATAAATGCTTAAAAAATAATAATCTACGAAGAGAAGGACAATAAAGGGAACGCTCGACCGTCGGGGCCCTTCCCTGTGCAAACAAACAAAATTCGTCAAGTCCTGGGGCGGGGGGGCAGGGTGGCCATGGGGGGGCACAGCGGGACCCCCGCCCTGGGCGCAGCGTCCCCTTGTCCTTACAGGGGGACGAGAAAGATTTGGGGGGGGGGGGGGGCCAGAGCAGGGTTGGGGGGACCCGGGATGGGGAGGTGTCAGCCCTACACCTCCTGGTCCTCGAAGACCTCGAGGAAGAGGGGTGGGAAGAGCTCGGTGGGACACTCCACCTTCATGTGCAGGAAGCGCTGGGTGGCAGGCGCCGATCATCCGCAGATCCGTCACCTTCATCAGCAGCTTGGGCCAGAAGTGGGGAATGTTGTGTTTGCGGTAGTTGATGTAGTGCTCGAAGGCCAGCAGGTACGTCTCCTGGCACTTCTCGATCTTCTCCACGCAGATCAGCCCCGTCCGGTCTGCGGGGAATCACCATGGGATCACCACGGAACATGTGGAATCACAGCGTGGCTTGGGGTGGGAGGGACCTTAAAGCCCACCCAGTCCCACCCCCTGCTATGGGCAGGGACACCTCCCACTATCCCAGGTTGCTCCAAGCCCAGTCCAACCTGGCCTTGGACATTTCCAGGAATGGGGCAGCCACAGCTTCTCTGGGCATCCCGTGCCAAGGCCTCACCCCCCTCACAGGGAGGAATTTCTTCCCAATATCTCATCTAAATCTCCTCTTTTTAGTTTAAATCCCTCCCCTTTGACTTGGCACTCTCTGTCCATATAAGAATCTGGCATCCAAGGAGATTTGCCCTCCTACAGGGCTGAGTGCCCACACACCCCCTGGGTTTTGGGGTTCCCACCCCACAGACCTGCATCAGCCTGGCAGGGGTCCCCAGGGCACCGAGGGGCTCAACCCATGCCCACACTTTGCAGCCCAGGTTTCAACACCACAGATTACAGTGCCCACCCCATGCTCCTGGGCACTGGGAATTGGGGTATCCCCCTACCCCTTCCAGCCTGGCACAGCTCCCCAGAGCTCTGGACTGGGTTCTTACCCCACGACCTCCTGGCAAAGCTCCCTAGGTGCACTGGGGCGCCCACCCCATATCTGCCCCTAAATCCAAGGGAGCACAGTTTCCCATCCAACACACCCTGCAGATGCTGGGGGGCTTTGCATCAGGGTGCCCACCCAACACATCCCCAGCACAGACTCTGGGCACAGGGGTGCCCACCCAACACAGCCATAAGATACTGCAGATGCTGGGCATTAGGGTGCCCACTCAATGCACCCCCAAATGCTGGAGGCTCTGGGCACAGAGGTGCCTACCCAACACGTCCCCAGGAGAGACTCTGGGCATGGTGGTGCCCACCCAACACACCCTGAAAATGTCAAGGGGGCTCTGGCATCAGGCTACTCACCTGACACACCCCCAGGATACTGAGGACTCTGGGCATGAGGGTGCCAACCCAACACACCCCCCAAATGTTCGGGGAGCTCTGGCATCGGGCTGCTCACCTGACACACCCCCAGCATACTGAGGACTCTGGGCACGGGAGTGCCAACCCAACACACCCCCAGGACAGATGGGCACTCAACACCTCCCAGGATACTGACTCTGGGCAGGGGGGGTGCCCACCCAACACACCCTCCGATTCCCCGGGCACCAGCGTGCCCACCCGGTACCTGAGGACATGAGCAGCACGGCCTGGAGCAGGGCCACCTCGGTGTCATCCAGGTTGAAGGCAGAGAGGGACTTGCCCAGGTCGAAGATGGCATCGGAGACGACGCCGAGGCCGCCGTTCTTGAGCTGCTCTCGCTTCACCGCCATCTCCCCGCTCAGCGTCAGCGTCTCGCTCTCGGGGTCGTAGCGCACGGCCGCCCGCAGCGACATGATCTCCATGCAGCACCCCTTGAGCAGGATGATCTGGTCCTCGCAAGGCAGCTGGGGGGGGGGCACGGCGGCAGTTTGGGGGGGTTTGGTGTGACTCAGACCTGGACAGTTCCGCTCTGGTCCCCCCCCCAAAACCTCCCGGCCCCCCCCCTCCCGCCGTTACCTCCGAAAACATGGGCAGTTTTTTGGCAAAGTCGACCACGCGGGTGATGGCCGGGGTGATGATTTTTGTAAACTCGCTGAATGCCTCCAGGTCGACTTGTCCCCGTCGGGCATGGAGGCCATGGGGGACTGGCCGATGTCCTCGGGCTGTGGGGGACACAGAGGCATTGGGGGGGGTGGAGTGTCCCCAGGACCCCCATGGTGGTGTTGGGGGTGCGGTGTGACCGTGTCCCCCATTGAGACCCCCACAAACAGACAGGGACAGTGGGGGCTGTGGTGTAACCGTGTCCACCCTGGGATCCCCATGGTGGACAGTGGCACATGGTGGTGCAGTGTGACCATGTGTTCCCCCCCCAGGATCCCCACGGCAGCACTGGGGGCTGTGACATTATTGGGACCCCCATGATGGACAGCAGCGTTGGGGGGCATGGGGGACCGCTTCCCCACCCTGGGGGGTGCAGTGTGACACTGTGCCCCCCTCAGGACCCCCATGTCACTGGGTAACACGTGTGGCAGGGCTGGGTGCAGCAGCCAGGAGAGGGAGCTACGTGACAGGGCCAGGGCCAGGGCCAGGGCCAGGGCTGGGGCCACCCATGGGCACAGCTGTCCCCTTCGGTCACCGCTCACCCCTGAACTCTTTGGGGGTGACCAGCTCAAGGACACCGAGTGACATCCCAACCCCCCCCAACTCCACCTGCCCAAGGACACCAGTGACATTCCAACCTGGCACTGCCAGCACTGCTGCACGTGTGCACTGAGCGTGTGGGTGCTCAGCAAACCCCGGCTGGGGGGTCGGGGTGGTGATAAGGTCCCTTTGCTGCATCCCCTCACCAGGAATTTCCGCTTCTGCTTCCAGTGGCTGCCCTGGGCGTTGGTGCTGCGGTGGGCTTCTGTCACCACGTGGATCAGCTCCCACTCCTCGGCGCTGGGGTTGGGGCGATGCTGCAGCGACTTGATCATCTCCTCCTTCCGCCGCCGCTCCCGGTTCTCCTCGATCAGCTTCCGCTTCGCTACCCGCTTGGAGTCATCCAGCACCACTGCCAGGACCCCCGATATCACCTGAGAGCCCCCACCAGCCAGGAGTCCCACCAGACACACATCCCACGGCTGCAGCACAGCACCCCACGGTGACACCCCAGCCTGCTCCTGACGGTGCTCCAGGCACCCCAACCCACCCCACGGCACCAGGACCACAACCCCCCCCCCAGCAGCCCCCCACCATCAGCTGGGACCCCCTCAGTCAGCCGAACCCTCCACGTGTATCCCACCCCGCTGATGCATCACGGTGTCCTGTGCCCGACACCTGGTCCTGTGGCTGCTCTGGGTACCCCAACATGCCCCACGGTGCCAGGACCCCAACCCAGCCCTCCAGCCAAGCCCCCCCGTGTCCCCCCACTCACAGTCCATGGCCATGCCCACGGAGATGCACTTCTTGAAGCGGCAGAGCTGGCACTGGTTGCGGGTGATCTTGTCGATGACGCAGCACCCATCGTACTTGCAGGAGTAGGTGGGGTGCAGGTTCTTCTGGATGGTCCGACGGAAAAATCCCTGGGAGGGTGCAGGGGGTGACACGGTGAGCGCCACTGAGCCCTGCTGAGTCCCCCTGAGCCCCCTGCCCCAGCTCACCTTGCAGCCCTCGCAGGTGATGCAGCGGTAGTGGTAGCCGGTGGCCTTGTCCCCGCACACCACACACTGTTCATCTTTGTCCAGGTAACTAGGGATGTACCCTGTGGGGACCCCCGGGTCAGGGACCCCCATGGCAGAAACCCCCACGGTGCCCCAGGCCAGAGATCCCCAGCTAGGGACCCACACAGTACCCCAAGTCAGGGGCCCCAGGCTTGCTCCGTGACAGAGACCCCCATGACAGGACCTCCAGGGCACTCTAAGTCAGGGACCCCCACAGCACCCTGTACCACGGACCCTGGTATCAGGGACCCCCACATCAGATATTCCATGGGGGACCCCAAGTCAGAGATCCCCCTATGCCCGCATCAGGGACCCTCCGCACACCCCCTGCCAGGGACCCCCAGTGGTTCCCCCCTCTTTGTGCCTCAGTTTCCCCTCCGTCAGCACCCACTGAAGCCCTGACGCTGCCCCTCAGCCTGGCACAGGAAGGGTTAAAGCTGGGGGGGGTGTCAGAGTGGGGGTGGGTCTGAGCCCCCCGCACCAATAAAGCCCCCATTATCCCATTATCCGGCTGGGGACCGGCAGCGGGGGGTCCCCATCCCCCTGCTGCCAAAGACCCACTGTCCCCACCATTCCAGGGTCCCCCCGCCTGGCAGCCCGGGGACCAGCCCCCCACCTCCCCCAGCTCCCCCATCACCGTCCGCACGGGGAAACTGAGGCATGGAGCACCCATGACATCCGGGGGGGCTCTCCAGCAACGGGACCCCTGTGCCCCCCCGGGGAGCCCACCCCTGTCCTCTGTGGTGCTGGATGAGGGGATCCCTGGGGCAGAGGGGTGCAAAGGATGAGTGGGTGTGGGCACTGGCACCCCCGGGACCGCCGCACCCACCTGGGACCCCCCTAAACCCGGCGTGTGGGACCCCACGAGCCCACCCTGGCGCTCTGTGGGTGCTGGATGGGGGGGGTCCGCGGGTGTTCCCCCCCTCCCAGAGCGGGGCGGGTGCAGGGGATGGGCGGGAGCCGGACGCCCGGGTCCCCCCTGGCCCCCCCCCCGTCCCACCCATGGGTCCTGCCGGCGCCGGCCGCTCCCCCGCCGGGGAATGGGGCAGGGCGGGGGGCAGCGCCCGCGGGGCCCCCCTTATCGCCACCCCAGGGCGCTGCCGACCGGATGGCACCGCCCCGACCCAGGGGCGCCGAGGGGGACGCGGGGGACGGGGACCCGGGGACCCTGCAGGGATATGGGGTGTCCAGGGGACCCTGGGGAGACACGGGGACCTCGGGTGCCCATCAGGGACATGGGGTATCCATGGGGTGCCTGGCTGGGACTTGGGGATCCCAGGTGCCCACTGGGGATGTGGGGAAAGGAAATGGGGCTCCTGGGGTGCCCGCAGGGGACAAGGGGTGTCCGTGGGACCCTGGGGATGTGTCCAAGGGACCCTGGGGTGCCTGGCAAGGACATCGGGTCCTGGGGTGTACCCCAGGGACATGTGGTGTTCAAGGGACCCTGGGGTGCCTGGCAGGGACACAAGGGTCCCTGGGTGCCCACCAGGGGACAAGGGTGCCCATGTGTTCAGGGGATGGAGTGTTCAGGGGATCCTGGCCAGGACTTGGGGAACCCAGGGTGCCCACCAGGGACATGGGGTCTGCGGGATGCAGGTGGACATGGGGTGCCTGTGGAACCCAGCGAGAACGTGGGGTGCCTGGGTGACCTGGGGGTGCCTGGGTGACCTGGGGGTGCCCACGGGCCATGGGGTGCCCAGGTGTCCTTGTACCTGACAGCTGCTCTTCACAAACATTGGCTGCTCTTTCTTTTGCGCTTCCCATCCAGCCACCTGCGGGGGGGGGACAGGCTGGTAGGGTGCCCATGACCCCCCACTGCCCCCCAAACTTCCACAGCCCCGAGACCTCCCATAGTCCCCCGAACTGCCTCGTCCCTCTTTCCTGCTGGGAGGTGGGCACCCCCCGCCGGGGGTCCCACCGGGGCGATGTCACAGGTGGGGTGCAGGATGGGGGGGGGGCCCTGGGGATCCCCCTCCCGGAACAGACCCCTCCCCCCCCCAGAACACGGCAGCGCCCGGGGGGAGCCTGGGACCGGGATGGGGGGGGGGAGGGGAAGGGAAAGGGTGGCGGGTGGGGGAGGGAAGGAAAGGGTGGGGGGTGGGGAGGGCGGGGGAAGAAGTGGGGGAGGGGCGGGTGTGGGGGAGGGGCTCATTCACAGTCAAAGACAAAATGTCCTTTTGCTGAGCGGGGAAATGACGTCATCGGGGGCTCAGCCAATGGCGCGCCGGGGGTCCGCGCGCGCCCGTCCCCGCGGGGGGGCCCAAGGAGGGGGGGGTGGGCACCGACGGGGGGGGCGCGGGGGAGGTCCTGGGATCCAGTACAAGGTGACCCCGGGCCGGGCCACCCCCGGGGGCCCGAAATAGCCCGGGGGCGGGGGTGGGGGCGAGGGGCCCCCGCGGGGAGGGGGGGGCTTGGAGAGGCCCAGTGGGGGACACGAGTGTGGACGGTGGGCGTGGGGACACACCGGGCAAGGGGGCACGGGCACACCCGGGCAGGACACACCTGGGGACAAGAGGGGTGCAGGGGGACATGGGGGGCACAGGGCTGGTGGGGGTACCCGGGGTATGGGAATGCACAGGACACAGGGACACCCAAGGACAGACACGTGGGGACACATGAAGTGGATGAGGACACAGTGGACACGGGGACACACAGGGCAACAGGGCACACAGAGGGCATGGACACACACACGACCACGCAGGGGCACAGGGGACACAGCGGGCACAGGGACACACGGGGCATGTGGACACAAGGACACCCAGGGCACAGACATACACCACCATGCAGGGACACGTGAGGACATACGACACGGTGACACAAGGGTCACAGTGGGGCATGGAGCCACAAAGGACACCCAGGGCACAGACACATCCATGCCCATGCAGAGACGCCATGGGGACACACTGGGCAGGGCGAACACGGGGACACTGGGCACGGGGACACAGCGGGCACAGGAATACAGGGACACCCAGGGCACAGGGACAACCAAAGGGCACGGACATACACATGACCATGCAGGGACATGTGGTGACACAAGGCATGAGAACGCAAGGGACCACCCAGGGCACAGACACATCCACGCAGGGACACATGGGGACACACCAGGCACGGGGTCACGGGCACAGGGACACACCGGGCACAGGGTGCAGCGGGCATGGGGACACTTGGGCACACACACAGCACTAGGACACTCTGGGCACGGCCAGGTCCACCCAGGGGACAGAAGGGGACACGCCGGGCACGGTGCCACGCATGTCCCGTGCTGGGGCTCACCGGGTGTCCTCTGGCTCCGACAGCGGGTCCAGGGTGTGGGCTTCTGTTCATTCACCGCAATTCCATCAAGGAGCGCTCAGCACCGACCGGGGGGGCTCCGGCGCCACGCGGGGCCACGGCGGGGGGCACGCGGGAGGCCACGGCGGGGCTACGCCGCTCTCATCCCCAGTTCCCCTCATTGCTCAGCACTCCACGCGAGCATCCCGGCTGCACCCTGCGGGACACGGGGGTCAGCCCCGACCCCTGGGGGGGGGGGGGTCTGTAGTGGTCAGAATGGGACCTCAGTGACGGGATGAGGAGCAAGCCGGGGAGAACAGAAAGGAGCCCTTGTAGGGGGCGCAGCCCCTGCTGCGTCGGAAGCTGGGTACGATCTGCAAGAACGCGTGGAGTGTGCAAGGGCAGCAAGGGCTTTCCTGCGTGAAGCACGAGGGACGTGCAAGGACACGTGGATGGAGCGACGTGCATGTGTGCAAGAGCACGGGCTGGGCCCAGTTGCACCGTGGGGATAGTTGCACAGGGACTGAAAACACAACCATGGGTGTGCAAGGCTGGTAGCATAAATGGCGTGCAGAGCGTTCAGGTTTGTGAGAGTTGCACAGGCGTGAGAGAGTGCACAGGGGTGTGAGAACGGCAGGGTGTGGGCAAGGCTGGGAGAAGCATTAAGGGGGCGTGCAGGGTGTGCAGGAGCACGTCAGGGGGGTGCAGGCTGTGTTAGAGCGGGTGTGTTGTAAACACGCACGGTGTGTGAGAGTGTCCCCAGGTGTGCAGGCTGAGAGCCTGGGGGAGGACACAAACACACACGGGGATGCAGGGGGTGCTGATCCCACCCGCACGCGGCGGGCTGGGGGGCCCCCAAAAGGCAGGGAGAGCCCGTCGGGTGGGGGTGCACAGGACCTGCCAGGGAAGTGCCCCCAGCACTGTGCTTGGGGCCAGGCTGACCCTGATAGATTCACCAATGTGTGGACACCCCGAAGCTGGGAGTGGGGGGTGACTTGGGAGGGGGTGACTTACGGGGTGGGGTGCCGGGGTCCAGGCAATCCCTCCTCTGTGAGCTCTCCTGTACAAAGACACGGCGGATGGGGATGTCAGGGCGTGGGCACCCGGGGGGCACCCACTGCCCCCCGCCGATCCCCGTGTTTGGGGGAAACTGAGGCACCCTACCCCCCAGATCCCCCCTTCCCTTCGTTCCCCTCCGTCTCCACAATCGCCATGGGAACCAGCACCCCTCCAACACCCCCCAGCACTCCAGTGGGCGGGGGGGGGCCCCTCACTGCCCGTGCCGGCGCGGGGGGCCCCCTGCCCGCGGGGGGCGGGGGGGCCGGGCCGCGCGGGCGCCGTGCCCACCCCGGGCTCCTCCGCTCCGCGCGGGGACAGCAGAAAGTAGGTCACGTTTGTCTTGGCCGCCGCAGAAATTCCTCCGGCGGATTTAAAACGCAGCGGACGGGGCTGGGGGCCCCACGACACCCCCACGCCACGGGGCGCCCCGGTCGGCCCCCCCCCCCGAGGCAGGGACACCCCGAGCAGCGAGGGATGGGGGGGCGAGGGATGCGGCACCCGGGGGTGCACGGGGCACCCCGCGCCGCTGCGGCGCACGAGGGGTTTGCACCGGGGGTCCCCCAGACCCCCTGAGGGGGGGCGTCTCCTGCACCCCTCCGCGGGGAAACTGAGGCACGGCAGCGCACCCACCACCCCCGGGGTGCGTTCTCCCTCTGGGGGGCTCATGGCTGGGGCTGGCCGCCCCTCTCCGCAGCCCCAGGCCGGGTTTGAGACCGGCGGTACCTATAGAGCCGGGGGCTGCAGCAAATGTTTGTTCCATATGGAACGGCGCGCGGAGAACTTCCAAGTATAGGCACTGGCAGGGATCCAGGGCTGCGCGGCCCCCCGGGCACCGGCCCCCCCGCCGCCCACCGCCCCCCTCCCCCGGGACCCCGCGCACGGGCAGAGCCCCGACACGCTCGGTGCATGTGTGGGGCTGGGGGGCGTCGACACCGCGGTGAAACTGCCATGGAGTGGGATCTGGGGTGTCCCCAAAGCTGGGTGGGCTCAGCTGCCCCTGCCTCAGTTTCCCCACTGGGGTGGCCTGGTGGGACAGCCCCAAATGAGAGGGGCTCAGGGCTAAAGCCGGGGGGCTGCAGCGCAAAGTTGGGGTTCGCTGCCACAGCGAGACCCCACCAGCCCCCTGACACCCCTGGGATCACCCAGTGGAGCCTGCGGTGCCGCTCCAGGAACTGTCACTCGAGGAATCCTGGGCGCGCTGGGGCGGCCCAGACAGACAGACAGACAGGAGAGGCGGCTCTACTCCTCCTCCTCTTCCTCCTCCTCCTCCTCCTCCAGCAGGACACGTGTGATGAGCGCAGTCAGGTCTCAGCCCACCCTGCGCCGCCGGCACCCAACCTGCGCGTCCCACCTGCAGGACCAGGTGCTGGGTGGGAGGGGGTGGCAGCCGGAGGGAGCCCCCCCGTGCCCCTCCAGCCCAGCCTCACGCCCAGGGGAGCGTTTCTGCTGAGTCGGGTGGTTGCAGGCAGCGGAAAACAACCCAGGGGCAAAGTCCGGGGCTGGGCCAGCGGCGGGAGCCACCTCACCCCACCGGGGGCACCCAGCACCCCGGTCCCCGTGGACCCCACCCCTGGGGACGCTCAGAATGGGGAACTCACCCCACGGGACACCCCTCTGCGAATGCACCAGCTGCCTCCCTTCAGCTGGATGCAGGGGCTGGGCACCGGGGCCACCCCAGGGGGCCACCAGTGTGTCCCTGCCCCCCGGGACAGATGGGCTCCGGGGGTCCCAGCACCCCCCCGCCCAGCTGCAAGCCGGGTCAGGGAGGTGAGGGCCTAAGCGCTTTAGCCACGGTGCCAATTAGTGTGATTAGCGCAGGCTGGGGGCAGGGCGCCGCGGGCAGACCCGCAGCCACCGGCCAGCGATGCCCGGCCACGGCCGCAGTGTCACCGCGGGCACCGGGGCAGTGTCACCGCGGGCACTGCGGCGTCACGGCGGGCACCGGGGCAGTGTCACGGTGGCCACGGGCAGCACCAGGGTGGGCACCAGGGTGGCACAGCTCTGCCCCTGCCCGAGGATCCCTGGCTGCACTGTCTGGCAGGACAGCACCGTGGAGCATGTCCAGGCACAGGGCACCTGCCATGGCACGGCTGGCAGCACCCGGCACGTGCCGGTTCCCTGTGTGTCCGTGCCAGGTGCCACACGCGCTGCTCTCAGTGCTGAGCACTCACCCCGCACCTGTGTCAGTGCAGGGCACACCATCCCCGGTGCCATGCGGTGCCCGGTGCCATGGGCACGTGTGGCAGCGGGGACAGCGAGCTGTGCTGCTGTGCTGTGCCGTGCAGTGCCGGGAGGCTGCAGGAATCCCAGGCATGCGCAGCAGCTGGGCAGCCCCAGCGAGGGGGATGCCACGGGCCTGACATCAGGGCAGCCCACCCTGTGCTGTGGCCTGAGGGCCTTGGACAGTGCCCTCTCCCCACATAGGCAGGGTCCGGGTCATGCTGTGGCATAGGAAGGCTGAGCTGGGTCTGTCCTCCCTGTGGCTTGGTGGCTCACAGAATCCACCACAAGAGTGTGGGCTGGTGGCTGCAGGGACAGTGACCTGCTCTGACACTGAGGGGGCACCCAGGTTGTGGCCTCGTGCCTCCGACGTGCCCTGTGTCCGACGGGTCCTTCATCACCACCGCGGGAACCTGCCCCATGACCCCCACCCTGCCCTGCAGCCCCCACGAACCCCACGGGACTGCCGGTAACTTTACGTCCAACCCAGGCCACACCGGCCACTCCTTCCTGCAGTGTCCGAGTGTCCGGCTGTGCCTCGGTTCCCCCTCCCACCGGAGCTGCCTGGCAAAGGAACAGCCACGGTGCCACATCTCCAGCACCGTGCTCCCCGTGCCAGCACACAGGACAAGGCCCATCCCTGTGTCACTGCTCCTCCAGGCCATAGGGGTCACCCAGCAGGACCCCCGAGCTCCTGGCATGTGCTGAGTGTGCCCGGTCTCAGCCTCAGGGCGGCTGCAGGCCCTGAACCCTGCAGGGTGCCCCCAGCCCCAGGAGGTGTGCCGGGACGCCGGGAGCTATTCTCAGCCTTGGCACAGGATGGGACGTTTCTAAATTGGGGGCTCCGATTCACGTGCACCAGGACGGGGTGGGGGGGGCCCTTGGGTCCCCCCCCGGGGGCCCCGCTTGAAGGGGGGAGGCAGCCACACGGTGCCCGGGGTGGGCACCGATGTGGGGACACGGGAACGGGCACTGGGACGTGGGAACGGGCACTGGGACACGGCACCAAGACTGCCCAGGGGTGCGTGACCCCGCCGAGAAGGGAACACGGGGGACAGTCCCCAGTGTCCCCTCAGCCACCCGACCCTGCCCGAGGGTCTGCAGCACCGGGGACACCCTGAACGACACCACCCTGGGGGAGCCCGGCCCCGCTGCGCCCCCCGACTGCATCCAGTCCGAGCGGGACCCTGGGCGCACAGCCGCGCCTGCCTTGCCTTCACCGCATCCCCCCGCTCCTCCTCCTCCTCCTCACTCCCCCCAGCCCGGAGGGGGACCCAGGCGTCCGGCCCCGCCCCCGCGCACCGGCGGCTGCGCGGGGTCCGGTGGGGCCGGGGGGCCGCGGGATGGGACCCCCGGGGCGGCCCCGCCGCCGCTCCGATCTCCGCTGCCCCGGGAATGCGCGCGCGGAGTGGAGCGGAGCGGGAGGGGGGGGTCCCGCTTCCTGCAGCCACCGCCCCCTGGGAGGGGTCTGGGGGTGCGCCCGCAGCCCCCCCCCGCGCTGCGTAGGGTGCGGGACCCCGGGCGTGCACGGCCCGCGCTCCCCCCTCCGGACCCCGCCCGCGGGGCGGCCCCGCGAAGGTCACGGCCGGGCGAGTGGGGAGTCGGGAGGGACCCCATGCGAGGACCCCTCGCCGCCGGCCCGCGGGGAGGGGCCCGCACCATTGCGGGGGGCACACGCAGCCGCACGGCACCGCCGGGGGGGGGGGACGCACCGCGCCCCCACCCTGCGCCAAGACCCCGGGCGGGGAAGCCCCCCCAAACCGGTTCCACCGGGGCTTGCCCGCTCCCCACGGCGGCCCAGCCCCCCCTCGCACCCCGGCGGAGCCGCGGGGGTCCCCGGTGCCGTCGGGGGTCAGGTGGGGTAAGGCGCAGCCCGGCCTCCCGGTGCCGCTCCCGGTGCCGGTGCCGGTGTCAGTCCCTGGCGGGGGGGTCACGGCGGCTCCGCGGCTGAAGGTCGCGGTCCCGGGGTGACCTTGGCCGTGGCGCACGCCCGCCCCTTCCTCAGTTTCCCCGCATCGTACGGAGGGGACGCGCCGGAGCCCGGCCGGGACCGCATCCCGCGCCCTGACGGCGACACCGGGACCGGGGGCAGGATCCGCCCCTCCTGGGGCTGGGGTGGGGGACACCCCGCGGGACCGCGGGGCGCAGTGGGGAGGGGAGCCCCCGCCACGCCCCGCGCCCCGCTCAGGGCAAAGCCCGGGGTGCGGGGCTGGAGGCCCCCCCGCTCCGCCGCACTGGGGACGCCCCCCCGCTGCCCCCGCCCCAACCGGGAGCGGCCGAACCGCCCCCCCCGCCCCCCCGCGCTCCGCTCCCGGTGCAGAAAAAAATAATAAAAAAAATATTTTAAAATTTTAAAAATAAAAGAAATCGCAGCATTCCCACCGCCCTGCGGGGCGGTTGCGGGGGGGCGGCCACGGGGTCCACTAAAGCCCCCGCGGACACCCACGGCGCCGTCACGGCCCGGCCGTCCACGGTTCCCCCCCCCCGCCGCGACAGGGCCACGGCCTGCCCACGGCCCGGCCCCGCGACCTGCCCACGGCGCGGCCCCGCGCCCGTCCCCGCAGAGCCACGCCGCGGCCCGGACCCCGCCACGCCGCCACGCCACGGCCACGGGGGGGCCGCGGGGCCGGGGGGCCACGGCCGGGGGGGGCTGCCCCCGTGGCGTGGCGTGGCGGGCGGGGGGCAGCGCCGTGCCCCGCATGCAGCAGCAGCCCCGGGTGCGGTGGGGGGGGGGGCGCGGTGTCCCCCCCCCGCCCCCACGGGGGAACGCGGCCCCCCCGCCCCACGCCAAACGCCCGGATTTTCCAAGGAAAAAAAAAAATCTTTCCCCGTGTTTTTTCCTCGCGGTTCGCGGGCCCCGAGCCCCCCGCGGGCCCCGAGCCCCCGCCCCGACCACCCCTCACCCTCCCCAATTCCACGCGCCGACTGCGCCCGTGCTCAGCCGGGGGGGGCGGCCGGGGGGGGGCGGGTAAACAACCGGGGAGGCGGCGGGGCCCGGGGTGGGGGCGGCGGGGCCGCTCGGGCCGTACCTGGGGGGCGGCGGTGCGGGGCGCGGGGCGGCGGTGCGGGGCGCGGAGCGGGGCGCGGAGCGGCGGTGCGGGGCGCGGAGCGGAGCGGGGCGCAGCGGCGGCGGCGGCGGCGGACGAACGGCGCTGGCTCCTCCCTCCCCGGCCCCGCCGCCCGCCCGCTCCGCTCCGCCGCGGCCGCAGCCCCCTCCGCCGGCCGCAGCCGCTCCCTGCACCCGCCGCGCCCGGCCCCGCGTGGGGACCCACGGGGGAGCGGCGGGGACCGCGGGAGGGTGGTCCCCCCTCACCCCCGGGATTGGGTGCGCCGGGCACGGGGAGCACGGGGTGGGGACGGTGCCCGTGGCCGAGTGCGTGATGGGAGCCCTGGCGGTGCCCGCGGGGATGTGGCGACAGTGACAACGGGGACGGAGCACAAGGGTGGGGGCTGTACATAGGGGGGGCTGGGAGCTGTGC
The DNA here is from genome assembly GCF_009829145.1 of Chiroxiphia lanceolata. NCBI lineage: Eukaryota > Metazoa > Chordata > Aves > Passeriformes > Pipridae > Chiroxiphia > Chiroxiphia lanceolata. The sequence goes on from NC_045662.1 coordinate 4,468,122, forward strand.
CCACGGGGGTTGGGGACGGCACCCACGGGGAGCTGGGGACGGTGCCCACAGGGCCCCGGGGATGGTGCCCGTGGTTGGGTGAAGGTGGTGACCACAGGAGTTTGGGACGGTGCCCACGGGGATGTCGTGACAGTGACAACGGGGATGGGGAATGGTGACCACAGAGTGTGGGGGCTGTACCCAAGGGGGGTCGTACAAGGGGGGCCGGTGCCCGCGGAGGCCCAGGATGATGCCCGTGGCGGGGTGGGGATGGTGTCCACAGGGGCTGGGGACAGCACCCACGGGAATGCTGTGACAGTGACAACGGGGTGTGCACGGGGGATGAGGACAGCACCCACAGGGAGCGGGGGACAGCACCCACGGGCATGTTGTGACAGTGACAATGGGGACCGGGGACGCTGCCCGCAGGGTTTGGGGACAGCACCCGAGGGAGCTGGGGACGATGCCCACGGGGAGTGGCGATGGGGTGGAGATGATGCTCATGGGGAGCTGGGACGGTGCCCACGGGGGGTGGGAACGGTGCCCACGAGGCGGGGGGCTGCTCCGCACCCTGGGGTGCCCAGACCGGCCCCGCGGGACGGCACACACCGGATACGGGGATCCCACTCGGCCCTGCACCGCCCCGGGCAGGATCCGGCCCCGCGGGACACCAGCACGTCGGGGGGCCCTGCCCCTGCGCCCCCCGGGGGATCTGGGGGGCTAGACCCCGCTGTGGGAACGCGGACGGACCCCGCCGTGGTGCTGGGGGTGGCGTGCACCGGGAGCCCGGGGGCTCACAGGAGAGGGCGCTGGGGGTCCCCCCAACGGAGCCCCCCGACCCGCTCGTCCCACCCACCCCCTTCCCAGCAGTCCCTGCTCCCAGCCCCCCTTTTCCCCCCGGACTACACGTCCCGTCATGCCCGGGCTTAAAGCGCTGCTGCCGGTCCCCCCCCCAGCCCAACGCCCGCAGCTCAACCCTGGGACCCTCGGGGGCTCGGCCTGGCCGCCTCCCCCCCTCCAACCCCGTGGGTACCCCCTCCCTGGGCTGCACAGGCGGTGCGGTGGCACCCAGGGAATGAGGGGGATGGGGGGCCCCTGGGGATGAAGGCTTTCAGGAGCGTGAGGGTCCTCAAGGGATGAAGATTTCCGTGGGGGGGGCCCTAGGGGATGGGGATACTCGGGGTGCTCAGGCAGCACCCAGGGGAGGGGGATCCCTGAGCACAGCAGCTCTCAGGGAATGGTGCTCAGAATGGGGTCACCAAGGGGACAATGCCATCTGGGGGACAGAGGTCCCCAGGGGATGGTGGTCCTCGAGGATGGTGGTCCCCAGGCAATGAGGGTCCCCAGAAGATGAGGGTCCCAGGCCACGGGGCAGAGTGACACCCTGGGCTGCTGGTGGGTGTCCCCACAGCCCCCCTGGGCCCTCTGGACCCCTGCTGCCCCTGGTCCCCCCCCCAGCCCCGCAGTTCCTGTAGCCCTCGTGGGTCCCCTAGTCCCTGTGTCACCCTGGGCCCCCGTCCCCATGGCTGGAAGTCCCAGTGTGGCAGGGCAGTGGCAGCGTGACGGCCCCCCCGTCCCTCCCTGCCTGTTCCGTACACTTTATCCTCGGCAAACACGGCGCGGCCGCGGCCCCCCGACACCGTCTGCCTGCGATAAGGCTGTGGCTGAGCCTGCCTGCCCCGGCCCACAGGGCTCGGCCACCTCAGCAACACGCCGTGTCCCCAAATCCCCCCGCCCGTGGCCGTCCAGCACCCCCCACCCCGACAGGGACACTGAGGCAGGGCTGGGGTTCACCTGCGGAACCCCAGGAGCAGGGACAGGCAACTCTCACACTCTTCACCAGCCCCCCCATACCACATGAGGTGCCCCCAGTGCCAGCTCAGACCTCTCTGTGTCCCCTCAGCAGGGTGGGGACCCCCTGCCCTGCAGCAGACCCTGATCCAGGCGGATTTGGGATACAGAAGGGCCATGGTGTTCTTGGGGCGCAGGCGCTCGGCCGGAACACACTCATTAAAATTCATCCCGCTGCTCTGCAGCAGAGACACTAAATATAGCCCTGAGCCAGCAGTGCAGCCCCCCCAGACCCCCAGGATGAGGGTGACACCGGGCACCTCCATCCACAGCACCGGAGACCCCCATGGGGCAGCACCCACCACAGCCGGGGGGTCCAGGGTGTCCCCAGGCTCTGGATCAGACCCTTCACACCCTGCCAAACACTGGGACGGCCATGTGCCCCCAGCAAGGCCTGGCACTGGGGGGCCTGGTTGCCCCAGTGACCCGTGGGAAGGAGAAGCCCCCAGTGCTGGCCCCCGCTCCCCGCCTGCCCCCGGCGCTGGGAACAGCCCCGGCCCCTTCCGGCCCCCCCGGCCCCAGGCCGGAGGCAGCTGTGCCGGGGCGTCCTGCCAAGGCGCCGAGGCCTCGACGCCTTCCCCCTCCCTGGCCGCCCCCCCAGTGCCCCGGGGGGCTGTGACCCCCCAAGCACCCCCCACTGCCCCCCTACCCCACCAGGGCAGCACCCCCTGCCCACCAGGGTTTGGGGGTGCTGTGCCGTGGGGGGTGTCAGGGAAGCTCCTCTGGTCCCCTCCTGCCCGGAGACCCCCGTGGTGTCTGTTCCCCCGCCAGCTGTGGGGATTGGGCCCCCCCCCGGCACAGGAAATCCCTTCTCATGGACAGGGCCCCCCCCCTGGTGGGACCCCCCCGCTGCCGGGGCCCCTCGCCGGCTGGGCAGCCGCTCGCCCGCCTAATCCCGGCCCCGGCACGGGGGGATTTGCTGCGCCCCGGCCCCATGAATGATTAACCGGGGAATTAAGGGGCCGTGGAGCCCCCCCCGGGCAGGGTGGGGGGGGCAGTGGGTGACTGAGCTCCCACCCTGGCACCCTGGGGGGCTTCACCCTGCTCCTGAGAGGTGTGGGGCTCCCCTGGGGTGTTCTGGGGGTACTGGGTGTGTTGTGGAGCTGGGAGTGTTGTGGGGGTGCTGGGGGTTGTAGGGTGTTAGGGGGCTGGGGGTTCTGGGGTGCTGAGGGTTGTGGGGTGTTGGGGGTGCTGGGGGGCTGCTGGGCGCATTCTGGGGGTTCTGGGGGTGTTGGGATCCTGGGGGTCCTGGGGGGCTGGGGGTTCCAGGGGGCTGCCCCCCCCCAGCCCTGCTCCCCATCCTCCCGTTGCCATGGTGACGGCTGGCACCGTCCCTGGGGATATTTTTAGCTGCTGGTGCTGCGGGGAAGGGGTGGGTGGGCAGCCCAAGCCCATGGCTGTGACACGTGTGTGCACACGCGTGTGTCTGCAGTACACTCTTGCGCACACCTGTGTGTGTGTGTGTATCCAGGTGTGTACCTGTGTGGAGGGGTGTGCACCCTGCCCATGCGTGTCTGTGTGTGCACACAGGAGCGCACACGTGTCTGTGCACACGCTGCTGATCACACACATGCAGGCACACACGTGTGCACACCTGTGTGTGTTTGCACCCATGCACAGGTACCTCTGTGCACCCCGCCCATGGGCCTCTGTCTGCACACAGGAGCACATGCAGGCCTCTGTCTGCACACAGGAGCACACACGTGTCTGCGTGTGCACACGTGTGCAGAACACGCACACTCCCCGCGCATCTACAGACGTGTCTGAGTGCACACATGGCCCTGAGTGCACACATGGCCCTGGGTGCACATGTGGCCCTGGGTGCACACACGCGTGGGGGAGGGAAGGCAGCTCACACACGCGTGCCTGTGTGCACGTCTGCCCTCCCACACGTGGATATCCATTTGCACGCTCATCCAGTTACACCCTGTCTTGCACCCCCTGTTTGCCAATCCCGGGTTTGCACACTCACTCCTGTGTTTGCACGCTCACCCCCACCTTTGCACAACCCCCTCCGTTTTCACACCCACACCCCCGTGTTTGCCCCCTCCCAGTTTTCACACCCACCCTCCCGTTTTCTCCCTCCCCCTGCCTGCACACTCACCCCCCGTTTTCACACTCACCCCGTTTGCACGACCCAATTTTTCACACTCAAACCCTGTTCCACCCACCCTGTTTTCACACCCCCCATGTCTGCACACCCCACCCGTGTTTGCACACTCACTCCCGCTATTTCCACCCCCGCCCCCCGTTTCCACCCCTGCTCCCGCCCCAGCCCTTCTCGAAATACAACTCCCATCACCCCCCGCGCCAGGAGCGCCCTGCTGCCCAATCAGCGCGCGGCTTCTTGGCAGGTGCCGCCATGGCGGTGCCCAGGCGCTAAGGGAGGCGCTCGGCGGCGCCGGGACGCGGTGAGGGCCGAGGGGGGAGCGGCGGGACCCGTGGGCACCGGGGCGGCTTCGAGCGCCCCCGAGCACCCCCGGCCCCGGGGAGAGGGCGGGCCCCTCGGCCGTGCCCCTGGAGCCGCTGGGCCGCGCTCCCCGCCGGGCCCGCTGCCCCCCGGCCCCGCTCTGCCCTTCCCGGGGGAGATCAGGGCTCCGTCCCCCCTGAGCTCTCCGTCCGCAGGGTGACCATGAAGGTGGTGAACCTGAAGCAGGCCATCCTTCAGGCCTGGAAGGAGCGATGGAGCGACTACCAATGGGCCATAAACATGAAGCGGTTCTTCCCCCGCGGAGCTACCTGGGACATCCTCAACCTGGCAGGTCCGGGGGGGTTGGGGGGCTTTCCCCTCCTCGCTGGGCACACAGGGGTGTTCTGGGGGTGGGTTTTGGGGTGTCAACCCTCTGGGCTGCAGACAAGGGTATTTTGGAGGTCCCTGCTGCGTTTTGGGTCCCTCCACCCCCTTCCCACACTAATTTTCACACCAAAATGCCCTTTCCCAACCCCTTTAGCCCATTCCTGAGTGTTCCCCCAGCCCTTTGGATCCATTTTGGGGTCATTCCCCCCCTTTTCCTCCCTGTGAGGGTTCAGGAGTCCATGCAGCCTGGCTTTTGGGACTGAGTTTTGCCAGGAGGGGATTAGACTGGATATTAGGGGAGATTTCTTCATGGAAAGGGTGGTCAGGCATTGGAACAGGCTGTGGTGGAGTCACCATCCCTCGAAGGGTTCAGAAACATGTGGATGTGGCACTTGGGAGCACGGACTAGTGGTGACATGGCAGTGCTGGGTTAAAGGTTGGACTTGGTGATGCTTGAGGTCTTTCCAGCCTTAGTGATTCCCTGATTCCCTGGTTCTTTCCGTGCACAGGAGCCAGGTGCTGCTCCTGAGGCTGCTTCCCACCCTGGCTAGGGGGGGTTCCTTTTCCCAGTCCAGTTCAAGGGCATTTCACACAAATCCTGCCAAAGGCTGGGACCTTTGGTTTAAAGATTTGCCAGGCTCTCCTGCTAATTATAGAAATTTGGTGCTGGGATTTTCCCTGTGCAGCATGTCCCTGGATAAATAAACAGAGCCAGGGATCGCTGCTCTGGGGGGGTTTAAAGGGAACCAACCCCACATAGGCAGCAGATCTCGTGCTTCCAAGGGGGGAATCTTTCCCCAGTGGCTATTTTTCCCCTCTCTCCACCCTCCCAGTGGATTTTCCGGCAGTGTCTGGGTTTTGTCACACCCTGAGCTGCTCTGACCGGGTTTGTCCCCTCTGATGTGGGGCTGGAGGGGCCGAGCAGGAGCTGTGGCTGTGGGGAGATGGAGTTGCTTTGGATGGGTTTGCTGGGTGTGGGGGTGGTTGGCTGGAGGGCCATTCCTGCTGCTGCCAGCTGGTCCCTGGGGCTCCCTGGTGCCTGTTCCCACCCTGGTGTCACCGGCTCCTGCTCTGCTGGCAGCGAGGCCTGTGGGGTGCTTGACGTGGGCTTGTCTGCGTATCCCCAAAAACAGGGCTAGAGATGGTAATTCCCTGTGATTTCTGTAGGAACAGGTTTCTCCTGGCCCACACTCAGCCAGGGGAAGGCTCAGCAGCCCGGGCTTTGTTGGGGGCAGCCCATATGCCAGGAGGGGAAGGAGCCATGTCCCCTTTTCCTTTTGGGAGCCCCAAAGGCAGGATGCCAACCCCGACTCCGAGCACACAGGGAGAGCCCATTCCCGAGGCCCCCATGGTTGGAACAGCAGCTCCCTTCCTCACCACAGCCCTTGGATCTGTCCTTCTCTGGGCTTGTGCCTTTCAGCTTTGGAAGTACAAAGGAGGGAAAGCTGGCACGGGCTGCCGGGCTCACGGTGGGGCCGGCAGATCGCTGCTGACACGTCTGCAGCGGGGAGCAGCATGTGGCTGGCTCGTGGTGGCACTCTGGGCTGGGCTGGGGAGGGGACGGCTCCACCACCTTCTGTCCTCATCCCAGACGCTCTTGGCCCGGGTCTGAGCCTTGGAGCGAGACCCAGGGAGTCTCCTGCTCCCGCGCTCGGGATCCGCCGGCGGCTCCTCCTTGGCTTTGGGGCGACAACTTCCCACCCGGCTGCTGCTCCCCCTTTTACATCTGGGTGCTCTGACCTACTTGCAGTCCGAGCCACAGCCCGGGGCCTGCTCGGGGAGGTGCTTCCTGCACTCTGCCATGGCTCAAATGGGCAATTAAAGGCTTGGCTGAGCAGATGGGGCGGGCAGAGCCCCTCGGGCCACCGAGGGCCAGACGGGCAGGGCCGGGCCCAGCGCAGGGGACTGGCAGCCCCGAGCTCAGCCCCGGGTGCCCGTGCAAAAGCCACTCGGTGGAGGCTGCGGGGCAGGAGGTGGGAGGGAGGGGAATGTGTTTGGAGAGCAGCAGGTGCAGTTTTGGGACCAGAGTGCCTGGGAGAGCTGAGTTAGCAGGAGGCTAAGCCTGAATTATTCACTGGCTTGTGCCATCGGGGATTAGAAAGTTGTGGGATTCAGTGAATTTTGGGGAAAAGCGGTGCGGAGTCGCTGTGGTTGACACAGTTGGGCTTTGCCAGCTTCACTCTGGGGTGAGGGCAGAGCAGTGTGTCTGTGTGTACCCGTGTCCCCACGTGCTGACCTGGGACCCCCCGGCCCCTCTTTCCTTGCAGAGGCTCTCCTGGAACAGGCCATGATCGGGCCATCCCCAAACCCACTCATCTTGTCCTACTTGAAATATGCCATCAGCTCCCAGGTAAGGACCTGCTGGCACTACTGGGGGACACCTCCCAGCCCCAACGTGGTTAGCAAAGAAACTGGGATGCTGGTGGTGGGCAGACACCCCAAATTCCCCATCTGAGCCTGTCCTGGGCTGGGCAGACACCCCAACTCCCCCACCTGAGCCTTTCCAGAGCTGGGGCAGGTGGAGGAGGGCTCAGTGCGTGCCCCAGGCAGGGATGTTTCCATAAATAGCCTCTGCCACCGCCCGGGGTGGGAATTCTGCCCCCTGAGAGCCCCCGCGCTCGCCGTGAGCTCCGCGCTTCCACATCCCGGCGTTTAATATCGCCTAAAGTTTGTGTGAAACACATCAGCGATCACCTAAAAATGTCTGTTTGGATTTGTGCCGGGTCAGCGCCCCGGCCCCGTCTGCGGTGACAGGCAGCGGGGCCGTGCCCTGACCTTGCCGTTCCTCGGCAACGAGCGCGGCGCTGGCACGGCCCCCGTGTGACACCGCGCTTGTTTTGGCTTTGTGTGTTGTAGATGGTGTCCTATTCCACGGTGCTGACGGCCATCAGCAAGGTAGGGCTCGGGCAGGTACTCTCTACCCGCAACCCACGAATCCCTTTCCCTCCCCACGACTCCCACCAAATATAGTCAAGTGGAAGGCGACGTCTGGGCTGAGTCAGCAGTGGGCAGCCGGCACAGATTAGCACCCGAGCCCTTCCTGTCCCTGCTGGGGATATGCTGCGGGTCCTGCGGGGTTTTGGGGGTGTGAACGCTTCATCCCTCTGCCCTGGGGGGCCCGGCAGGCTCCTGCTCTGTGTGTAACCCCAGCCTGGCCACCGGAAACCACATCCCGCCGCAGCCAGCGGCTCTGGCAGCGCCGTGGGGAGCGGAGCCGGCCGTGGAGGAGCTGCCAGCGCCGGGGCCACGCGGCTGCGGCCACAGGCCGTGCTCAGTTGTGGCTTCCCATGGGTGTTCAGTGTCCCCATGCTGCTTCCATGGGGATAAGCCATGGCTGCCTCTGCTTGGTGTTGGGAAACCCCTCACAAGTTTTGTCAGACTCCCCACTCCCTGCCTTGCCGGGGTCACCTCAGGCCCCCCCCCACTCTGCCTTGTCAGGGTCACTTCTGATCTGAAGGAAAAACAATCTGAGGGAGAATAATTTCTCTCCCCCCACCTTCTTGTTGTTGTGGGGATGAGAGGAGAGGAGAGCGCTGGCAGCCAGGGTTTTTTGGGGGGCCCTAGGCTGAACTCGGAGCTGTGCCATGAAGGCCTGGCGAGGTGGCGACCCCTCCAGCAGGCTCAGCACTGATCCGACAGGATGGGTGTGCTCCCGGGGTGGGGTAGAGCCGAGTCCACCCACAGCTCTGCTCTGAAGGGCGCGGGCTCGTTGCCATTCCCCCGGTCCCGCATCGCTGCCCGTTTGGAGGGCGGGCACAGCGCTGACCTTGAGAGCTGAGCCTTCCTCCTTCAGCTCAGCGTGGGCCCAGCGCAGAGCTGCGGGCAAGCTCCGGCCCGGCGGGGCTCCCCATCTGCTCCGGGAGGAGGGGGGGACCGCGCTTCTGCCGCCCCCCGCCCCCCAGCCCCGCGGCCAGCCGGGCTGTTGGCGCTGCCAGCCCTGCCGGGCCGGGGGTGGGCAGGGGCTGGCACCCGGCCACCACCGCGGCGTCAGGGCAGCACAACCCCGGCCCGAGGCTGCGGAGAAAGCCTGGCCCCGGCCCTGCCACCCCGGGAGGGCATGACCTGGCCGACAGACCTGACCTACTTCTCATTCAAGTGGCTTCTGGGTGGCTGCCAGGGCGAGTGTCCTGCGGCTGCAGTGCCCGGCCCGGCCCTGGAGGGAGGGCTTGAGGGTGTTTTGGGAGCTGCCGGAGCTGGGCAGCCCCCATCTGAAATCCCTTCATGTTCCTCTGCTCTAGTTCGATGACTTCTCCCGGGATCTGTGTGTCCAGTCGCTGCTGGAGATCATGGACATGTTCTGTGACCGCCTCAGGTATGATGTGACTGTTCCAGTGCTGCCACCACCTCGATCCTGGCTGTGCCACGGGCAGCACTGGGAGCTGGTGGGCCTGGCTGATCCTGGGATACTCACCCTGGCAGGTTAAGGGCAAATTCCCCCTCCAGCTCCCATTCCCAAATTGCTGCCAGCATGGGGAGAGCAGAGGGAATCCAAACCCCCACCAGCTGTCATGGGAAGCTGCAGGAAGGCCCCGCCCCTACTCTGGGATAAACCTTGCTGTGGTATTCCTGCCCCGCTCAGGTAGGTGGGTGGGCGTAAGTCCCATGGCCTGAGGGTCTCTGTCCCCTTGGAGTGTTCTCTTTCCTCTGCAGCTTTCCAGGCCCTGTCTGCATGTCCCTGTCTGGTCCTGCCTGCGCTGCCCCAGGCGCTGCCTTGTTTTGCTTCATGCTCTTCCGCTGTTGTTGCAGGACCCAGGGGAGTCCAGGACAATTCAGGCCACAAAAACTTTTTAGAAAGCTCAGAAATCTTCCTGTTAACCCCTGACAGACACTCTTCTGGGAGGCCAGAGGGACAGAGGGAGGAGGAAGGCTGAGGTAGCAGCCCTTCAATGAAATGAAATGAAGCAGCAGCAATGAATATGCATCAGTGACAGATGTTGACAAGGAGCTGTCGCTGGCCAACTGCAGAGCCGGCCCTTAATCCGCTCCTGCCTGCTCTGATCCTCTGCTTAATTTGATCAAAACTTCTGGCCCCGATGATTTGTGCATCAGGAGGGGAAAGCGTTCACCTCTCGCAGAGCACTGATCGATGCTGAGCCTCTCTTAGCAAGATAATTTGATTAGAAGCTTGGAAAGTTTCCCTGTAGTGGAGTGGCCAGCAAGGAGGCTGCACCAGGTGGATGGGGGGTGTCCTTCCCCCCAGCACAGTGGGAATGCTGGTGGGATGAGCAGTTGGGATCTACAGCAAAGGAGCTGGGTGGGAGTGCAGGACCTGAATTTGGGTTCCCCAGCCTCCCGCGTGTCCTGTGCCTCAGTTTCCCAGCACACAGTGAGCACATTCCCGTTTTTCCTCCTCCTTCCAGCTGCAACGGGAAGGCTGAGGAGTGCATCAGCCTGTGCCGGGCGCTGCTGAGTGCCCTCACCTGGCTCCTGCGCTGCGCCGCCTTCTACGCCGAGAAGGTGAAGGAGCCCCTGGAGCAGGCGGCGGCCGAGAACCAGCTGAAGATGTGCCTGGAGCGGCTGGAGAAGATGCTCAGCAGCACCAAGAACCGCGCCCTGATCCACATCGCCAAGCTGGAGGAGACGTGTATGTCCCTACCCCTGCGGAGGTGGCACTGCCACCTCTCCCTTCCCCCTGCCCGGCTCCTGCCGCATTGTCCCTGCGGCTCCAAGCCTATCCATCTTCCAGCCCTGTTGCTGTAACCGTCTCTCCTCCCTGGCTCCGTGCCACCCTCTGCCCCCTCCCCTCCGTGCTGCCCTTGGAAGAGGAGCAGAATTAATGTGGAGTGCTGCGTGAGCAGTTCCTGGGCGCGTGGGCGAGCCCTGTGCTCTGCCAGCCTGGCACAGCCCCGAGCCTTCGGCTGTGCCCATGTCTTGCCAGGAGGCTGTGCCAGGCCAGGCCTGAGGCAGGAGCTGTTGGGGGCACACAGATCCTTAGTTGGGCTCGCAGACCCTCTGTTTGGGCACACAGACCGTCGGTTTGGGCTGGCAGCACCAGCAGGGACCCCCAGCCTCTTCAGCCCCTCTGTGCTGCCGTGGGCCTTGGAGCCAGCCTGCCCAGCTTTTCCATGTGTCCCTGTCCCCCGTCTGAATCCCTGCCCTCCCTCCCCAGCCTCCTGGAGCACTGTGGAGCAGTCCCTCGTCAAGCTGGGGGAGAACCTGAAACAACCTCGGCACGTTCCCCGCTGCGGAGCCAGGCTGACGACTGCGTGTCCCTCATCAAGAGGTGGCTGTGTGCTGCTGCTTCGTGGGCTTGGGGGGCAAAAATGGGTCTGAGCCCCACTCTGGCTCCCCAAACTCCTTGCTCTGAGGGCTGAGAGCCTCCTGCCTCTCTCCATGCTGTCCTCCCTGCTTCCCTGTCCCTTTCCAGCTTGGATCCCTGCTCTGGCAGTGGGCTGGGGCTGACCAGAGGAGAGGGACAGGGCAAGTGGTGACCCAGGGCTTGCTCCTCTGGTGACCTGGGGCTCTTTGCCATTCCTCAGCTGCCTCTGGTCACACCAGAGCTGCCATTCCTGCTCCCTATCCTCTGGAACTGCTCCCAGGTCCCAGGGCTCTGGCTGTGCCTTGTTGATCCCAGGCACAGGTGCTCCAGGCTGTCCCTGCCCCAGGGAGACACAGGGCAGCAAAGGTCAGGGGCTTGGCCAGGGAATGAGAGTGGGACAGGAGGAGCAGAATCTGTCCCTGCAGGGCCCCAGTGACCCTGAGCTGTCCCCTCCCACCCAGCATCCCCACCATGCTCTCGGTCCACCTCGGGAGCAGCTGAACAAGACGGGGTTCCCCACCGTGCACGCTGTGGTGCTGCTGGAAGGGGACCATGAACCTCACAGGGGAGACTCAGCCGCTGGTGGAGCAGCTCATGAGGTGAAGAGGATGCAGGTACAGAAGTGACAGCGTGTTCTCCTGCTCAGGTGGCCTGGGCCACAGCCAGGGCTCCGTGCTGTGCCTGCCTGTGCTGATTCCTGCTCCAAGGGAGCAGCGGGAGCACATCAACACCATCACAGGGGTTCAGGGTTTGGCTGAGGGGGGGTGGGGCATGTGCTTTGCTGCCAACCCAGCACTGAGGGGGTCTGTGTGTGTGCCCTGCAGCGCATCCCCTCCCCGCTCTTTGTGCTGGAGATCTGGAAGGCCTGTTTTGTGGGCCTCATCGAGTGCCCCGAGGGCACGGAGGAGCTCAAGTGACAGCCTTCACCTTCCTGAAGGTAGGGCCCATCCAGCCCTGCTCTGAGCCCTGTGCTGTCACTGCCCTTCCCTGCACACCCGGCTCCTGCTGAGCCCTGAGCTCTGCCAGAGCAATTAGTCCTCCCCCACTGCTGAGTGCCCCTTGGGGTGCCCCCACACCCCACAGTGTGCCCCTCAGAGTCCAACCCACCCCATCTGAGCCCGCCCCAACCCTCCTGCCACCTGCTGAACATCAGCTTTGCTGTCCAGGGGCCTCCTTTCAGCCCAGCCCCACTTTGTTTGGCAGAGTTGGTTTTTCTGGGGTGTTGTAGGAGAAATGAAAGTGAGTAGGTTTAGATAAGATTTTGGGAAGAAGTTCTTCCCTGTGACTGGGGTGAGGCCCTGGCACGGGCTGCCCAGAGAAGCTGTGGCTGGAAGTGTCCAAGGCCAGGTTGGATGGGCTTGGAGCAACCTGGGATAGTGGAAGGTGTCCTTGCCCGTGGAAGGGGGTGTAGTTTAAGGTCTGTTCCAACCTAAACCATTCCATGATTCTATGATAAATGTGGCTCTGGGTGGTGGTGGAAGGACTCTGGAGGGGAGCAGGGGCACCAGTTCCCCTGGGTGCACAGACTGCTCCAGAAACGCTCCTGTCCCCAGGCTGGGAGAGCAGCTCTGTGCAGCTGTGTTGGTCTGGGTTGGTGCTGCTGGGGGGTCCTGTCAGTGGAGTGGGGTCTGCCCCAGTGTCACACCATACCTCATGTCTTTCAGATGCCCCAAGTCCTGGTTAAACTCAAGAAGTATCCCCAAGGGGACAGGGTGAGTCCTGGAGGGACCATCCATGGGGGCTGTGTGTCACCATGTGAGCTGTGTCACCGTGGGGCTGGTGCCTGGCCAGAGCTCTGTGGGGAAATGGTCTGTGTCCCAAGAGCCTTCCCTAACCAGAGCAGGCAGTGGGAGGGGGAGTGGGGGTGTGTTGGGGGAGCACACAAGGCTGAGTGCTGGGCTTTGTGCTCGGCAGGATTTCACCGAGGACGTGAACTGTGCCTTCGAGTTCCTGCTCAAGCTGACCCCTCTGCTCGACAAAGCTGACCAGCGCTGCAAGTGAGTGCTCGCCGTGGCCAGGGCTCACATGTGGCCCCATGCCACAGCCACCCTGTCCTCAGTGCAGGGTCCTGGCAAGGCTGTTTAGTTTCTGATCCAGTTCCTCCTTCCTGAGGACCTGGTGCTGCCACATGAGCGAGGCAGCAGAGTGTGTGACAGCTGAGTGTGGGTGATGGCTATGTGACACCGAGCTGCTCTGGCGCCCTGCAGCATCCTCAGAGGGGTGGGAGCGGCCCAGGAGGGCAACTTGGGAGTCCCCCTGCCCTGTGGCACTGCCTGGGTGACAGGAATGCTGTCCCTCAGGCTAGGGCTCTGCTCTCTCTTCCAGCTGCAACTGCATAGCCTGCTCCTGCAGGAGTGCAGCAAGCAGGGGCTGCTCTCCGAGGCCAACAAGACCACCTGATCGACAAACGGTACAGCCCCTTACAAAGTCCTGGGTAACCCCAAAAGTGGGTCTGGAGCATCTTGTTTTGGGGAGGCATGAGGGAGCAGCTGCTGTGTCTGTGCTGGGGCACCGGTGGCCTGGGGGATGAAGCATTGCTTTTGGTGACAGGTTGGGTACAGGTAGAGTCTGTCCCCTCAGAGCTGGCAGCTGATGGTGGCCTGAAGGCAGTGGTTTTCCCTTGAGGGTGCCAGTGGGTGGGAGGAGGAAGGCAGGGTGATGGATTCCTGCTCACTGGCCCTTCTTTGGGGTCCCCCAGGACAGCAGACAAGGAAACTCTCCGTGCTTGAAAATCCGCCGAGAATGCCAACATCCAGCCAAACCCAGGGCTCATCCTGAGGCTGAGCCCACTGTCACCACATCCTGAAGGTGAGTCCTCTCCTGCAAGCCGTGCTGGGCCAGGCTGGGCTTGGCACCAGAGCCCCTTCCCCAGCAGTACCAGTCACCACCAGGCAGCTGGGGTGGCTGGGAGGCACCTGATCTCCTTCTGCGCTGGGGTGGAGGAGCAGAGGAATCACTCCCAGCTTTGATGCTCTGCCGTGGATCCCAGGAGCATCCCCTCCTCCCTCCTGGGAGGCTGGAGGAGCTGTCAGGTGGCATGTCATCAGTGCCCAGCAGCCTGAGCCCAGCCAGTTCTACCCATCCTGCTCAGCTGCTCCCCCACGTGCATCTCCCCCGGTCCCCGGGGACGTCCCTATGTCCCTGTGTCACTCTGGTTGTTTTGCTGCTGCCTCAGTGACAGGGGATGTTTTTCCTGCCGTACCAAGGGCACAGAGGGCTCCATCCCACCTCCCCCAAATCCTGTTGAGTCCCTGCTCCCCAAGCTGGAGTTTTACTGCTGCTCGTAGCACATGTTCCCCGTGACTTTTCTTCCTCTTACTTTTTTGGTTGTAGACCATGGATTGCAGACCCACTCCAAATCCCCTGAGGCTTGCTGGGGGTCCTGGGTCACATGCTGTCTGGGAAGAGCCTGGGACTTGCTGCTGGCAGCGGCAGCAGCCACGGGCAAGCTGAAATCCTTTGCTCGCAAGTTTGTCAGTGAGTGTCCACCTGGATGGCACCATCCCTGGTGCCCACGGGGGAGTGGGCAGCCCGTCAAGCTGCCCCCCACACAGGGCTGGATGTGCCTCTGTCCCAGTGGAGCACTGGGAGGACTGGGATCATAGGGAGGCTGGCAACCCACAGCACCCCATTTTGCCATCTGCATGAACAGGGCAGAGGATCAGAGCCATTTTGTTTTGGGGTGTTCAGAGAACTGAAGGCCCTGGCAGAGCCCTGGATCCAGGGCTGTGTGTCCCTTCTGTCCCCCGGACACCCATGTCCTGGTTACAGCACATGCACAGCACACGTGGGGCTGTGTGATGGGCTCCCCTGAGGGCTCAGCCCACACCAGCCCCCGTGGGTGCAAAGGGGAGCTGTTTGGGGGTCTGTGCTCTGAAACCCCACACAGCCAGCAGGGCTGGCTTCTGGGGAGGGCCCTGGGTGTGGGGACGAGCAGCGTGGCCGGACCTGTTTGGCTGCAGGGAGTGGAGACAGGGAGGAGGTGGTTTGTCCTGTGGTGCTGGAGGGTTGTCTGTGGAGCTGGGCCCAGCTTCTCATGCCCCTCTGTGCTGGGATGGGGTGCAGGGAGGGATCTGCAGGCGGGGCAGCCTCTGCTTGTCTCAGGGGTAGGGAATTGGCCTGTTGGAGTGATAACGCTTCGCTGCCACTCTCTGCCCCTGCAGGCTGAACGAATTCACCAAGCAAATCACCGAGAAATCTGTAAGTGCGTGTGTGCTCGTGCGTGGGGGGATCTGAGCTGGGCCCCCCCCACTGCCACGTGCTGGGATGCTCTGGGGCCTGGCTGGATTAAACTGGGACTGGCTGTGGGGCCAGAGCGAACTGAGCTGTGCCAGGCCTGGCTGGGGGTACCAGTGGGGAGGGGGCACAGAGGCACGTGGCCGTGTGCCAGCGGGGCTCTGAGTTCCTGGGGACCCGCTGCTCTCATGTGTGTGTCCATCCCGAATGTGGGTGTTCCCTGCTTGCAGGGAAAGGGCTCCCTCTCCCCAGCCGAGCCTGGGGGCCCCTTGGCTCCCTCCCTGGAAGGGGTGATGTGTCAGCACAGCCCAGATAAGGACTCTGACTCCATGTGTGTGTGATGAAACTTGTGGAGTGCTCTGACCTTCCATGGTGAGGGGGTGGCCCAGAGGAGGCCAGAGCTGCTTTGGGGGCTTGAGCAGAGGCAGACAGGGTTGGGGGATGCACTTGGCACATCCCCTCATTTACACACAAGCACTGGGGGGGTTACAAAAGCTGCCTGAGGGGAGCAGGTCCTGTCCCCTGCACTCACGGGGTCCTGCCTTCATCCTTGTGCTGAGGCTGGAGACCCCCAAGGTCTTTGTTTCTCCTCCCTCAGCCAAGAGTGGCTCAGTGCGAGCCCTGCTCTTCGACATCTCCTTCCTCATGCTGTGCCATGTGGCCCAGACCTACGGCTCAGAGGTAAGGATCCTCTGAGGGGCTGGATCCTGCAAGGGGATGGATGGGGCTGGGTGGGGCTGGATCCTCTGAGGGGCTCTCACCAGCACAGCCTCCTTGCTGCTGCAGCCTGCCAGCCTCCTCTAGTGGCCAGCCTGCCCCTGTCCCTGCTGTCCCTGCTTTCCCCACTGTCCCTGCAGCCACCACACTGCCTGGGGCACAGCACCCAGTGCCTGTCACCTGGAAATCTGTCCCCGGGGCTCCATGGCCTCTAAGTGTGGAGGAGGACTGGCTGTCACCTCCCTGAGGCTTGGACTGTGCTCCATTTGTGGACAGTGGGATCGGTGGGAATGCTACTTCTGCAGCTTCCCTGGGCTGGCTCTGAGCTCATTGGGCTTTCCCCAGTGCGTGCCCCTCCAGTTTGGCCCTGTTTGGCTGGAGGGGGGGGTCACACAGCCAGATGATGTCAGCCCTCCCCCATCCGAGGAGGAACTCTCAGCCCCACTTGGGAAACGGCACTTTGGTTGCATGAAAATGTTTCAAGTTTCAACATCTGTGTGGTGTTTGGGAGCAGAAACGATACTGAAACACTGGGAATGTGGAGAGGGGGGAGAGAGGGGCCCTGCCCAGCCAGCCCTGGGGAGCGGGGAGGGGGCTCCTGGCTGGGGGGACGTGCCTGGGGCTGTCCGATGAGGTCTCATCCCCTGTCCCAGTCCTGTGACTTTTCTGCCCAGCTGCTGCTGAACAGATGTGCAAAACTTTTTTTGGACAAAAATAACATCCCCTGGGTGACACAGGCTGAGAGGAGGAAGTGACATGTGGGATTCCCAGCTCGTGACCCCCCCAAGACCCCTCCCAGCTGGGCTGTGTGAGCCCGGCACTGGGGACCCTGAGCACAGCTCACGGGGGTGGGGGACACAGGACCCTTTGGGGCAGGACACGGTGACCCCAGGGCTGGTCCTGGCCTGGCATCTCTCATCCTCTGAGCTGGGCCTTGGTCTCCTGGGGAGCCCTCTCGTAATGGGAGAAACCACAGCCCACAGACCGGAAACCAGTGCCTTACTGGGGGCTGACCAGTGCCTTACTGGGGCCTGACCAGTGCCTGTTTCTCCCTCCGGGCCACAGGGCGGCGCTGTTCCCCCGGCCATGAGCACCCCGGGGTGGGGGTCTCACCCCAGAGTGGGGGTCTCACCCGGGGTGGGGTCCCCAGCAGGGTCCCTGCGGGATGCAGAACCCCATGCTGGCTCCTTTCCAGGTGATCCTGTCGGATTCGAACCCTCCGGGTGAGGTTGCCCTTCTTCGAGACCTGGATGCTGACCTGCATGCCCGAGGAGGGGAAGATCCTCAACACCCGACCACCCCTGCTTCCGCCCGGATTCCACCAAGGTGGAGTCCCTGGTCGCCCTCCTCAACAACTCCTCTGAGATGAAGCTGGTGTAAGAACCCACCCGTGAGCCCCCACCCCAGCTTCCCTGGCCCCGTGGCCATGCCTGAACCCCCCACCTCTTCCCTGACAGGCAGATGAAGTGGCACGAGGTGTGTCTGAGCATCTCAGCTGCCATCCTGGAGATCCTCAATGCCTGGGAGAATGGTGTCCTCACCTTTGAGTCCATCCAGGTGGGGCTGGTGGGGGGCAGAGCAGGGCTGTACTGTGTCCTAAGGAGGGGCCAGGGGTCGAGATGCTCCAGGGTCCCCTGTTCTCCTGCAGCTGCCTCGGAGCTCACTGAGACTTGGGAGGGGGGAACTGATTGGCTTCAGCCCTGTGATACTGCCCTGACCCAGCGGCTGGCAGTGGGACTGGCAGGGACATCACCCATGGAGGAGGGAAGGGCTTGGACCCCACAGTCAGGACCCACAGCCCCGGGAGGCAATTTCTGAGCATCCACCCGTCTGTGCTCATCCTCTGCTCCATCTCCTCTCCTAGAAAATCACGGACAACATCAAGGGGAAGGTGTGCAGCATGGCAGTGTGTGCCGTGGCCTGGCTGGTGGCCCACGTCCGCATGCTGGGCCTGGACGAGCGGGAGAAGTCCCTGCAGATGATCCGGCAACTCGCGACCCCCCTGTACGGGGAGAACACGCTGCAGTTCTACAACGAGCGGTGAGCTCGGGCACGACCTGTCCCTGCCCTGCTCCTGCCTCCCACTGCCATGCCGTTCCCTGCCCTGCTTCCCCTTCCCAGTGCCACGTCTCCTGCCCCCCTTCCCAGTTCCCTCCTGATCCCATCTCTCCTCTGTAGTGTGGTGATCATGAGCTCCATCCTGGAGCACATGTGCGCCGACGTCCTGCAGCAAACGGCCACGCAGATCAAGTTCCCTTCCACGGGCATGGACACCATTCCCTACTGGAATCTCCTGCCCCCCAAGAAGCCCATCAAGGAGGTGCTGACCAGCGTGTTCACCAAGGTGCTGGAGAAGGGCTGGGTCGACAGCCGCTCCATCCACATCTTCGACACCCTACTGCACATGGGGGGGGTCTACTGGTTCTGCAACAACCTGGTCAAGGTATGGGGGGGCAGGAGGGACCCCCAGTGCCACGGTGGGAACGATGGGTCTGGTCTGTGCTCCCAGTGCCCTCGGTGTCCCTGGGCTGGCTGCTGGGCACTGGAGGGGAGGGGGCAGGCCCAGCCCTGCCCGTGCCCCCATCCTCCCTGCCCTTCTCCCTGCAGGAGCTGCTGAAGGAGACACGGAAGGAGCACACCCTGCGGGCTGTGGAGCTGCTCTATGCCATCTTCAGCCTGGACATGCAGCAGCTGACGCTGACGCTGCTGGGCCACATCCTGCCCAACCTGCTGACAGACTCCTCCAAGTGGCACACCCTCATGGACCCCCCCCGGGAAGGCCCTGGCCAAGTAAGACCCTAGACCCATGGGAGACTCTGCCCTTGGGGGAGCCTGGTAGGGGAGGTGGGGAGATGCTGAGATGGAGGTCCCAGACACTCAAATCCCTCCCTGTCCCTGGCACAGTGCTGACAGTTCCTACTCTGGGTCCCATTCCCTGCTGTCCCCCTCTGAGGAGGGACCTGCTGTGTCCCATCCCTGGGCTCACACCTCATCCTCAGGTGGGCTGGCAGCACCTGGCTGTGTCCCTGCTCTGTCCCCAGGCTCTCTGTGTGGTGTGCCCTGAGCTCCTACTCCTCCCACAACAAGAGCCAGGCCTCAGCCCGGCAGAAGAAGCGGCACCGGGAGGACATCGAGGTGTGTCTGGTGTGGAGCAGGGGTTGGCAGGGGGCTCTTTGTGCCCAAAAGCAGCAGTGTCCTGGGGAGGGTGGCAGGAGTTGGTGGGTTAGACCAGACTCCCTACCCAGCTTCTCTGGGCTCTTTGAGGTCTTTTGACCTTAAAATCCAGGGTTTCCCTTCTCTTTCTTGGGGAAGGGGCTGTAATGAGCTGGTCTGGATGTGTCCTGCCCAGGTTGGGATGCTGCAAGTGAACAGAGATCATAGTCCTGGGCCCAGGGTGGGCCACGACACCCCCCTCAGTGACGGGCTGGTGGGGCTGAACCCCTTCTTTCTTTCCCCCAGGATTACATCAGCCT